>NW_024423344.1:62074363-62419944 GCF_017311325.1 Ursus maritimus | reverse complement strand
CATTGCAATTTATAGACGCTACCTGAAAGAATATATAGTAAAATTTTTGGATCATCATTCATATCAGTGCAATAGTGATGATGTATGGCTAATGTCTGGAAACATAGAAAAACGTCAGGGACATTTATCAAGTGAATCTTTTGTGAAAATCTCACACAGTAGGACATAGGGAATGGGAGATAAGAAGCCTGATTAGGATATTTTGTAACAAATATCACTAGGAGCTTCTCAGTGAAAAAGAAAGAAGTCAGCATAAGAAATAAAAAGCTTGGAAAAGGGCAAATGGAGACAGAGTAAACTGAAGCTGGTAGACCAGAAATCTGAAGTCAAACTTGGGTGTTGTGATGCAAGTACGGTTTAGAATGGGAAGAGCTGGAAGAACTCAAAGTTGTATTATTAATTGCTACTTAGGATGAAACCACCGGCTTCTATGTGGAGAATGAATTCTAGGAGGCAGCCTTGATATGGGAAGAGAAGATGAAGAAATTGCAGCCAACCAGACATAAGAGGCTAGTCTTTAAGGAGAGAGATAAGAGGGGAAACAAGAAGTAGAGGAGTTTGTGACGTGCTTGGGAGGGAGAGTAAATTTAATTCAATGTATTAAAGGATGACATATAGAAGGGAAGAGTACAATCAATGATTACTCTTATGTTACTGGGTTGAACAACCAGAAAATGATGGATTATCATCAAATGGGGAAATTTTTGGTGGAGGTGGAATCAGGATTAATGGTATGATTATCCAAAGTTAAAGAGAGAGGTTAAGCCTTTATTTCAAATTATTTTCTAATTTCTTCCTATTTTCTTGCGATGCATATGTGGCTTTTCCTTTCCTGCTTCCCAACCCCTATTTCCTTCCCTAATACTAAGTTTCTTTGTAGCTTAAGTATTGAAAATTTCATTGATTTGAAATATCAGTTTCTGGATTTCTTTATTGGTACATTTTTTTTTCTTTTTTTAAATTCAGTAATCTGTATTTCTTCTCTCTGGTCAACCTTGCCTTTTTAGCACTTTTTAAATTAAATGTTTAATTCATTTTTATTATACTTTCCTTTTTAAGCAACATAAACATGTAAAGCTATTTTGCATTTTTTCAGAGCAGTTTTTCTATAATACAGTCTTTTTTTTTTAAGTTAGATTTTTTTTTTAAGATTTTATTTATTTGACAGAGAGAGACACAGCGAGAGAGGGAACACCGGCAGGGGAGTGGGAGAGGGAGAAGCAGGCTTCCCGCTGAGCAAGGAGCCCGATGCGGGACTTGATCCCAGAAGGCTGGGATTATGACCTGATCTGAAGGCAGATGCTTAATGACTGAGCCACCCAGGCGCCCATCTATAATACAGTCTTGATATGAAATACTTTCACAACCATTATTGTAAAGATATTCTACAAATTCAGTTTTTATTTTTTACTTGGCTTAGAGTATTTAGTAAAGGGTTTAAAAATTAAACAAAAATTAAACACTTAAGAGTTTTCTCAGTACTTTATAATTTCATTATTAAAGTCTCATAACATCATGTGTGTTCTTTTCCACTGTTGAACTTATTATCTGATTTATTTCAATGTTCTGTAACACTTGAAATAAAGGTTTCCTATTTTTTATACAATCGAATATATGAATAAAGTATTTACATTTATCTATTACATTATTTTATTTATATTTTCCCAGTTTTTACTAATATTTTGCTCAATTTTCATGGCCTTAAAGAGGGATATTAAAGTCTTTTAACATTATTTTGTGTCTTTTTCTCTTTGTAGCTCCCACATTTAATACAGTTATTGCTTTACATGTTTTGAAGCTATGCTATTTGGTACATAAAGATTAATGAAAAAGAGTCTTATATAATTATTCTTTAATGTCATGCTGCTACTAAAATGTCCATCTTTAAAGTTGATCATGTAAGTTATAAAATCCTATAATTTTTTTGCTTAAATAAATCCAACATCATCAACACTATGATGGATTTAGGTTGTAGTAGTTTAAAAATGCAACTTCTAGTATCTGGGAAGAAAAAAGAAAAAGAAAGAAAAAAAATACATGTCCTAAATTTTAGTATAATAAAACAGGTCAACGACATTATGTATTTTTTGCAAATTCACTGATATTTGAATATCAAAAGTATATTATTATTAATACAGTCTATTATATTGCAATAACTTTGTACGGTGACAGATGGTAACTACACTTATCATGGTGAGCATTTTGTAATGTACAGAATCATCAAATCACTATGTTGTACACCTGAAACTATATGTATTATATTTCAATGTAAAAAGAGAACATTAGTGTCCATAAATCACTGCAGACACAATCTGTTTTACGTCTACCAGTTATGTCCCACGGAGCATATCTAGATTTTTTCACCTATCATTGCCTGCATCCAAATTATGTTATGGTCTTACTAAACAAGCATATTTGATTTAAAGATGTAAATTCTGGTTGCTATACATTAGCAGGAGGCTAAAGACATTGACATTCACTTTCTCCGTATTTCTCTAGTAGAAGTTTAGAGAGAGCAGAAGCATAAATTTTTATCAGACCCTGAAGGTATCACCATATCTTTCTTAGAAAACTTAGCTTTTTGTCTTTTTTCTTTAAGCTTCTTCAATTTTACTGAGGAAAAAGTAAATCCTTATTTACATCAGCTTTTTCATTTGCTTTACATACTTTTTGGGTATATACGTGGTTGGTGGGAGAAATTTTCTTGGTCAAAGAAGTTAGGGAAATGTTGCATTTGTTATACCTTCATAAGCCTTCTCAGAAACGTAAAATGAGTGCTAATTAGCATACATAAGACTAAAAGAAGTCTATTTTACTGTTTTTGTAATATAGAACACAAATCATTTTTTTTTCAAAGTATGCATTTTTTTAGCTTCCCAGAGAACATGCTTTGGTAATATTACTCTAGAGACATGTATTTTAAAAACATGTTCAGGAAGGGTATACAGATTCTTAGAGCCAGTAGATCATTCTTGAATGTAAACTCAAATAAATAGAAATACCCTGAGGTCAGCCTCCTTCTGTGATTGCTGTGGTGGGCTCCCCAGTGCTGCTGCTTTACCACAGGTAATATAGAAATGTGGGCACATTGGCAGCTCTGCATTCCTACCGTACACTTCACACACTGCTGGAAATGCAAGCTGTTCTTTTTGTGGTTCAAGTGATCAATATATTTGATGTTATGCCTATTACCTTTCTAGCACCATTTGAGATAGAATACCCCTATTATTTACGAAATTGTCTATACCACTAAGTCTTAATTGTCAACATGAAACAACAGTTGTGGTAAAGTGCGCAGTGGACTTGGAATCAGAAGACAGAGAGAGGTTTAGCCTCCAGCTCTGTGATGTTTGGAAGTCTTAAAGTCTAGAATGTCTTACTTAAATTACCGGATTCTGCTTCCTTAAATATGAAATGGAGGTGATCATATGCATAGAGAATGATGTTTACAGATTGAATTATATGACCCTTTTAAGAAGGAAAGTATTACCATTATGTCATTTTAGTTTCCATATTTAATGAAATGTCTCCTTTTGGATGTGTGGAGACTATAAAATATTTCAGGCACTCTCATCAACATTTTGCCCTTTTATAGAGTTAACTCTATTTTGCAAAAGATAATTCTAAAAGAAATTTAGGTCTATGATCAGAACTTGTCTTTTGTGTGGGATAAGATCAGTATCATGGAATTAAAGATACAAGAACTTAAAAAGGTATTTGAGATGATCTTGTCTCCCAGTGACCCTCCTCTCCTTTTTACTGTTGAGGGAATGGAAGGCTAGTGAGACTAAAGACTTCCCTGAGGTCCTACAAGTGAGTGACAGACTGATTGAATCCAGGACCTCTAACCTGCCACTCTACCACACTCACTTGAAACCTACCATCTTAATTTTTTACAGGAGCAGGAAAATGGCTTCTCTGCCCAAAAGCATCTCCTCATTCTGCCAACTGGCTTGAAATTGCAATATTAGAAAATTCAAACGATTTGTAGTCTTCAAATATGCCTTAATAAATCCCAAATGTATGTGGAGAATAATAATGGAGTGATACTCATTTATGTCAAACTGTTTTCTATCTGTATTAGGATGACAAGACAATAAAAAAAAAGGGGGGGGGAACAATGCATTACATTTGGTATGTGAAGATTGATAAAGAGATTCTTTCCTTTACTGAAAATCCTGGGATAAAATAAAATTCCTGGGGCGCCTGGGTGGCTCAGTCGTTAAGCGTCTGCCTTCGGCTCAGGGCATGATCCTGGAGTTCCGGGATCAAGCCCCACATCAGGCTCTTCCGCTGGGAGCCTGCTTCTTCCTCTCCCACTCTCCCTGCTTGTGTTCCCTCTCTCACTGGCTGTCTCTATCTCTCTGTCAAATGAATAAATAAAATCTTTAAAAAAATTTTTTTAAAAATAAAATAAAATAAAATTCCTTAGCAGAGTGCAGACCTTCATAAACTGAGCCTTCTCTGGCCCCATTCTTCCACACATTCTCGTTCTAACTTACATTCTAAGTGTACTGAATACTCAGTTGATCTATCCTCTCACATCTTTGACTTTTTTCACATGCTGTAAATATAGTTCCCGTCTGATTATTTTTTCTCATCATGCCACTCCCTATCATTTTGGAAGTCTAACACAAGCTTGTCACCTTTATGAAGTCTTTCTTAATCTTTGAAACCTGCAGATAAAGTTAGATGTCCTCTTCCTTTGCAATTACCCCCTTGCACTTACCTACACTGCATCCCAGTATAATATGGGAATACTGATAACATTTACACGTGGTGTTATAAGGATTCATATATGTAAAGCATTTAGTGGAGTTCCTGGTAATTAAACATTATTTGTTATTACTGCTTTTATTACACCATATATTAATATGTGTCCATCTTTTCCACTAGACCATGAACTACTTTAGGGCAAAGAATGTTGGAAGCACTGTATCCCAGTAATTATTATTTTTTATATACACCTTGTGCCTATCATAATGTCTGGCATAAAGCTAGCAATAATCATATTTTTTCACTGATTACATGGCTGAATTTTTTTGGGAGAATAAATGTATTTTCTGCCTAAA
The DNA here is from genome assembly GCF_017311325.1 of Ursus maritimus. Taxonomy (NCBI): domain Eukaryota; kingdom Metazoa; phylum Chordata; class Mammalia; order Carnivora; family Ursidae; genus Ursus; species Ursus maritimus. The sequence continues at coordinate 62,414,872 of NW_024423344.1, read as the reverse complement.
GAAGTCTCTGTTGTGCAATGCTGGGCAATATAAGACCCAACATGAGGGGCTTAAAGCTCTATAGGAGGAAGTGTATATTTGCCTTTGATGTAAGAGTAGCCAGGAAATAATAGTAAATAGGGAAATATGATGGCATCAGACACAAGTTTATGCAACTTTATATTTTTCTCAGAAACAGCCCTCTCTATGAAATTTGTTTTATTGAACTCATTGAATAACTTATTCTCTTATTTGAATCAACCTTATGAAGGATACAATACATAGAAAAATCTTGTGATGGAAGATGAATCGTTTTCCATATGTATTCAAATCTCCAGAATGTTAATAATAAATTATTCTAATGATAATCACTGAAACTCAGTATTTTTGGAAAATTTACACAAATGCAGATAATGGCACAATTCTTGATGTGCTTTGATTGCTTAGAAATGGCAGTTTTCAATAAATATTGAAATTAGGTAATAATCGCTAGCATTATGTATTATTTATCAGCATTCAGATTGCCATGAATAAGGATGCCCTTTTACACATTAACCTCCCTTCAAAGAAAATAGCTAATTCTAAACGCAATATTATTCTTTATACCTTTTTTTCCCCCCATTCTTCATTATTTATTGTAGAAATGTATGTATACTCTTGGGGTAGTAAGGGAATTCACTTTTACCCAGTCATGTCTAAAATAGCTCTGAGCTAAAAATATTTTCCCTGGTACCCAATGCAAATAAGCCTCCCATGCAATTTTAATGGCTGATTCTTTGAAACTTTTGTAAAACTAAACCTCTTAAATATTTGGGATCTCACAACAGTAGAAATAGTAAGAACATCCTGTTTTATATATACTGACATAAAATACATGCCAAAAACCATGACTTCCTTGCCCTTGGAAACACTTGTTTAGTTATATTGCCCAAGACAAAGACAAATGTTTTTAAGAGACGGCATTGAATGCCTTCAGTGTTTTAATAATAATTAGAATTTTCCCTTTAAAATGTTTGGAATAAGTCCTGTATATAGAACTTTTTGTGCGACAGGAATCCATCAAAATCATAGAGGAGAGCATAGGCAGCAACCTCTACGACATCGGCCACAGCAACCTTTTTCATGACACATCTCCAAAGTCAAGAGAAACAAAAGATAAAATGAACTTGTGGGACTTCATCTAGATAAAAAGCTTCTGCACAGCCAAGGAAACAGTCAAAAAAAACTAAGAGGCAGCCCACGGAATGGGAGAAGATATTTGCAAATAACACTACAGATAAAAGACTGGTATCCAAGCTCTACAAAGAACTTCTCAAACTCAATACATAAGAAACAAACAAATCATAAAATGGGCAGAAGATATGAACAGACACTTTTCCAATGAAGACATACAAATGGCTAACAGACACATGAAAAAAATGCTCAAAATCATTAGCCATCAGGGAAATTCAAATCAAAACCACACTGAGATACCACCTGATGCCAGTTAGAATGGCAAAAACTGACAAGGCAAGAAACAATTGTTGGAGAGGATGTGGAGAAAGGGGATCCCTCCTACATTGTTGGTGGGAATGCGAGTTGGTACAGCCACTCTGGAAAACAGTGTGGAGGTCCCTTAAAAAGTTAAAAATTGAGCTACCCTATGACCCAGACATTGCAATACTGGGTATTTACCCCAAAGATACAGACGTAGTGAAGAGAAGGGCCATATGCACCCCAATGTTCATAGCAGGATTGTCCACAATAGCTAAATCGTGGAAGGAACCAAGATACCCTTCAACAGATGACTGGATTACGAAGATGTGGTCCATATATACAATGGAATATTACTCAGCTATCAGAAAGAATGAATTCTCAACATTTGCTGCAACATGGACAGCACTGGAGGAGATAATGCTAAGCAGAGAAAGACAATTATCATATGATTTCTCTCATCTATGGAATATAAGAACTAGGAAGATCGGTAGGAGAAGAAAGGGATAAAGAAAGGGGGGTAATCAGAAGGGGAAATGAAGCATGAGAGACTATGGACTCTGAGAAACAAACTGAGGGTTTCAGAGGGAAGGGGGGTGGGGGAATGGGATAGGCTGGTGATGGGTAGTAAGGAGGGCACGTATTGCATGGTGCACTGGGTGTTATACGCAACTAATGAATCATGGAAATTTACATCAGAAACCAGGGATGTACTGTATGGTGACTAACATAATATATTAAAAAAATTATTATAAAAAAAACTTTTTAAAGTTCTAAAAAGTTTTAAAAGTTATTTAAAAATAACTGGGTTATTTAATAACTGGACGAATGTTGGCCTGCTAACTATTACAATAAGAATCTTGAGAACTGCTGATTCTATTTTATAGATATTTAATACTATAGATCTTTGAAGGTAGATTTTTTGACAAAAATATTTTGAATGGATTACCTTATTGAAGCTTAAATATTGATTACTTCCTTGCCGTGGACATCTGTTTCCTAAAATACTTGTTGTAAACTCCAGTCTCAGCAGTTGACTCTCAATGAGTGATCCTGTCATGGGATACATGACCCATGGGGTACAGGAAGGGAAACTTCTCTATTTCCCAATGACCCCTACTGTGATGAGTCCCCACTACAATTAATTAATTTCCTTACTTGGGAATTCCTTACTTGGGAATCACTGGTTGTAACTATATATTTCAGGTACATGGTTTATCAGAATTTAAGCCTGTTTGCCATTTATCCTCTTTTTTCCTAATTTTATTATGGCCATAAAATTATTTTAGATTTCCAGATATCTTATAGAAATATTTGGACTGCCTAGGGACTTCTGAGATTTTTGGTGTATTCTGTAGAATAGACTGAAGAGGATTTCTCAGGGCAGAGAAATCTATCAGATTAAGGAAAATGTTTTGATATCGATCCTCTTCTTTCCCTTCAAAAGGTCTGAATGTTGTTTCTAGATTAGCAATAGCAAAATGTGTCTAAGCTTCCTCAGTATGACACAGTGAAAGTGATACTTTTAAGGTGAGACAAATAATTGAAGTATTGTATATAACCTCAGAATTGTCATGAATATAGTTTTAAAGCAAGATAGGAGTGCATTTTTTTAATGTTTTTCTAGCTGAAATTGGAAGTCATTTATAGGCCATTATCAAGATTTCACTGGGAAAATTCTGAATTACATGATAAATTAGATGCTACAACTGTGTGAAATTGTTCACAAACAATTTGGGAGCTCTCTGGATTAACTGTACTAACATGAAATACAATGCTCCTATTTATTTCCTTTCATGAAATAGTTGTTCTTGAAATGATGGCATATCTGTAACAATTATAAACCCAGAGAGTGTTTATTTCACCTGGCGTGAATTCTAGTGTAGCTCAAAATTCAGTAGATACCTTGTATTTTTTCTTTGTGAACAGAAAATTCAACTTTACCCAAGGAAATGTTAAGATTGCTTTTATATTGAACTCCAACGTTAATACCACTCAAGTCTTGGTATACTTTAGTGTGAAGCTTATATTTTCCTTACTTAAAGGCATTAATAAAATGCATTCTAAGATTAGATGCCTGTGCCTCATAGGGTTTTCATGCATGAAAGCTGGTCAACACAGCAGGAACATAAACCTCATTATTGGGACCAGCTCTGGTCCATTACCTTAACCAGTCTCATCACAAAGCACTCTATTTTTTGCTTACACACTGAATAGTAAACGGAGGTTAGATAAGTTTTATCTAGTGAAGCAAAAGAACTGGTCACTTCTAGTGTATTTCTTATAATTTTCTTTTGAATCTTAGGACAAACCTGTCAGATAGGTACTATATTCCCCTTCAGAAAGCTGAACAGAAAGGAGGTAATGGTTTGTCTAAAGTAATGTGCCAGAATCTATATCTCCTTCAACCACCCCCCTCACCATACCGCCCTTCTTTCTTCCCATCCTTTTCTTCTCTCTTTTTTTTTAAAGATTTTATTTATTTATTTGACAGAGATAGAGACAGCCAGCGAGAGAGGGAACACAAGCAGGGGGAGTGGGAGAAGAAGAAGCAGGCTCATAGCGGAGGAGCCTGATGTGGGGCTCGATCCCAGAACTCCGGGATCACGCCCTGAGCCGAAGGCAGACGCTTAACTGCTGTGCCACCCAGGCGCCCCATCTTTTCTTCTCTTGATACATTTATTAAATACCTACTATGAGCTAAAAGATTTTTCCTTGTTTCCAGGGTTTTGAAGATTAGGCATTTTTTTTTACACTAGAGTTGCTGAAAGAGTAACAGGATATTAATATGCAAACACAAATAATAAACTAGAATGTAGTATGCTAGTCAACATAGACTAATGCACAGAATCCGATGCACAGAGGAGTAAATAGTCAACTCTTTGGCAGAGAGGGGAATCAGGGAAAACTGCATACAGAAGACACTTTGACCCATAAAGAAAGCAGTAGTAGTTTTTCAAGGTGAGGAAGGAGAATTCAGGACAAAGAGATTGCAGATGCCAAGTTACAGAGGCATGAAATAGGTTATATAGAAAGAATAGTACAACCAGTGCCTATGCAGGATGGTCAGAGCACAGGAAAAAAAACAGAATGAAGTAGGTGAGACAGTGAGGATATAACTAAATTATCAGGATAATGCTGACCATGTGTAACAAATGAGTGTTGGGTCTACAACTCTATACTCTCACAGGGTCATGCGGTAGAATTCTGGGCTCACATTCAATACACACACACACACACACACACACACGGATGAGAATTTTCTACTTTATTTATTTATTTATTTATTTATTTATTTATTTATGAGCATTTTCTACTTTAAATTGAACTTGAATGTCATTAATTAAAGCATTCGTTCTTTCTCTTGGACAATTTCTCCCCCTACCTATCATATCTGGGGGCCAATAACACAATTATTAGACAAAGGGGAACCACATAAGACTTAAGATTTTATTTTATAAACTTAAAATACTTCTAGGCAAGAGTCATAGACTAGAGGAAGAAGCAGCAAATGCCAAGCTTAGCTGGGCAATTATATGACTAAATACTTTTAGTATTTAGATACTTTTAGATCACTAAACTAATTTGTATGGGTTTCCAACTTTCAATTTGTATAATGAAGAAGTATGATCAAGTGATCCAAGTTTCTTTAAAATTCTAAAATGCAGGAGAAACTCCACGAATTCAACCATATACAAGTAAAACTGATACAGAGCATGACTATGCTATTTATTGATTTAGTTAGATTTATTTTCAGGTAGCAGCATTGAAGCCTATATTTTCCTGCTATAAAGAATAGCATTTAAAACCTTATTTAATAAAATTTAAAATACTTTCAGAGATAGATCATTGAGTTAACATCTGTAAATAATGCAGAGGCCATAGTTTGGAGAGTCATTTCAATTACTTTTTAATCAAATAGAAATATGATTTGTTTGTACTCTACAGTAATGTTTACAATGACCCCTAATCAGATTATATTGTAATTATTGCATTTATCAACGTATATCTATATATTTATATAGATTTTCAGGAAACTTTATTCTTTAGTCATACGTTCTCTCATAACTACCATGAGGTAGAAGGAGAAGAAATATCCAACAATGATAATCAATCTATTTACTTACTACTGCCTCTTTGTCCAGGTGCTCTCCCCCAACCCGTACCGGATGGCAAAGCAGGAACTATATGTGAAGCCAAAGTGCAGGTGAGACCAATGTGGTGAACTCTCTCTTAAAAAAAAAATATCAACTATCAACAAAAATATTCCAAAGTAAAAATAATGCAAAAGAGAGTAAAGCACATCTTTTCAGCATCATACTTGGGTACTTTCTACATGCCCACCCACCAATTACTCAATTCTCTAATAAGAGAAGACACCTGTGTTTGACTTTGCTATTTATTATTTAGTCACAGTCCACGTGGTACAAAATTAAATGTTAACTATTAGGTTTCCATCTAGTAGAAAAAATAATCCTGTACAATGTTAGCCAGTTATGGATCCGTATTTTTAGTCATCTTTATTATTTTTAGGCAGAGAGAGACTAGGGGGAGCGTCAGAGAGAGAAGAAGAGACAGAATCTTAAACAGGCTCCATGCCCAGTGCAGAGCCCAACAGGGGGCTTGATCTCATAACCCTGAGTTCATGACCTGAGCCAAAATCAAGAGTGGGAAGCTTAATCGACAAAGTCACACAGGATCCCCACTGGTTTTTATTTTAAAAACGTCAATAAATACCCAGTTCTTGTAGTGCTCTTAAAGCCAGGGTTGGCATCTTACTGGTTCCCCAATAATGAATTAAATAAATGTTTGACATGTATTTATTTTATATTTGCATGAGAGTCATGCATTTAACTTTTAACATTGACACTAACATTTTTTGGGTACTTGTTATGGGCACTGTTCTAAGAACTTTAGAAATGTTATCTACATTAAACTTCACAAGTCTGTAAGGCAAGTATGATTAAGATCCTTTCCTCAGATAAGAAAGTATGTGAAGGGTGAGTTAAGTATTCTAATATCAATAATATACATTTATTGAGCAATTACTATGCACCAATTACTTTTCTAGGCACTTGGAACACAAATGGCCCAAACAGATAATCTTACTGTCATAGAGCTTGCATTCTCGTCCATATAGGAAAGAAAAAGAAAAGAAAAAGAAAGACCCCAAGTAACATACAAAATAAATAATTCTAGTATTTTATGTATTTGAATTCACATTTAGTTCTGCCTGCTTTCAAACACCATACCCTTAATCACTTCACTCTATGATCGAAAGTGTTAAAAATGAAGGGAAATTCATATTAAAAATCTAGGTTACTATAGTTATTGATCCTCTCATGCCCACTAGACAGCTCACCTTGACCTACAAAAGTGAGACCTTTTCAAGGAAAATTATCAGATTACTTTTTCTCAAATCTGAAAACACCTCTAATGTTCTCAACCCAGGTCAAAAAACATACACACACTCTTGCAAAGAACTGTGTGCAATCACAGAAACAATATGAGACCCTACATACTGGGCTGAAATAGGAAACCTGCCTGCATAGCAATGCCTCCTGCTAAAAGGGAAAGAATAAAATACATGTGCTCTCATTTCTATGTCTGATGTTCCCAATTTTCTTTTCTGTACCCTCCCATTCTCTTGGAGGGGCTAGAATATAGACAACATCTTAAACAAAAATCCTTTTAAATAATTGCTATTTCTCTAATGTGAGCTAGTCTATTTAATCCAATATACACAGAATTGTAGGTACCACTAGCAGATAATCGTCGTCTCTCTGCTCCAGAACACAATCATTAAAAGTAATTGCGTAGGTCTTGGAGAAGAGTAGGGTAAAATGAGACAGAGAATTTTACACTTCTTCTTACAGGACATCATTTTCAAAAGACAAGAATAAAAATCTTCAAATTCCTCTCTTTACCTAATCTTATGATGTTATGGTCTCAAACTATCATCATCCAGATACATTTCCCACATAAATATTGTCATTAAAACTTTTGGAAATTTCAGAACATTAAGCCTATCTACAAAATAAAAACATTTGTCAACTGTTGAGGTTATTTAAAAAAAAAATTGTCCTTCAGATTTGACAGAAATCCCAAAGAAGGTATAGCAATTTTTTAAGGGAAGTCAGTTTCACCTAAACCAAACCAAGTCATTCATTACTTTGAATGGGGCAAAACACATGTGACTTAATAGCTTATGAAATAGTTATAAAATGAAATATTTATAAATGAAATTCACACGGTACATTGTTGAATTTAAGATTATTCAAGAGGACACTCATGCTATTGCAGAGAAAAGAAAAAAAATTCAAAGCAAAGAAAAAAAAAGCAAAATAAGAAAACTCTCTTGGGATACCACCTCATAATTAAAGAAACAAACAGTAAAAGCAGTGTTAAATATCTGGAACTTGCATTCCTGACCCTTGTAGTTAATATAATCATACTCTCTGAACACTAAGGAAGGAAATCTAGACATGAGCCCTTGCAGGAGAAAGCACCAGGCCTGATTTCAATTTATTAACAATCTACAAGTCTAAAAGTGAAAGGAAGAAGTACCAATTTCATCCAACTTAGACTTCCTGATCAAATTACTAAAAAATTTAATTCTTTTGTAAGTAGCTTCATAAAAAATGCAATTTTAAAAATTTCAACATATATGAATTCAAAATCTCTATCCCCCATCACCTTACATTTATAATATAAAATACTTATATCAGATAGCACTTCCTGATTTTCTAGCTCTTTTAAATTATAGATTAAAGAGCTAATGCTACATTTCTTTTTTTCCCCCCCAGTCTTTTCATGCTGCCTTAACAAAAACCTGAGCAAACCATTTTCCCTTGGTGTCCTGACAGTATATTTTGCAAAACTAGTGAAATGGTTGCTCATTTATTTTTCAGGTCTCTCTGATGCAGAAATGTTTCAAAGGGATAAATTGCAGACAGAATTCTAATTTAACTATTTGCAAAATACTTCTCTTTGCCAAAACTGATTGAACTTCAAAGCCTCCCTAAAACATCATACATAATTTATTTTAAGGAAGAAAACAATAAAATCCAGGGCTAGACCTGGAACAATGGTATTTTAAAGAAGCCATAGTGACAAGCAAAGTATTTACTTGGAAATGAATGTACTTTTTATCAGCCAAACCATTTTTTAAAAAATTATAATTCTGATAATGTTGTAGGATTAATGTCACTAAGAACACTTCTTGTAGAGTACAGAAAAGAATAATTCAGCATATTTGTCTCCCCTTCCCCCTCCTTTTTTTAAACGGTGCATTTAATGGTTCCTTAATCATATATTCCAGTCACAGATTTTTAATTGGTTTTTGACCTACATACTGGCATAGGTTGATTAACAATTCTCTAATCAAGGTTGCATAGCATTCATGTGTGTTCAATAATTCAGCGATCTGTCTGGGAAATGTAATGGGTCCCACTGTTTGGGTGAACATTCAGTGACTGCTGAAAGCACCCGAACACTTTATGCCCAAATTGCACTCAAATTCCTTAATGAAGAATCAGCAAGAACCACTAAGGCACTTACTGCTACACTTTCTAGATAAACAGAAAACCGTGTATGCTGATGAGAAGAGAGAGCCGTTTTTACCATGAAGAAAAGTCTGTATGTGAAATTTTGAAAAATAAGTATAACATGGAAACACAGTAATCAATAGCTTCTTCTTTGTAGACACCTAAAAACCAACAACACTGAAATAAAATTCCTTAAAAGTGCTAGACTTTACATACTGTAAATGCTCATTAAAGAGTAATTTTCTGATTAAAATAGAACAGATTATTTCTACTCGATTTTTCACTCAATTTGGTAAAATTAGTGTGAGTATGAAATTATTCAATACAAGACACAACGATAGTGTGTTGGCGTCAGTCTTTCCTACTAAGTGGTTAATATGAAGAAAAAAATAATTTTGAAAGTTCTAGATGCTCAGGAAAAGCAAGGTGTGAGAGTTTAGGTTTTAAAAGGAATGTGGCTGATCTTTTAGTCAACATATTTATTTACTTTTGTTAAAAAGAAAATTCCACATGAGTTGAGGACTGCAGGTTGACCTTCAAAATCCATTCTTCTCTTCCTCTTGAGCACTTGGGCAAACTACATTTGCCAGCCCGTTTCACAGTTAAGTTCATGTAACTAAGTTATCCCCAATGAAGGGATTTAAAAGGGATGCTTTCTACTTGTAGACCTGATCCTTAAGACAGTGAGATACCTCCTGAACTTTCTCTTTCCTCTTCGTGTCTCAAACCCATATTGATTTAGCCTTGGCTGTGGAGACGATGATGATTCTCTGATGTCATCACACAGTGGAAGGAAGCTTCATTACTGAGTGATTATATATAGCAGAGACCTACACACCTAACTTCTCACTTTGGATTGTAACACAAGAGACCTAGTTTTTGTCTTCAGGCAAGTAAATTAATGGTGAGTTTCCTTGTTAAATAGTCTAAGTTTAAATAATATGGCTATGAAAGAGGTACGTTCAGCACTTGATACACGTGGAGCTCTCCTAAGTGGGATGTGTTATGCCTCTTGGGTGCAATCTGTTAAAACATTTCCTTATATTTTTGATACCTCAGCTGTAAGATAATCCAGATGTTCTCTATGGAATATTTTTATTTCTAACTCATATAATCTAGTTAAGTAAGCTTCCTTGAAAAGAAAACAAAGCAAAACAAAACTGAACCCAAACCCTCAGAGTCCCTTGAGAAGTCTCCATGGAAAGGAAAGGCTTCTAGGGTTTTGGGGGAGAGGTTGTGCTAAGAAGAAAGAAATTCTCTTAGACTTTAGAATAAGGAAAAACTGCTATGTAGGTAAGAGTTAGCTCTGCACACCTGCGTTGCTCAAACCCTGCACATTCCTAAGGAGGACCTATTTCCAGTACCGGCCCTTGGCCAGTTCTTGGGAATCAACCTCTTGGAACTGAGATTTCAAACTACGTTAGACCAATTTGTCTAGATGCTTTAAGCACACAGTGGTATTTATGATGAACGGATGCTTCCCCTCTGGGAATCTAGAGCTTCAGTGATGGAAGTCAACTCCTACCGTCACTATGTACATGGCTCAAGAGAGCCTCCATGGTAGACAACGCTTTGCATATATTGTCACAGCTGTTGGAGGAATTAAGTATGTCTTGTGTCACTCTAGTGAGAGAGGACACTTGGAAACTTGCACCTGATTTTCTCTAAAATATGCCCCATGTGTCTTTTCCCTTCGCTGATTTTGCTTTATGTCCTCTCTCTGGGAAAAAAAAAAAAAAAAAAAAAAAAAAAAAAAAAAAACAAAACAACAACAACAAAACACCCTGAAACTATGGGTATCAAGATGTCTGAGTTTCATGTGTATTTCTAGTGGATCACCAAGCCTGAGTGTTGGGGACCCCTCACACAGATGTTCTCCTAATAATTTGTTTTGAGAGCGACCTAAGTCACTGATCCAATTTCTCTGTTTGAATTGGATGCTCATCAGCTAAATTTCAAACGTATACGCTGCCTCCAGGAAGGATCCCTGACTCGCTTCATTTCCTTCCCTACCCTATTTCCAAGAGCTGGAGTATTCAAGAAGCTAGTGTTTGACAGTCCTTGGAAGGGAGAGGTTACACTGATATAGAGGAAACAAATAAATAAAATAAATAAAAAACTCCCTCAGCAGCCCTGTAAAGGTGAGCATGAGGAATTGGAAGAGCTAGTTGGGTCAACAATCCAAAAGGCAGGTTTATGTTTACAACTACTCTTTACCTCCAATCAGTAGAGCCCTAGGCAAGCAAGGCCCAACTAATTGGAGAGCAAGTCAGAGTAAATTTATATTGTTTACTGAATATTTGTTGATGATTTAGTCTTCTGAAAGTCACAGGGGGCTCAGAAATTTTCCACTGTAGTGCAACCGAAAGCTATTTATGTGTGTATGTATATTTCCTTTTATAAATGATAATTTAAGTAATTATAATAAATAAAGTAAAATAAATACAAGCCAACAATTATTTTCAAAGCATTGTGCTCTGGGGATGTAGTATATATAAATACTACAATTTCTGCCACCGTAAAATGGAAGTGAGGTATGTATAAAACTGATTTATAACATAGGTCTGAGTATAATAAGGGGCAATAAAATATTAAAAATATAATCTTTAATAAAGCTTATCTAAGTTATAGAAAATGCCATAAAAGAAATGTCAGTGAGTTTGCCCCTTTCACCATGATCCACAAGTTTCTGAATTTCTTACCCACAAATTTTGCTTCTGAAAATTAGTTAAATCTTTCCTTTGTTGGCTTACTTATAAAATCTAAAAGCACTAAGCTACAGCAAATTAATACATTCCTATAAAACATCTTATTACATTGAAATTGTCAAGTATTTATTTAAAACACATACACTGAAATCTTATTCTGTTCCAAGAACTACATAGTGCCTGTGGAAGATATAATAAATAATAAACAAATCTTGGTCTTTCTCCTTTATAAGTTTGCTCTTAGGAGGTACAGATAACTGTATTACAATGAAACAAACTTAATGTTATAAATGAAGTAAGGAGAGAAGTTAAATTCTAGACACGTTAGAAATTTTTCAAAATGCTATAGTGTAAAGAAGACAGGTTGAAATGTTGAGTCTGTAACTTACAACTGAATTATTCGCCTCTAAGGTATTTTATTTGAGTGGTTGGTATAGAAATTATACTGCAAGAGATTTGAGTGCAAGGTTGGGGAGGAGGAAACATATAAAATATATGTCAAGAAATTTAGTGGTTGAGAGGTATAGTCATGAGTTAGTTGCTTGTGGGGGAATTTAGGGTCAGGGGATAGTTATTTTCATATTTGGATAAATTTGAGAACATGCTTATAGGCAGAGGATGTGCTAGTGGACACATGGAAAGAAACATGGGGCGCCTGGGTGGCTCAGTGGGCAAAGCGTCTGCCTTCGGCTCAGGTCATGATCCCAGGGTCCTGGAATTGAGCCCTGTGTCAGGCTCCCCACTCAGCAGGGAGCCTGCTTCTCCCTCTCCCTCTGCTTGTGCTCTCTCAAAATAAAGTCTTTTAACAAATAAAATAACAAAATAAAATATAAAATGGAAAGAAACATGGAAATACTTGCTTTACTGACAGAATGGTACTAGATATACTCTGAATAGTGTCCTCTTAAAAAGCAGTTACCGATAAGATGACGAAACATTTTAAAATAAACTGCTGGGCTGATAAGAGAGTAAACAACAACAACAAAACAAAAACAGAAACAAAAACAAAAACCCAGTAGTCAAAATAAGATCAAAACACATATAAGATGAAGGAATATATTCAAATATATCAATAACCCCTAGGGTTATTATGTTGGATAAAACACAAATCCACCTATAGGTGATTACAAAGCCACTTAAAAACTATGGATTTGACAGGTCATAAATTACAGGATAGAAAATAAAAGAAAATATTAAACTAAAAAACTGACAGCTATGATAGTAGGAGTAATAACAGGCAACATCGAAGTTTTTGAATGAAATGGACATCCCACCTTCCAATTCTCTAAGCCAGAATCCTCACCTCATTCTTTATTACTTCTACTCTATATCCAGTAAACCACCAAGTCCTGACGTTAAATATCTCAACTATTTTACAACTCAACCTCCCTCTTAGTCCCAAAACTTCTCCATTAGTTGAGACCCCTTACAAAGATAACTGCAGTTACTTCCTAACTGGTCTCCTTGTTCTCAGTATTATGACCTTCAATCTGTTACCTTTACTAAAACCAGAGCGATCCTATGTCACAACCCTGTGTATCCACCCCCCCTCAGCTACCACCAATGGTTCCACTTTGCCAGCAAGTTAAATTCCAAACTCATTAATATGTCTTACCAACTGGCTCATTTTCACACCCCGTTTATCTTTACAGACTCGTCCCTTGCTAAATCCTCCTCCACATCTACGCTTTGAACTATGTTCCATTCCTCAAACGCATCATGCTGTATTTCAAATCAAGGCTTTACAAGCCTTTTCTTTCTATCTAGAACATTCTTTTTCCCTTTCCCTTTTCCATCATCAACTCTTCTTTTATCTCACAATTATCTTTCCTCTAGGTGACCCCTCCCTAATCTTTATGATTTAGCATAGGACCCTTCCCCCAGAAAACGTTTCTGGTGAGCCTAAATACAGTTTAGGTGCATATTTACTTTACATTTGCACTTAGTGCAGTATTGTAATAACCTCCCCACAAGCTTATATTTCCCACCATATTGTAAACAGTAAAGCCAAGCAATGTGTCTGTCATGCTGAACATTTAATCTCTGGATCAAACACTATGCTAAATAATTGTTTGTCAAGGAACTTACAATGAAAATGTTATTTACAATTTTCTAAAGACCAATGCAAAAAAAAAATCTCTGGAATGATAATAGTAATTTTATTGATCACTAAATAGCACTAAATAGAAACAGTGTTATAACCCTGGATTTGTCTACATTTGGGGTTAAAAGTTGACTTAAAATCTTTCCCGATACTGATCAAAAGGCAGAAAGGAAACAAGTCCTAAATGGTTTTCCCCTAACAAGGTATAAATCATTAGGTCTGTTTATTTTGTGACGGTATCAAAAGTATGCCTTTAAACTCCTTCTACTGGAGGCTGTTAGCCAAAAACAAACACTAAACTCACATTAAACTTGCACTTATGTTTATCATTTTACAATTATCTAACATAGGTTTTAAAAAAGTGAAGTAACAGGAGATCAGAGCTATAAAAATCGTCATCTTCTAGAAGCTAAAATCCCCCATGAAAGACAAGTTTAATGAAACAAGAGCAACAAAGATATCCAAGTCAGAGATGACATTTAAAAAAAAGAAAACAAAAAAAAAGGTTGATCTGACATTCCAAGCACATGAGCGATTGGTGAGAGGAAATTAAAAATTAAAACAACAAAACACATTTTGCTATAGTCTATCCTCCCTAGCAAATATTTGCATTCATATGCATTTTATATTCCATAGCTTGACTGTGAAATTTAATTAAAAACAATTATAAATACAGTTCCTTGAGGCTACTGAGGATTTCACAGTTTGAATCTTATTTTTGAAGCATTTTATTCCCTTAAAAAAACATGCATTACTAATGGTCATGTCATCAATGTTGGGTTGGGGAGGAATTTAATTGTCAAGTTCAAATACATCCAGATGAGCTAAATTTGGATGGAATGATCTAGGCACCTTGACCCAGGGTTCAATCAATGTACCAAATGAATAAACTGGAAATTGTCCTGGCAATTTGGTCTTGATGTCAATTTATTTAACAGGAACCTCCAAAGGGAACGGAGCAATGGAGCCGTCTTCAGCTCTCCTGGAGCATAATCTGCAAGCAGACGACTGGAGGAACAGAACAGAAAATGTAAAAAGTCCAGATTCCGTAGTATAAAAATTTTAGGGCTAGAGCAGAACTCATATAAAGAAAGATCCACTTCCACTATTCAGTTTGTACTCCTTTTTTTCTTTGTTTTCCTCTGACACCAAAGTAAACCTCCATACAAATGGACCAACGAATAAAATGGAAGCCAGAAAAGAAAATGGGATCTCGTTTGTTTCCTCAGCATTATTTGGAAAAATTGTAGTGCTTTGCTTCTGACGTTTTCTAAGATTTTCTGTAAAGTAAAAAGCCTGAATCTGATTCCTCTACTCACCACCCAGACACACTCAGTGATGTCTGTGGAAACATAATTGATTTCTTTTTGTTTATTTGATAAACTCAACACTTTCGCTGGGAGGATGTCAGACTTAAATGCAGTTTTATAGTCTCTTCTGAGGATGCAGTTAGTCAAATATCATGTAGATAAAGTATCTGTCTGGCTCCGAAATGTCTTCAGAACAGGGAAGTAAGTGCCCCAGTTACAGCATGTTTCTCCAAATGAGCATTAGGACTATTTCCTTTTCCCTACCACCATGTTGAAAGCATTTTTCTCCCCCTGGCATCATATGCTGAACTCCAGGAGGTGAGGATGTGGAAGGTTGTAATACGCTCCTGGAACTTGGAAATCAAAACAGTAAATGCTAATTTTCTGAAAGTATAAAAAATATATAACGCGACTCTCAAATCACTGTAAGCAGGATTCTAACAGAGTTTGTGATTGACATTATATATATAAAGTGTTCTGAATTCCCAAAAATAGTCACATGACTGTGCAAAGGGGGAAAATTAAAAACAAGCAGGTGAAGCTTGTGTCTTTCCACGTTGTAACCAGAAAGCCATCTGTAATCCTTGGAGCTGCTGTTCATGCCAAAAAAAGTTCTCTGTTCTGTGTGCCTTCTGAGCGCCCTTTCAATTATTCAATGTCCTTTTCATGTTATCACTAAAGAAATAAGCAAAAGACTTACAGGTAAGGAACCAGTGTTTTAGAATTAAATTACTCATCGGTGTTATGACTTTAGAGTTATATGAATATACGTTTCTATGAAACCTTGTATAAATTATATTTAGGACAATATCTTTTCAGAGTTTTCTAACATTTACATGGGACATATTATGTGTCATCTTGAACATTCACATTCTCCGTTCATATTGCATTTATCTCTTAGCAATATTTTTAGTGCTTTCAAAACTAAGGGAATTTTTTTTTTTTTTTTGAGAAATGGATATAGATCCCAATCACAGGAAAACCAGAGGCCTGAGTTTTAGCCCTGAGTCTTCCACCAGTTATAGGCGTGGCCTTGGTTGTCATTTACATTTGAAAGGTGAACATTTGTTCATCTGAAAAATTAAGAAGGGTAATTAGGTTATGTGACCAAAGGTACTCAAAACATATCTATTTGAATGAATGAAATGTGTATACTTAGAAACAAGTAGTGGATTTTTTTATGAGAACAGAGGATGAGGGCGCCTGGGTGGCCCAGTCAGTTAAGCATCGGCCTTCAGCTCGGGTCATGATCCCAGGGTCCTGGGGTTGATCCCACTTTGGGCTCCTTGCTCAGCGGGAGCCTGCTTCTCCCTCTGACTGCCGCTCCCCTGCTTGTGCGCTCTCTCGCTGTCTCTCTGACAAATAAATAAATAAAATCTTAAAAAAAAAAAAAAAGAACAGAAGATGAGAGCAGGGATAGATAAATAAACTAGATGGCAGGGAAAAAACGTAAAAGTATATTTTTCGACATTGTTGTTTTTGATTTTATGACTCATTTGAGAGATCCCAGGAGCAGAATTCCATTTTATAGTAAGTGAGGATGAGGCTTAACCAAAGATGTATGACTTTCTCAAAATTACCAAAAAGGTTATTTCATAAAAGCAGAGTGAATGCGATCTTCTGACTTCCAGCCAAGGTCTACGCACAGCTCATAACC
Source organism: Ursus maritimus (assembly GCF_017311325.1). NCBI lineage: Eukaryota > Metazoa > Chordata > Mammalia > Carnivora > Ursidae > Ursus > Ursus maritimus. The sequence goes on along the minus strand of NW_024423344.1, from coordinate 62,398,094 downwards.
ATAAGTATACATAAGATAGTCAACTCCTACTAAAATTATTATTTATGATAAGATATTAGTTATAAGTTAATATAATAGCGCATATATTCTATGCAGAAAGATTTGAATGGACATTGTCTGATTTTATTGATCTATGCATTGGCCTGGAGAGTCTCGGCATTTTGTTTCCTTCATTTTTAGATCTCCACTGACAGCTTTAGAAAGGGTACATAAAGGTTATAACCGTACCATGTGGTTGATTCTGAAGGTCTTCTATGACAATTTATGTAAAAAGAACAGTTAATATGTGAATTTAATAATGATGTGCAAAAAATGTGGTAAAGCAGCTGGATCTCTGCCTCCTTGGATCTAAGTAATGATTTGGAAAGCTGAGATTTTTTTTTAAATCTATGTCATCAAATATCATTAAACACCTAGATGCAAGTGTTGTGCCAGATCTTCTATCCATCACACCGGACCATATGTTTTCACACCAGAAATACTGACTTGGCTAAATTACAATAATATCTGCACATTTTAATCACATACCACTTACAAAAAAACACAAACAATAATATGAGATGGAAACAAAAATCAATAATTAGTGATACATATTTTGCTGTTAATGGTCTTTTGATTGACATAATATTCTATTTAACGTTGGAAGTAGATGGAAATGGGGACATTTATATCAAGTTATTATTTTCAATCTTTCATTCTTTCATTCATTGTAAAGAGGAACAAACCCTCTGGGTGAATTTGAAGAAGGGCTTTTCCAAATACAGGGAGCAGTCTGAGAAGTTTCATTATTAGTGGCAGAAAATTGGATGGTGTCAGTGAAGAGAAGGTCAGCAGAGCTGCAGAAGAAATGGGTTACTACAAGAGGATCACAATACCCGCAACTAAAGGTGAGATTTTCGGATTGATTCAAGGTAGGAAGGCACTGGTATAGGCACTGGTATAGGCCTGGTGGCCATCTTTGTGAAGGTGAAAAACAGTTAAGGAGCTGGGTATGAGGTGTTTTACTGTTCTTTAAAGAATTTTACTTAAAACTATGTTTTCAGTAAGTCACTGCACTCCTACGCTCACTTATGTCTGGTATCATCATCTCCAGAGCTCGTTAACCTCTTGTCAGACTTTTTCAGAGAGTGCCTCTTTAGTCCTCTGCTGAGTGCAGATAGATACCTGCATGGCTCACAGGTCCGCAGAGTGTAACTTGGTGTCTAATAGCTACGTGGACTTTCAATCACTCCGCCTATTTTCAACACCATCTCACAATTCTGCTGTCTGTTTCTTCAATTTCTGAGTTTCCTTGGGGTTTACCAGTCAACAGACTTGCATCTTCCTGGCATCCTGAACATGGGTTAAATTTTAGCTTCTCTGGTCTGCTTAGTTACTGCTACTTCATCTGTCTCCAGATGATAAAATTTTGTTGACATCAGTTGTCTGCCGTTGTCTTTTTTTTTTTTTTTACACTCTTTGTCCTTGTAGTTTATGCCTACTTTAAAAAAAAACAAAACAAAACAGGTTCCATTACATACACTTTAGTAGTGTTTTGGGAGGGTGTGGAGATAAATGTATTTAATTAGAAGTTCTCCCCACTCTCTCTTTAACTCTCTCCAGTCAGATTTGCATGCCCACAAATCGAGTGAAATATTCTTGTCAAGGTCATCGCCTACTTTCCCTTTCAGGGCAAGTGATGCAGCTGATTCTTGATGACCTTCTTCTTGAAATACTTTCTGTCCTTGACTTGTTAGACATACTTTCCAGATGCTCTTCATCTGACTGGCTGCTTTTTCTCGATCTCCTTTCACTGTGTCCTTTTTTCTCAAGAAAGTCAGGTTGGTCAGGACTTCTTCTCTCTTCATTCTCAACTTACTCTGTGGTTGATCTCATCCAGTCCTCTGATACTATGTATTTTCTTCTTGCCTGATCTCTTTCCTGAGTTCCCGATTTTTTTATTGAGTTGCCAACTCAATATGGTCACCTGGATGCCTAATGGGCATTCAAGAGTTCTTTGCAAAAAAAAAAGGGGGGGGGGGGACTCTTGATCCCCTTCCCCTTCATTCAATGCCTTAAGCTCCAGTCTTCCTTATTTCAGTGCATGGTTTCAGCATTCACTCAACATTTACACATTCATCCCATCAGCAGCCATCTTCATATTTACCTTCAGTATATATCCCAGATGTAATCACTTCTCCAGCATGGAACAAAGGGCACTCCTACAAACATGTCCATCTTTTCTTCTTGTTCCCCCTCCTTTTTTCCTACAGTCAGTTCTAGACAGTCAGAAATGGCTTTAAAACTTCAATCAGTCATGTCACCCAAGCTCAAATCATTCCAGTAGTGCCGGATCTCTCTGTTCTCTCCTGGCCTCTCCTGTTTACGTCTAGCCCCTTTCTCACTCACTCCCCTCTAGGCACAGTGGCCATCGTGCGTTGCCTCTGTTGTGCCATATGTATTCCAATCTTAGGACTTCTGAAAACAATACAATCTCTAACCAGAAGGCACCCCTGTAGATTCTGACCTAGCTCTTTCCTGTAGGACATTCAAATATCTGCTCTCAAATAGTACTTCTTCAAAGAACTCTTTCATGATCAACCTACCTCTTTTCCAATCACTTTTACTCCTTCACTTTTCCTCATCTGATTTTATCATCTCTTGATATTATTTAGCTTATTTACTTGTCTATTGCCTGTTTTCCTCTCTGGAATGTAAACTCCACGAAGGTGTAGAACATGGCTGTGCTGTTTGGTACTCTATCTCTAGCACTTAGAAAAGGAAGGAAACATTTGATGAATAAAAGAAAGAAGGGAGGTGAGACAGTAGAAGAGAGGAAAGCAGTCAAACATGTATACCCCAAATCTGCTTACTCTTACATTAGGCTAGGAGAGAAGGTGGGTATCTGAAGGTTACATGAATTGATGAAAGAATAATGGTGGGTATGCACAGCACCTGGGTGGCTCAGTGGGTTAAGAGTCCAACTCTTGATTTTGCCTCAGGTCATGATCTCAGAATCATGAGATCAAGCCCTGTGTCAGGCTCCACACTCGGTGCAGAGACTGCTTGAGATTCTCTCTCTCTTCCTCTCCTCTGCCCCTCCTCCTGCTCATGCACTCACTATAAATAAATAAATAAATAAATAAATATATATATGTGTGTGTGTATATATATATGTATATATATATAAATAAATATATGTATGTATATATATGTATATATATAAATAAATATATATTTATATGTATAAATAAATAAATATATATATAAATATATATATACATATATATATATAATTTTTTTTCTTTTAAAGAATAATGGTGGGGTATGGTCTCCATCCACTTAAGGGAAACACATATTCCTCCTATGTTTCTCCCCTACTCACATATTCACAATATTTCTGATGCTAGATGTACGGGTTTTCCAAACATTAAGCAATTCTCTGTGACACCGGTAGAGTGTCCTACAATTTAACTCAATTCTGACATTATCTATCTGGAGATAGCATCAGATCCCACAGGTTAAGGGCTCAGTCCCACATGACTGTCTTCCCCCAATTCGGATGCCAATCACAAGTCCCAGTTTGTCACCAGTACTTTTTTTTTTTTTTTTAAGATTTTATTTATTTATTCGACAGAGATAGAGACAGCCAGCAAGAGAGGGAACACAAGCAGGGGGAGTGGGAGAAGAAGAAGCAGGCTCATAGCAGAGTAGCCCGATGCGGGACTCGATCCCATAACGCCGGGATCATGCCCTGAGCCAAAGGCAGACGCTTAACCACGGTGCCACCCAGGCGCCCCACCAGTACTTCTGACAGACCAGATATACATCAGAGTTGCTAGGACTTCCTCCTTGGATTCCACAATTTGCTATAATGGCTTATAAAACTCAGGGCAACACTTTAAGTTACTGGTTTATTATAAAAAATATAATAAATGATATGAATGAACAACCAGATGAAGAGACACATAGAGCTAAGTCTGGAATTGTCCTGAGCACAAGAGATGCTCTCAGCATGGAATTCGGGTACAGTCCACCCCTTAGCATGTGGATGTGTTCACCAAACCAGCAGCTTACCAAACCCTATACTAATAGTATTTTTAACAGAGGCTTCATCATAAAGACATAATGAATTATAAACTCCATTTATACCCACCTTCCCTCTCCAGAGAATGGGGATTGGGACTGAAAGTGGTAAGCTCCTAATCATGGCTTGGTCTTAGGGTGACCAGCCTCCATCCTGAAGCTATCCAGTGGCCCATTAAGAGTTCCCAAAACAAAGGCATTCTTATCACCCGAATAAATTCCAAGGGACTTAGAAGCTCAGTGTCAGAAACCAGGGTCAAAGAAGAAAAGTTAGAACAAAAGATATTCTGAGTGCTCTTATCACTTAGGATATTTTAAGAGTTTTAGGATCTGTGTGCTAGTACTATCATGAGCAGATCTCTATATATTTTGTTTTCTATTATTTCACAACCCACTTGGGATACTCATCATACATTTATATAAAGGAAAGCTAAGCTGAGACTTTGCTTTTACAGCCTGCCATCAGTCCTTGCATGTTGTAGATCAATCAGTAAGCCTAGCATGGTGTCAGTCACAAACTGACCCTCAGCAGGCATTAGGGGTAGACCTCTCAGGCAATGAGTTGGATGAAGGACTTGACAGAGACTCATATTTACTGACAAATAAAGCTCATTCGAGTTTGACTCCATTCTCCCCTTTATCACTGCCAAAGACAACAAAGAGACAAGCCAACAGTGGACAAAGCACCTGGGAAGAAAAGGCATTGCCCTGGACATGATCAAACAACAGCCATAACTTACACTGGAAGCAACAGAGGCTCAAGTTCCATGACCACTTATGTGAATGATGTTAGGCTCTGTAGTCATTACACCCAAATATCATCTCAGGGAGAAAAGCTTTAGGAGGGTTAAGAAAAGGCATTTTCCAAATAAGAGGCAATCCTTATACACTGTTGGTGGGAATGTAAATTGGCACAGCTATTATGAAAAATAGGGACATTCCTCAAAAAAATAAAAATAGAGCTATATATAATATAGATATATCTATAAAAATAAATGAATATATAAATATGTAAGAGTATATATCCAAAGGACATGAAATCAGTATCTTAAGGAGATATCTGTGCTCCTACATTCATTACAACATTGTTCACAATAGCCAAGATATGGAAACAACCTAAGCATTCATTGACAAATGAATAGATTTTAAAAAGTGGTATATACATACAATATACTGTTATTCAGCCATAAAAAAGAAGGAAACCCTGCCATTTACAATGAGATGAATGATGGCCATTATGCTAAATGAAATAAGCCATACAGAGAATGACCAATACTGTATGATACCTCTCATATGTGGGATCTTTTTTCTTTTTGTAAGATTTTATTTATTTATTTGAGAGAGAGAGAATGCATGAGCGAGAGCACAACTGGGGCAAGGGGCAGAGAGAGAGAGAGAGGCAGACTCCCTGCTGAGAAAAGGACCACCCCTCCCCCATGTGGAGCTCAATTCTAGGACCTTGGGATCATGACCTGAGCCAAAGGCAGATGCTTAACCAACTGAGCCACCCAGGTGCCCCTCATATGTGGGATCTTAAAAAAACATGTCAAACTCTTAGGAATGGGGAGATATTGGTCAAAAGGCACAAACGTTCAGTTATAAGTAAATTCTGAGGATCTAATTTACAGCATGATGGATATAGTTAATAACACTATATGATATACTTGAAATTTGCTAGTAGAGTAGATCTTAAGCATTCTCGCCACACACACAAAAACGTAACTAGGTAAGGTGGTAGATGTGCTAACTTGATTGTGGTACTCATGATACAATGTATATGTATCTCAAATCATCTTGTTGTATATGCAGGCAATTTTATTTATCAACTATACAACAATAAAGCTGGAAAAGATATTTGATTGAACTAAGTTCAACTGATCTAGACATTTAAACAATTTTCTCCTAGTCAACATAAAAGGGCTTACGAGAAGAGCCCTGAAGAGTTATTTAATAACTTGTATTTATTTTTCATGCTTTCAAATATTAGCATGAGTTGACTTGTGGTGTTCTTCTATATAATTACCTATTTTGATGTGACCTGTGTTGTTTTGATTCAAGACAGACGTGCAGAAAGCCCAGCACTAAGAAGAGAGGAGCAGTATTAGAAGAAACATTATACAATAAAAATACCCATTGAACAACAGCATCATGGTCAAATAGATAACAAAGCCTATTTGAAAGGATTCATCTAACATAGACCTTGACAAACACAAGTGCTCAAACAATAAGCTCAGGGAGGAAATAAAAGGCAGCATAGGTGACTAGCATCTGTTTCTGAGTGCAACATGCATATTATTGAATCTGCAATCAGATCACGGTTGAGACCTTTACCGTGAATCCTGAATTGGTGGAGGAGACTCAGTTGTAGGTGTTTTGTGAACAGAAAGAAGAGGAAGGGAATTCAGGAGGAAAGTTTGGGGGAATCGTGGAATGCCATGACTGCAGTTCTAACAGACAACCAGGGAATCGGCAATGGGAGGGAACCAAGGCAGAAAGCGAGGACATTTAGTCAAAGGTTCTGTTCAGAAAAGTTAAATTCGTTTTCAGCATAGGTACCAACTGTAATACCAGCGCTCACAATTTCTTTGAGTCTTCAGACTTCCAACGCATGGGATAATGGAGGAGGTTTTTCCCAGCACACAAAAACCACCTTCTAGCTGTATGGCCTGCCTCCAGTTTAACTAATTTTACAGAAGTGGAAGAATTTCACTGAATCACGACAACTTAATTACCATGTACTATAGTTATTTTTTTGTAAGAATGAAATCGATTATGGGATTTGGCAAGCAGATTTTAGAAAATTAACTATTTATTCGAATTGGAGAATAACACAGTTGCTATAATAGCAAAAGCTCATGAATTATTTCTTTGCTCACTAACAATCTCCCGATATCTGAGAGGAAAAAAAATGTCTTTCGTGCTTTCAAAATCAAAAGACCCAAGGTCTGATCTGAAATGTAGGGCACAAAGGGGCAGAAATGAAATTTAATTTTATAGAATGCTGAAAAAAATGGACCTTTGTGAATAAGAGAATATTGCTTCAGTCTTCAGGGATTAAAAACAACAGGAGAAAATTGTAGCACAATGTGTAAATGCCAAAATGCTTTCTTGCTGCACTTAACTAATGATTCTCAAGGTTTCAACTAAATCATCTTATTTGAAAGGGCAAAAGAAAAGGAATATTCCTTCATTCTCTTCTAAGTCCTGGCACAGATGGCAGAAAAAAAAATATCTCCAGTACTACTGAAGGCTGAAAACAGCTTTACAATAACAGAGCATCATTAGAGCTAACTAGGACCTGTAAGAAATTTCATAACCAGATTCACACAACATTTACTCAGCTAACTTGGAGAGAGAAAAGTTCAAAGTCCTGGCTGTGATATTTACTCGTAAACTTTGGGTGAGTCACATAACTCCACGAATCCTCACTTCTTCATATTGACATAAAAGAATATTAATTGCATGTACCTCCAGAGTTCTGTAAGGATGAACTGAAATACCCTACATATTATTATTATTTATGCCTTCATAAGCAGAAAAATGTAATTGTTGACTTTCTGTAGGTATCAGTCCCCTATGTGACATGACAATTCACTTTATTGAAGGAGAACCTATAAAAACGTGATATTCTTTTTCTTTCATTTCTAAGCCAAGGTTGGAAATTCAATATTTTACTTCAGACCAAAAAAACAGTCATCTTAGTCAACATGCCCGTTTCTTAATTTTCAGCTGATCAGGAGAGGGTGATGAAGGACTCAGTGGCTAAGGAAGGAAAGAGAGGAAAAGAGCTGAGAGAAGATAACTGTGCCCCTGTGTGTAGGTTCCTGTGCGTGTGTGCACGCACGCGTGCATGTGCATGTGGCTGGATGCGTGTGTGCATGTGGCTGGGTGGGTGGGGGATCTTGGAGTAAGTTGCATGTTGTGTTAAGGACTTGGGGCAGAAATACAGAGATCTCTGGGGCACCCTGTAAGCCCCAGACGTTGGTCACCGCTGTGCTGATAGGGAATGGTCCTGCATGACTCTGTCACCCTTGTTCCTGGTTCTTCCCTCTTTCTCTGCTCCCAGAACACTCGGGGTTCAGGCAGTTGTGCGTCACATTCATGGCTGGCTATTTGATGACTAGCCCGGTGTCCATACATACTGGCCATCCTTAAATGTGAAACTTAACTGAGTCAAGCTGAACTCGCCCATTTTTCTGAGTCTTTTTTGTTGGCTTGCTTCCTCGACTCATTTTTCCAATTCACTCTGTACATTGACACCAAAGTAGCTGCTTAAAGTGCAAAAATTCATCATGACAACACATGGCTAAAAATCCAACTCACATCGTAGGCTTCTAGGCTTTTCACTATCTATCTACAGCCTGCTTCTCTGAACAGATTTCTCACACTCTTCTCATAAGCTATGCTCTTTGTTCATCCTGGGGTTACTTGCAATTTTAAGAATACTGCGTGGCCTTTTATTCCTCTGGATATTTGCACGTGATATGCGTTCTACAGGAGTATCCTTCACCCTCATCAATGAGAATAAGCTCTTCATTTTAGATTTTCTTCAGACATCTCCCTATAATTTTTCTCACTTCACTGTTTTCATGACACGTGCTAGAAACAATGTGGCATGCTCGCCACCACATTCCCCTCCCGGGTTAAAGGCAAACACTGACACTTCCTCCCAGTGTCTTCACTGGGTGCAGGCTCAGAATGGGTTTTAGCACCCACTACCAGTTAATGAGCACTGGCACGTACACTATGTTTGCCAGCAGGCCCACGACACTGCACCACTCACAGGATACAAAGTACACTATGTCTGTATAAATGGTGACCCCGGGCAGTGTGCAACACAGGGACCCTCTTTTCTATCCATGTCCTCTCACTTGGCTGTAATTCATTCCACTCCATTGTATATACCTGCATCCCTGCTTGTCTTCCCATCTAGACTGCGAGCTTCTTGAAGGCAAGCATGTTTGTACTCCCAACACTAACAATAGTGCAGGGAGGACAAACACATATGTATTGATTGATTGATTGATTGATTGATTGAATGAATGAATGAGTGCAAACAATTTAAACGTAATGTTGTCTATGTTACTATGTTTGGATCCAAAGAGGCTAATGGAAAAATATAAGAAACTATGCAAAGTCCATTACAGGCTTATTCTTTTAAAGTCTGTATAAGACAAAAACACAAAGTCAGAGCTTTAGTATGTGAAACAGTGCCCCCATGCATCCTAGTATCTGATCAAGGGCCTCTGTGAGGCAGTGAGATATTCACTAATATTTCCCAGGGGTGAGTTAAGCACATCCTTAAACCACTAATAAAGAGCAGGAATACTGTGTTGAAAGACAAGGCCTTCGTGGTAGAGAAGAAACCATGTGCTTTTCTGACGGGTAGGAATTCCTCAAGGAATTCCTCAAACAATTCTTAAGGAGAGATCTAAGACCCCACAGTGGAAGAGCATAGAATTCCACTTGCAGGAGATATTTAAAAAAAAAAAAAAAAAAGTAAGGATGAGAATCATATGGATGTAAGATTCTCTTCTTTTAAAATCAGGTGGATAAAAATATACTTTCTGAATAGAAATGCAATTTTTAATAAGTTTCACAAATGTAAAGATGCTGGTATCATTTGGACGTAGCAACGGATTCTCGTGTTCACATGACGGATGTAATAACGTATCTGTGTGAAGACAGAGAACACAAGAAGTCCAAACCCTCTCATCTCGAGAACACCTGGACTTCTGCAATAGCTTTTGCGATAGCTTCCCAGCTGGACTCCTTCCTTCCTCCTTTGACCCAGCAGGTAAAAGGCGGCTCAGACAGCTGCCAGAATGATCCCTTTACAACCTAAATCAGAACCTGCAATTTTTCTCCTCAGAGCCCCCCCATCGGCCCTCCTGCCCTGAGAGTAAGAACAGACCATGGCCTACGAGGCTGTGCACCCACAGGTCTCTGCCCCCTTCTCTTGGTCTCGCTGCTCTGTACTGGCCTTCTTGCTCTTTCTCAAACTGGCCAAGCATAAATCCCCATCAGAGGCGTATGCCTGCCCTTTTCTCTGTTTCGAAGCTCTTCTTTTAGCGGTCCACCGGATCCATTCCCTCACTTCACCACCTTTCCTCATGGAGGCCTTTCCTGCCTGAGCACCTCCTGCAACTCTTGCTCCTGTTTTGCTTTTCGTAGCATTTTCTTAGCATTTATTGCATGAGATATATTACACACGCATTCACTGCTGTGTTTACGGTCTGTCTCCCCACCCAAGAATATATATTCCATATGAGCAGAAACTTAGCATGATACCCTGCTGACAGTACGCCCCGTACCTAGAACAATGTCGGGCGTGTGGTCCTTGCTCAATAAATATTTGCTAAAGTTCACAAAATATGTATAATTGATTGTGCTGATAGTTGCACAACTCTGTGAATATATCAAACAGCATTAAATAATAATCTTCATATGGATGAGTTCTATGCCAGGTGAGTGAATTTTATCTCAATAAAGCAATTACGAAAAAAACAATAAGTAAAGCAAAAACTGAAGAGGATTACATACTTGGTTATTTATCCAATTGCTTCAAGATTTTCATAGTAATAAAGGGGCTGTTAGTTATAAATGATATATCTTTAAAGTAAACTGTGTATCAGTGGTGTTCATCAGCCCAGTTGCTTCAGGCTACACTCTAAAATTCAACCATAGAAGTTGATTTGCATGTGACATTTGAAAATTATCATTTGAAATATCTATACATTTGTTAAAGACTGCTAAAGGAACTTTAAAATGTAAATTATGTTTTTAAGATATTTTAATGTTACGGAGCTTGGTTTGCAGGGGGAGGCAGTGGGGAGAATTACACCACAAACTGTTTGTATTCAGAAAAACCTAATTGTCGTACATTTACAGTTAGCTGGAAATGTAATCGCAAAACCAATTTAACAACATCATTATTTACCAGATGTGATATTTTTTAGAGCTAATTTTCCTTAGTAAACATCACCTAGAAATCTGTAACAGTTTGCAAATGAAATAATTGTTTGGCTTTTATTCAGCCACACGTCGAAGCAGGGATGTGGGCACTAGAGCTTCTCCTCTGAAATGCTCATTCTTCTAGGCTCCATCCTGAGGGGAGCTAGGCTACCTAAAATAGCCTCATGAGAGTTAAGTGCCGGGTCACCAGAGATAAATTACCTCTTCCGTGTTCGCATTTCACACGCAGAACAGCAAGTTTCTGAATCGCAAACCTCAAAATTAGGCTACATTGTCAGGCTTTGAGACTATGTGAAAGGCTTTATAATCTATAATCATTGCTTGTATTGTCCTTCCTATGAAATACTGAAGAGATATGGTATTATTAATTCTCACAGCTAACTCGGAGAGAGAAAAGTTCAAAGTCCTGGCTGTGATACTTACATGTAAACTTCAAGTGAGTCACGTAACTCCATGAATCCCCACTTCTTCATATTGACATAAAAGAATATTAATTCCATGTACCTCTCAACATGAAACTGATTTTACATCCCGCATGTTGCCACCTTAGGCCACATTTGTTGTACCAATTTTATATATATAATATATATTATATAATTTCTATTTCTTTTGATCTACATATGGCGTTTCCTCCTTGAACATACTGTCCTTAACAAGGGCTTCACGCAGCTTTCACCTTTCGAATGTATTACTACTTTAAATATTTATCTACTTATTTACATGGCTATCTCCCCCGTGGACTGTGAGCTCCTGAGGTCTGGACTCTCTGCCTTAATCAACTTTATGTCCCAAGGATTTATTATAGATGTTCAGAGTAAAAGACCTGCTGGAGAAAATAATCTCCATTCTCTACCCCTGTGTTTCTTCACTTGTTATGAAAGGAGTCCATTGAGTAAGATATCTTATATTTACACATACGACTTGGATGTTAGGACAGGTAACTAACTTGCCCTTCTTGTCCCAGTCTACCTTTTTAACCCTGTTCTCTTCTCCAAAAAGCCAATCCATGTAAATGACAGCAACAGGCTCCCTTGTTTCCAGCTTCTAGTTGGGTTTGGCCATAGGGACACCCAGGCCAGGTTTTAGAAATGGAAAGAAATAAGTCCAGCACATTTTCATCTGGATCCATTCTGTCTTATAACCTCAAGCTGAATGTGCCCTTCAAGCCAAGCTGACCAACTCCTCTCAAGACGGCTCTTTTTAGGACTGTCTCATTCTAGGTTCCAGAGACCCCTCTACTAGCCTATTCAGGCCTAGATAGTATAACGGCTCTGCAATCACCAGCATGGGATATTGCACTAATCCCTGTGTTTTCCTACATACTACCCTTACCTTTGTAAAGAGGTCCTTAATAAATTTTCTCTAGTTACCCTTATTTGCATATGACTTCTGTTTCCTGATGGTACACTGACCGACAGGCATTATCAGGTTAACACTCATAATATCAAGATAGATTTGGTTATTTCTGTATATATGCATATGTGTCTTTTACATGTCATACATACTTTCATTGCTTATATCATACTATGCACAATTATTAAAATATAAAATGCCATTTCTGATGACACAAAAGTTACTTCAGTGTGTAACCTAATAGACTGACTTGAGAGATTAACACCCATAGTTCCTACAATGGGTAATGATTCTTTAATGACATTTTCCAGTCTTTGAAAAACATCACTATGTTTTGCACTTGTGCTTTGCCTGAAATTTTGCTCAAAATGGGACATTCTATTTTTTTAAGTCTAAGTGACATATAATGAACTATTCGTTCCAGGTGTACATCATAGTGATTTGATATTTTATACATTATGAAGTGATCCCCACAATGTCTAGTCATTGACTATATGCCCCAGTGCCGTACATTACATCCCCGTGATTTATTTATAACTGGAAGTTTGTATTTCTTTATCCCCTTTACCTATTTTTGCCTGTCTCTCCCCACCTCTCCCATCTAGTAACCAACAGTTTATTTTCTGTACCTATGAGTTGGTTTCTGTTTTGAGTTTTTGATTCTACATATAAGTGAAATCATATGGTATTTGACTTTCTCTGTATGACTTATTTTACCTAGCCTAAGTAAAATTGACCCTCTAGGACCATCCCATATTATCACACATGGCAAGAGTTTATTCTTTTTCATGGTTGAATAATAGTCCATTATATGTATGTGTGTATACATGATACATATACACACACACCCCATCTCCCTTATCTATCCATCTGCTGGTGGACATGGCTGCTGGGCCATTCCATTCGTGAGATACACTTTTTCATGCTTTAATGTTTAACTTGTTGACCTTCCTTCAATTTAATATCTTTTTTCTTTTTTAAGATTTTATTTATTTATTTGACAGAGATAGAGACAGCCAGCAAGAGAGGGAACACAAGCAGGGGGAGTGGGAGAGGAAGAAGCAGGCTCATAGTGGAGGAGCCTGATGTGGGGCTCGATCCCATAACGCCAGGATCATGCCCTGAGCTGAAGGCGGACGCTTAACCGCTGTACTACCCAGGTGCCCCTCCTTCAATTTAAATTTCTCTGATTTGCCCACAGCATTTTCTCCTTGAGCATACTGTCCTTAAAAAGGGTTGCACACAGCAGTTACATTTCCACTTAAAAATGTATAGTTATCCAAAGTGAATAATGAAAGTGACAGAGGTCTCTTTCACCTCTATAATAAATTCCTGTCCTTCAAATATGGAGAAAGTTGTTGGAATGTGTGCTTGCTTTATTATTTGAGAATATTCAATTCTGTTATAAAAGATAAATAAACAGGAGTAATGAAGCTTGTAAGAATGTTAAACACAGATAGTGAGAAAGGTAGTAGCTTATCAGAGAGAAACAAATCTCATAGTATGTGTAAAGTATAGGTGTGGATAAGCAAGTAGCTTATGATATATAGAATTCAAAAGAGATGTTGGAGAAAGGAAGATTATGATTTATAGGATGTGTTAATAAAACAAATGTGATACATGATAAGAGTATTTCTTCTAGAAAGCTGGGATAAAAAGACTAAATGATAATGAGTCTCTCAGCTTAGTTATTTTAACCCTAAATTGACTGCCCTTTTGTAGTACACAGAAGAGTCTTATTTTGGCCCCACATAGGCTCTAAGAAATGCAGATAAAACCATGCCTGTTCAGCAGGCTACCTAGTGATACGCGGCTAGGAATGCTTGCCTGATTCTCTCAAGTATAGCAAGTATCTTCTGTTGCCCCAGATTATCATGTATTAGCCATTTTTTTTAAGATTTTATTTATTTATTTGGCAGAGAGAGAGAGACAGCCAGCGAGAGAGGGAACACAAGCAGGGGGAGTGGGAGAGGAAGAAGCAGGCTCCCAGTGGAGGAGCCTGATGCGGGGCTCGATCCCAGAACCCTGGGATCACTCCCTGAGCCGAAGGCAGACGCTTAATGACTGAGCCACCCAGGCGCCCCATGTATTAGCCATTTTTATATGCACATCAAGTCTAGTGTTGAAAATTACACCATCCGGGGTAAAGGTGATGAGACAGAGCCAGAGACAAAGGGAGAACTAGTAAATGTTGCTAACCTAGCATCTAGAACTCAGGTAGTATGGATCTTCCACCTGCTTGTATGCTATCCTACCTCAGTTCTTTCCTTTGACCTCTCACCATGCATTTAAAATTGTCTTGATATCTGTGTGATGGGAGAATTTTGACTACAAGCCTTTCTGTTTCATGACCTCTGAGATCGCTTTCCTGCAAGTGTTCTGGGTGCTACTATTACACCGAGGTAACTTTCCACACAACAGTTGTACTTACCCTGAATATAGGTTGCATGCTATTAGTTTTATTCAAAATTGCCACAAAATTTTAGTCCTTATATATGAATTTTTGGGGGGTTATCACCTACTGTGACCATATGATGTATTTTCAAGGTGACCGGCTATTGACATTCACCCATGTGTCTCTCAAGCCCCTAACTTGGACCCATGTTCTCTTCTAAACCAAGTCTGTATGCTGACACCATCTTATTTAATTAAAACAGTTCTCAAATTTGGTTTCCCATTAGGATTACCTCTGGAGTTTGAAAGAATAAAGATGTTAAGCTTTCACCCCAAAGATAATTGATATAATTGATCAGAGATGTGACCTACGCACCAAGATTTTAAAAGTTCCCCAAATAAATCTAACACAGAAGGTTTGGGGACTCCTGCATCTAACCAATTGATATAATAACGTTTAGTTTCTTTGGGCTGTTTTTAAGCACAACAAAGAGAAAAAGTGATAAATGACGTTCAAAAAATTCACTTTCCTAAAATGTGTTGTTGGGCTGTAGAGTGGTTAATACCATGACCCTGGGGAAGACTGCACACCTCACCAGTCTAGAGTTCAGGCTCTGAGGTTCAAAATTCATTTAGGCCCCACCTGCAGCTGGGCACCAGCTTTTGGGAGGTTTTTTGGTCCTTTTTAAATATTTGGGGGTAACTGTAGGGGTTTTGTGGCTGAAAAGGACTTTCAGGAAAGCAACAATGATTTCACCCATTTCCTGCTCAGTTAGATACCATTTTGTTGACTTGATCCAGCATCTTGGGCCAAGAGAATACTAGGAACAAGAGACTCTTTCTCTGACTCTTCTTATCCAGACAGAGTTGTCTGTTTTCAATATTCTCTGGGGTTAACACAGATAAGGGTTGCCTGCCATTATCCTGTTACCTTACCTTGCTCCCCATAGGCCCGATTGTAGTATCTACAATAGAAGATAAGAAGGCTTGTTCATCTCTACTAAAAAGGACAGATGAATCCAGGCGTCCATGGTCAATCTTACCATAAGACAATTCATGGTTTTTTACAGCACTACTATATTTATAATCATCAGCATTTTCAAGGTAACCTTTGTTGCTACATCATTATCTGTCCTTTATTGGCTATCAAGGGCACATTATTTCTAAAATCTTGCAAAAATTCAAGCTATATACATAGATGACATCATTTTGAATGAAAAATGACTCACAAAGCTATTTTCTTTATTCTCAAGGCATTGGTGTTCCTTGTTCCCTTTTTCTTGTACCCAGACCCAAATCCTATGTTGTTCCTTCCCATGTTTCTTATGCTATTTTTTTTTCCTGTCAACTTGCTCTGACATGCTTCTAGGTAACTTTCATTCACTGCTTTTTACAATGAGATTTTGTAGTTTTTGACTTATAGAATATTAATTAATAAAAAGGAAAATGTTTAAACTCAGGAATTCAAAGAGCATTCACATTCATTATACTTTTATCTTTTTATCATCTGAAATAGGAATCTTTGTTAGCTAGGCAGGGTAACTTAATAAAAGCCACATGGATTTTGGAGACAAATTCTAAATTGGGGCTTGAATCCTTGTTTAGTCTATGACCTTGAGGAAGTCCTTTATATATCTGCAGAACAAGGCTAATAATACCAACTTTTCAAGGTCATTGGCATGTATATACACACATATGCATATACATGCATACATCTATATATCTCTATCTCTATCTCTATCTATCTCTCTCTCTCTCTCTCTCTCTCTCTCTAGTACTTGGAACACATTAGTGCTCCAAAACGGTAGTTCCTAATAGCTTGCCAACTCTAGGCTGAAATAAGATTGATGACCTGGGTGATAGGTTGGTAGAAACACAGGTCTTGTCAATTATTTTCCAGACATACCTTCACAGTTATTCTA
The DNA here is from genome assembly GCF_017311325.1 of Ursus maritimus. NCBI lineage: Eukaryota > Metazoa > Chordata > Mammalia > Carnivora > Ursidae > Ursus > Ursus maritimus. The sequence continues at coordinate 62,381,385 of NW_024423344.1, read as the reverse complement.
AGTAAAGGGCATCAAAATCTCACAAGAGCAGCACTAAGAAGAGAAGAGTGGCAGGTAGAACATAATGTAGCCATGTGACTTCCCCCATGACTGACGACTAAGAGTAGGTGATTCTTAACAAATGTTTAACATTGCAGATGAAATGATACAGCCTACTATACCAGAATCTTGCTAGTTAAAATTTACTCTGTCTGATCCATTTTATTTTGAGGTTTACCTCACTTCAGTTTTGTAAGTATTTATTGCAGTGAGGGGTACAAAAGAAAATTAAGATATGGTTCTTGACTTCATTGAATTTATAATCTCAATATGAAGATAGATATATGTAGTTGAAGGAGTTTAGATATTGCTACAAGATGGTTATGATTACAAGTTGAAGATTGATAAAGATACAGATAAGGTCTTTGAAGAAAGAGATCAATGTGGATTGGAATTATTCAAGAAGTTTTACTAAAAGACATGAGGATTGAACTGGCTTTAATATATTTAGGGGTTAAAGGACGGGGGTATTTTCTGATATCAAATGATTTGAACTATGGTTTCCTATCACATAGGGATTCATTAAATTATATTCTACTTGCTCTAATTTTTCGTAGAGTTGCAGGGTTATTCATTTTTAATGCCTAATTTTCAGGCTCGGACATCAAAGGAAGATAGTTCAGGAATGTTCTGTTGCCTTGCTTAGCGGAAGTGCCACGCAGCTTTTCATTTGTAAAACTTCATGCATTTACAGGGAACTTACTGCAGTAGCAAGGTACAAAAATTCTTTCAATTTAAATTATCTTCAAACTGAGAACTAAACTTTAAAATGTCTTAATGAAGAAAAACCCATGTGACCACCCAGTCTATTCCTAGGTGCTGTCTGCCTTCCAATGCCCTCTTCTCATTTACATATCTAATTCTTCACTGACAGAAACAGATCACTGCATGATTTTTGCTGGAGGAAAGAAATGATAGGAGATTTTTGTAAAGCACACTTATGTCTCTGAAGGTTTGAAGTTAAAAATTAATGTTATAAGGGGAACTGATTTTATACTTATTCTGACTGAAATTAAAATGAATATTGGATATTTCTAAAGGGATCTTGTGAAACAATACTGGTGGAAAAATTAAGAACTTAATATATACACACATATACACACCTTGGTGGCTGAAATGGCATGGGGGGCGATGAAGCTGAGTAAGTAAGTTGTCAAACCCATCAGTCTTGATTGGCTTTCGTTTTAAGTGCTTTTGGTTCTACTCCATTCTATCTGGGGAATGCATACTCTATGTGCCATGGAACTGAAATTAAATCTCCTTTCTTAGAGTTGAACGCTTTTTCTTCAATCTAGCCTGAATCTGGATACCAGGGCAAGATTGAAGATAGACTGGAGTTTAATATTAAATACCACTTTAAAACTTTCAATGCAGATTGAGAACAGTTAGCTTCCGTTCCAGTCAAAAGAAACAAAATGAGATAAATACAGAGTAGTACAAAGAAAAGGACGGGGCTAGGGGCTATATGAGCAGCTCAGAGATTTTGGAGGACTTCTGAAAGACAGGAAGTTAATGGGATTCTATTTTTGTTAATTTCTTAGGGCTGCCATAACAAATTACCACACACTTGGTGATTTAAAGCCCATGAAATGTTTCCTCTCACAGTTCTGGAGGCCAGATGTCCGAAATCAAGGTGTTGGCAGGACCATGTTTCCTCCAAAGGCTCTAGGGGAGAATCCGTCTCTGCTTTTTCCAGTTTCTGGTGGCTAAAGGCAATCCTTGATTTGTGGCTGCTCAACCCCAGTCCCTGCCTCCATCTTCACATGGCCTTCTTCATATGTGTCTGTGTCGCAAATCTCCCTTTCTCTTATTAAAAAGAAACAGTAACTAGATTTGGGGACCAGGGTACATCCATGATAGTCTTCTGTTGAGATCCTAAACTTAATAACATCTGCAAAGACCCTCTTTCAAAAAAGGTCACATTCATACTTACTGGAGTTAAGATCTGAACATATCTTTTTTGGGGGAGGGGGAGTATTGCAATTTTACAGAATAAAACAGAATAGAGGAACCAACTGTCCAAAACGTGTAAGAGAGATATAAGCAGTAGTAATGAAGGTGGGAACCAGTTTTCAGGACCAAACATCAAGGGGTTCCAAGCTCCATGTGAGCAAATGAGTAGAGCAAGAATGGAAATGTCAGAGAAATTGGGGAAATTATGGAAGTTCTATGGGTGCTCAGCTACATCCTTCTTTCCATCTCCCCTATTTCTTCCCTTCCTCTTTCCATTTTAAGAACAACAAAACAAAAACTAGCATCAATGACTTTCACTTCTGGTCTTCCTGCCAGTGAAGACCAAAAAATTATACTGTCAGGTAATCAAGATTCTTTCTGAGCAGGGTTAGTCTTTTGGGTCATAGTCAAACTGGTATTTTAGGGGGATCTCGGCTGCTCCTCTTCTGTCTGACTTCGAGTGGTATTGACACACCTGTCCATATACAGTGTTCAGAGCCAAACTTCCTACTCAGAAGAAAGCCCTATTGTTGGAAGAAATCATCCACAACTGAAACAAAACCTCACATAAGCTACTCTATACACATGAATAAGAACAGAAAACCATGGGACTCAGACACATGAAGAAAAGCCAATATCATGGAAGAGAAAGATCAAGATTTTTCTGATAACTCATATTAATTATGATAATTTGCAATACATAAATAGCTTCTCATCTGCTCCTCTCTCATTTTGGAAATGGATGAAACTGACCCCCTCCGAAATGAAGGCTCCCTCCGAAATGATGTACACAACAGCATACTGCATGTTTTCTCAAGGGAATGTTTAGGGTTGGAGGTGTCTCCCAAACTCAGTAGACATAAGATTAAACAGAGATGGGGAAAGAGCCTGAAATTTGGGGTCAAAAGAAGGGAAAAAAAAGAGGAAGTATTGCAATCATCACCAACTGTGTGGCTTTTGGCAATTTGCTTACTGCTCTGAACTTCTTTTTCCACTATGGTAAAAACTGAGATAATATTTGAACTCAGTACTTGGTGTGGCTGTTGTAAAGATCAGCTTTCACAATGTAGGTGAAAGTGCTTCACAAATTATCCAAATAGACATGCTATAAAAAAATATTGGGAGACATAATTACAGATTATAAATTTTAATTCAGATAATCTTTTTAAAAATAGTTGCTGGAGGGGAAGAGAATGGGGGGATGGGATAACTGGGTGATGGGCATTAAGGAGGACACTTGATGTAATGAGCACTGGGTGTTATATGCAACTGATGAATCATTAAATTCTATTCTGCTAATAATACAGTATATGTTAACTAAATTGAATTCTAAAAAAGAATTAAAAAAATATCTACTATGTTCTATGATGTTGATTTTACATGGTTTTTCTCCTATATTCATTTTTGGGGGGTTAATTTTACCTTTTTCCATATCCGAGCATATCATGGGATGCCTATGCATTAGCTAATTGAAAGTTAATTATAGTGAGTAAGGAAAACAAATCTTTATATAGAAATAAGACAATTTTTAATAGATAAATAATATTTGCTAAAAGCTTTTAATTTGAATGTTCTTTATTATATGTTACTAAAAGATTTTGGAAAAAGTAAGTGGAGGTCTGCATGCCCAAGGAAATTAATTTTTAAAGATTTTCTTTTTAAGTAATACCTACACCCAAAAAGGGCTCAAACTCACAACCCCACGATCAAGAGTTGCATGTTTTACCAACTGAGCCAGTAAGTGCCCTCTAAGGAAATAATAACAATTATTATTATGTGAGAGAGAGTGAGAGAGAGCATGAGCAGGGGATTGGGTAGAGGGTGAGGGATAAGCAGACTCCCCACTGAGCAGGAAGCCCCATGCTGGGCTCGAACCCAGGACCCAGAGATTATGAGCTGAGCTCAAGTCAGATGCTTAACTGACTGAGCCAGCTGGGTGTCTCCCACAGAAATTATTTTTAACGAGAACTCAGTAAAACAAAAAGAAGAAAAAGAATGTTTCAAATCACAATTGGCTTGGTCAGAATAAATTTCAAAATGTTACTTTGTAATTGATAGTTATCTACACTGAATTATTTCTTTCTAGTTTGGCAACTATTTTCAAATTGTACCTGAATTTCCTACAAAATGATAGAAAATATGTGCTCTAAACTGCACTAACTCTTGGGATTTAAAATATGGGTTTTATCATTTCAGTTTTTGCTTGCAATTTTATAGTTTACTCTGATTTTGCTCTTCTTTTATGATTTCCAAATATTACCTACATCAAGCTTGTATAAAACACTGTCTTTCTTTAAACACATATGGTGAAAATCATTCAAGCAGATGGCGAGCCACAGTCATTGGTAACAGAGGATCAAGTGTCGGCTCAGTGGCTGCTGAAATGGAGTCCAATTTAATAGCTCAAATGAGGACAAGAATTAAATTGGAAATTGCAGGCTGAAATATTCTGCATTTGATCATAAAGAGATTATAGGAAGGAAAGAACACAGTACAACAGCCTGTATTTTAAAAGGAACCAGACTTCTGATAGTTCCATGTTTTATCAGTTCATAATCAAGTAAGCAATACAGGTCCATTTCTAAACCACCAATATATTTGTGATTTATTTTTTAGAAGAGGCCATTTTTTTGTGGATTTCAACACGACATTAAAATTCTGTTTCTTGACATTTAGAACCATGGGGTATTGATTTGCAAAACAGAATTCAGTTTTGTTTTGTTGGATGGTGGAGAGGTGTTGCGTGATGTTTCTATCCTGTCCTCTGCACACTCTAGTTAGGTGTTCAGATGTTTGTGATACTTCCTCTGCTATTCCCAAGCTCCCAAGATCAGTGGCAGGCAATTTTAGTACAAATAAGCTTTCTAGGATGAGGCAAGATTGGGGTTGGTGAGGGGTTCTTATTTGAATAAACATAATATGCACTAACTATATAACTTGTTAAATTAGATCCTGTTGTTTACTCCAAGTGTGCAACATGAGACATGAGGGGTCATTTGGTGAAGTTTCAAATATCCTGGAGTAGAACGATTAAAATAAGTCAGTCTCTTTAAGCCTCAATTTCTTCCTTTGCAAATGGGGTTCATAGTAGTACTTACAGAAAGACATTATAAGGAATCACTGAGACAAGGAATATGAGATGTATAGGTATGTCTGACCTAGAGAGAGAGCTGAGCTTAGTAAGAGCACACCTTTTGAATCCAAATCCTGGCCCTAAGACTTGCTTGTTGTTGACTTTGGGCCAGCTACGTAACATGGAATTAATAATAACACCTCATTCACAGACTTGTAATAAGGACTAGATGAATTGATGCTTATAAAGCACTCCATACAGGGCCAACACTTAGTGTTTGCTAGTTAAATAATACAATCATAAGCATACCAACATGAGTTATTATCATGTATTTATCTAAAACAAGTGGAATATTGCTGGTAAAACTTAAAAATCATCATATTAATACATTTTTTAATTTGGGAACCTAAATAAAGATACAACAAGCTGAACTAAATATTCTATTAACACAAATATATTTTAAACAAGTCAAGCTAGGGTGATCTTTGTCATAATCTGACACTGAAAAAAATTATTTTTCCATGCTGACCAATACTGCAACCAGTTGTCATTATCTGTTTTAATTTTGTTTGTTTAGTTTTGGGCAAAGAATATTTCATTCTAAGCATAATTTGAGAACTGTAAAATAAAAAAGCTTACAACTGTCTCATGGTATTTTTTTTTTTAAGATTTTTTATTTATTTGACAGAGGGAGAGAGAGCACAATCAGAGAGAGCAGCAGGCAGAAGGAGAAGCAGGCTCCCCGCTGAGCAGGGAGCCCAACGTTGAACTTGATCCTAGGACTCTGGGATCATGACCTGAGACAAAGGCAGGCGCTTAACTGACTGAGCCACCCAGGGTCCTGTCTCATGGTATTTTTAAATTACACTCACAGGTATATAAAAAGATGCTCAACATCACTAATCATTAGGAAAATGCAAACTAAAACCACAATGAGATATTACCTCACACCTGTTTGAATGGCTACGTGAAAAAGACAAGAGATAAAATGCTGGAGGATATGGAGAAAGGGGAACACCTGCGTACTGTTGGTGGGATTGCAAATTGGTGTAGCCACTAAGGAAAAGATTATGGAGGTCCCTCAGAAAATTAAAAATGGAACCATCATATGAACCAGCAATTCTGCTTCTGGGAATATATCTGAAGGGATAAAAACACTGTGTTGATGAGATATTTGCAACTCCCACATTTAGAGCAGCATTATCTATAAGAGCCAGACATGGAAATAACCTAAGTGTCCATTGATAGATGAAAGGATAAAGAAGTTGTGGTGTATCTATATGCAACAGAATCCCATTCAGCCAAACCCAGGGAAGATGGTGGAGGAGTAGGGGACCCCTTTTTCAGCCGGTCCCCTGAGTCGAGCTGGATAGGTACCAGACCAGCCTGAACATCCACGCAATCAGCCTGAGACGCAGGAAGATACATCTGGATCTCTACAAATGAACATCTCCAGCGCTGAGTATTGAGGTACGAAGCGGGGAGGCGTGAAACCGCGCACAGATATCAGAAGATAAACGGAAGGGGGAGGAAGCCGCGCATTCGGGCGCCGGGAAGCGGCAGCCACCTGCACGGGGGAGCCGGCGGACTCTCCAACCTGCACCTGAGAGAGCGGACTGAGACCGGTGAGCCGGAGAACGCGTGCGACTAGACTGAAAAGGAGCTCCGGTGCGCTCACTGGATCCAGACTGAGACCTGGAGCTCCGGGAGCGTGGGGGTGGCTGGCGGTGTTAGAAACACAAAGGACAGAGACACACCGGCCAGGAAGTGAGGGCTAGGACGCCAGGTGTGGGGTGCACATCCCCGGACGCTGCAGGGTTGAGCAGCACCAACAGAAACAGAGTTAAAGTGGCCAGATCATCAGTGGAGAACGGTCCGTGATCCCTCTGTTCTGAGACAGAGGCTGAGATTGGGCCACTGCTGCTCTCTCAGAAGAGTCACAGCAAACCGCCAGGGAAAGCCGCCAGAGAACAAAAGCCTGCAAATACCGGCTCACAGTTTGCCCATCCCCATCCCCCCTCGCAGGGGACATGGAGACTCTACCCAAACAGGGTTGCCTGAGTATCTGCGCGGCAGGCCCCTCCCCAGAAGGCGGGCTGAAAAATCAAGAAGCCCATATCCCTAAGATCCCTATTAAACAAGGGCTCATGGCCTGGGTCCGGTCAATAATTTGGGCTCTGGACAACCCCGCAACCTCTCCTCATCAGAATGATGAGAAGGAGAAATCCCCCCCAGCAAAGAAGACAATGAGTCTGTGGCCTCTGCCACAGAACTAATGGATATGGATATGACCAAATTATCAGAAATGGAATTCAGAGTAACAATAGTCAAGATGATGCGTAGACTTGAAAAAAGTATTAATGAAAAAAGTATTAATGAGAATAGAGAATCTCTAAGGGTGGAAAAGAGAGCGAATCTGGCAGAAATTAAAAATTCTATGAGCCAATGGGGCGCCTGGGTGGCACAACGGTTAAGCGTCTGCCTTTGGCTCAGGGCGTGTTTCCGGCGTTCTGGGATCGAGCCCCACATCAGGCTCCTCCACTATGAGTCTGCTTCTTCCTCTCCCACCCCCCCTGCTTGTGTTCCCTCTCTCACTGGCTGTCTCTATCTCTGTCAAATAAATAAATAAAATCTTTTAAAAAAAAATTGTATGAGCCAAATGCAGTCAAAACTAGAGGCTCTGACGGCCAGGGTCACTGAGGAAGAAGAAGGTGTTAGCAAATTGGAGGATGGGTTAGTAGAAGAAAAAATGAAATAGAATCTGGACTTAAAAAAATCCACGCCCACGAATGTAGGTTACAGGAGATCACTGACTCAATGAAACGATCCAATGTCAGAATCATCGGCATCCCCGAGGGGGTGGAGAAAAACAGAGGTCTAGAAGAGATATTTGAACAAATTGTACCTGAAAACTTCCCTAATCTAGCAAGGGAAACAAACATTCATGTCCAAGAGGCAGAGAGGACCCCTCCCAACCTCAACCACAACAAACCTACGCCACGTCATGTCATAGTGCAATTCGCAAATATTAGATCCAAGGATACAGTATTGAAAGTGGTCCGGGCAAAGAAATCTCTCACGTACCAAGGCAAAGGTATCAGAATTACGTCAGACCTGTCTACACAGACCTGGAATGAGAGAAAGGGTTGGGGGGACATTTTTAAAGCTCTTTCAGAGAAAAACATGCAGCCAAGGATCCTTTATCCAGCAAGGCTGTCATTCAGAATTGATGGAGAAATAAAGACCTTCCAGAATCTCCAGTCATTGACCAATTTCGTAACCATGAACCAGCCCTACAGGAGATATTAACGGGGGTTCTATAGAGGTAAAAAGGCCCCAAGAGTGATACAGAACAGAAAGTCACAATCTAAAGAAACAAAGACTTTACTAGCAACATGGCATCATTAAAATCATCTCTCTCAATACTCAGTCTCAACGTAAAATGGCCTGAATGCTCCCATAAAACGCCACAGGGTTGCAGACTGGATAAAAAGAAATGACCCATCCATTTGCTGTCTACAAGAGACTCATTTTGAACTCAAAGATACATTCAGACTGAAAGTAAAGGGATGGAATACCATCTTTCACGCAAATGGACCTCAAAAAAGAAAGCTGGGGTAGCAATTCTCATATCAGATAGATTGGATTTTAAACTAAAGACTACAGTTAGAGACACAGAAGGGCACTATATTATTCTTAAAGGATGTATCCAACAAGTGGAGATGACAATTATAAATATATGTGCCCCCAACAGGGGAGCAGCAAGATACACAAGCCAACTCTTAACCGGATAAAAGAGACATATAGATAAAAATACGTTAATAGTAGGGCACAACACCCCACTATCAGAAATAGACAGAACACCCTTGCAAAAACTCAGTAAAGGAACAAAGGCTTTGAATGCCATACTCGACGAGTTGGACCTCATAGATATATATAGAACACTACACACCAGAACCAAAGAATACTCATTCTATTCTAATGCCCATGGAACATTCTCAAGAATAGACCATGTTCTGGGACACAAAACAGGTCTCAACTGATACCAAAAGACTGAAATTATTCCCTGCATATTCTCAGACCACAATGCTTTGAAATTGGAACTCAACCACAAGGAAAAATTTGGAAGAAACTCAAACACTTGGAGAATAAGAACCATCCTGCTCCCGGAATGATTCAATAAACCAGGAAATCAAAAATCAATTTAAACAATTTATGGAGACCAATGAGAATGAAAACACAATGGTCCAAAACCTTTGGGATACTGTAAAGGCAGTCCTAAGGGGGAAATACATAGCCATCCAAGCCTCACTCAAAAGAATAGAAAAATCTAAAATGCAGTTTTTATATTCTCACCTCAAGAAGCTGGAACAGCAACAGAGGGACAGGCCTAATCCACGCACGAGGAAGCAGTTGACCAAGATTAGAGCAAAAATCAATGAATTAGAAACCGGGAGTACAGTAGAGCAGATCAACAGAACTAGAAAATGGTTCTTTGAGAGAATCAATGAAATTGACAGATCACTGGCAAGACTTATCCAAAAGAATAAAGGACCCAAATTAATAAAATTATGAAAGAAAAAGGAGAGGTCACAACCAACACCAATGAAATTGGAAGGATTATTAGAAACTTTATCAACAGCTTTATGCCAATAAATTAAGCAATCTGGAAGAGATGGAGGCCTTCCTGGAAACCTATAAACTACCAAGACTGAAACAGGAAGTAATTGATTTTTTAAACAGGCCAATTACTTATGAAGAGGTTGAGTCAGTGATAAACAATCTTCCAAAAAATAAAACTCCAGGCCCAGACGGTTTTCCTGGGGAATTCTACCAAACATTTAAAGAAGAAATAATACCTATTCTCCTAAAGCTATTTCAAAAAATAGAAACAGAAGGAAAGCTACCAAACTCATTCTACGAGGCCAATATTACCTTGACCAGGCAAAGACCCCAACATAAAGGAGAATTATAGACCGATTTCCCTAATGAATATGGACACTAAAATCCTCAACAAGATCCTGGCTAATAGAATCCAACTGTACATTAAAAGAATTATCCATCATGACCAAGTGGGATTCATCCCTGGGATGCAAGGGTGGTTCAACATTTGCAAATCTATCGGTGTCTTAGATTTTATCCAGAAACAAAAATTCAGAAATCATATGATTCTCTCAATAGATGCTTAAAAAGCATTTGACAAAATACAGCATCCTTTCCTGATTAAAACCCTTCAGAGTATAGGAATAGAAGGTACATTTCTCAATCTCATAAAAGCCATCTATGAAAAGCCTACTGCAAATATTATTCTCAATGGGGAAAAGCTGGAAGCCTTTCCCTTAAGATCAGGAACACGACAAGGATGCCCACTCTCACCACTATTATTCAACATAGTACTAGAAGTCCTTGCAACAGCAATCAGACAACAAAAAGGGATAAAATGTATCCAAATTGGCAAAGAAGAAGTCAAACTGTCTCTCTTTGCAGATGACATGATACTCTATATGGAAAACCCAAAAGAATCCACTCCCAAACTATTAGAAGTTATAGAGCAATTCAGTAACGTGGCGGGATACAAAATCAATGCTCAGAAATCAGTTGCATTTCTATACACGAATAACGAGACCGAAGAAAGAGAAATCAGGCAATCCATCCCATTTACAATAGCACCAAAAACCATACGTTACCTTGGAATTAACTTAACCAGAGACGTAAAGGACCTATATTCTAGAAACTATAAATCACTCTTGAAAGACATTGAGGAAGACATAAAAAGATGGAAAGATATTCCATGCTCATGGATCGGAAGAATTAACATAGTTAAAATGTCCATGCTACCCAGAGCAATCTACACTTTCAATGCTATCCCGATCAAAATACCAAGGACATTTTTCAAAGAACTGGAAGAAACAGTCCTTAAATTTGTATGGAAACAGAAAAGGCCCCGAATCTCCAAGGAACTGTTGAAAAGGAAAAACAAAGCTGGGGGCATCACAATGCCGGATTTCGAGCTGTACTACAAAGCTGTGATCACAAAGACAGCATGGTACTGGCACAAAAACAGACACATAGACCAATGGAACAGAATAGAGAACCCAGAAATGGACCCTCGGCTCTTTGGGCAACTAGTCTTTGATAAAGCAGGAAAAAACATACGGTGGAAAAAAGACAGTCTCTTCAATAAATGGTGCTGGGAAAATTGGACAGCTACATGCAAAAGAATGAAACTTGACCACTCTCTCACACCATGCCCAAAAATAAACTCCAAATGAATGAAAGACCTCGATGTAAGACAGGAATCCATCAGAATCCTAGAGGAGAACATAGGCAACAACCTCTACGACATCGGCCAAACCAACCTTTTTCATGACACATCTCCAAAGGCAAGAGAAACGAAAGATAAAATGAGCTTGTGGTACTGCATCAAGATAAAAAGCTTCTGCACAGCCAAGGAAACAATCAAAAAAACTAAGAGGCAGCCCACGGAATGGGAGAATATATTTGCAAATGACACTACAGATAAAGGACTGGTATCCAAGATCTACAAAGAACTTCTCAAACTCAACACAAAGAAACAAATAAACAAATCAAAAAATGGGCAGAAGATATGAACAGACACTTTTCCAATGAAGACATACAAATGGCTAACAGACACATGAAAAAATGTTCAAAATCATTAGCCATCAAGGAAATTCAAATCAAAACCACACTGAGATACCACCTTACGCCAGTTAGAATGGCAAAAATAGACAAGGCAAGAAACAACAATTGTTGGAGAGGATGTGGAGAAAGGGGATCCCTCCTACATTGTTGGTGGGAATGCAAGTTGGTACAGCCACTCTGGAAAACAGTGTGGAGGTCCCTTAAAAAGTTAAAAATTGAGCTACCCTATGACCCAGACATTGCACTACTGGGTATTTACCCCAAAGATACAGACGTAGTGAAGAGAAGGGCCATATGCACCCCAATGTTCAAAGCAGCATTGTCCACAATAGCTAAATCGTGGAAGGAACCGAGATGCCCTTCAACAGATGACTGGATTAAGAAGTTGTGGTCCATATATACAATGCAATATTACTCAGCTATCAGAAAGAACGAGTTCTCAACATTTGCTGCAACATGGACGGCACTGGAGGAGATAATGCTAAGTGAAATAAGTCAAGCAGAGAAAGACAATTATCATATGATTTTTCTCATCTATGGAACATAAGAACTAGGAAGATCAGTAGGGGAAGAAAGGGATAAAGAAAGGGGGGGGTAATCAGAAGGGGGAATGAAGCATGAGAGACTATGGACTCTGGGAAACAAACTGAGGGCTTCAAAGGGGAGGAGGGTGGGGGAATGGGCTAGGCTGGTGATGGGTAGTAAGGAGGGCACGTATTGCATGGTGAACTGGGTGTTATACGCAACTAATGAATCATCGAACTTTGCATCAGAAACCAGGGATGTACTGTATGGTGACTAATATAATAAAAAAACATTAAAAAAACCATTCAGCCATAAAAAGGAAGAAACCCTGCCATGTTGACAGCATGGATAGATTTGAAGGCATTATATTAAGTGAAGAAAGAGAAAGCCAAAAACCATATGATCTCAATTTTATGTAGAATCAAAGGGAAAAAACAAAAAACAAACTCGAGAAGAGATCAGAGTTGTGATTACCAAAAGTGGGAAGTGGAGGGGAATTGGATAAAGGTGGTCAAAAGGTATAAACTTCTTATTATATGATAAATAAGTCTAGGTGATGTAATGTACAAATAATGACTACATTAACACTGCTATATGGTATATTTGCAAGCTGTTAAGAAAGTAAGTCCTAAGAGTTCTCTCTCTCTCTCTCTCTTTTTTTTTTTTTTGTATCTATATGAGATGCTGGGTGTTAACTTACTGTGGTCATCATTTCACAATATATGTAAGTCAAATCATTACGCTACACCTTAAACTTATACACTGCTCAATGTCAATTATATCTTAAAACTGGGGAAAATGAGTAAAATTACTAAAACAAATTGGCTGATTTTTTTTCCAGTTTTGATTATAATAGATATAGGCAAACCATTATTTGCATTGGTAATAAATAGTGGTAGTAACTTAAATATTTCTTTTTCAACTTCTGTTTCTTTTATGATCATTTTTATAAATTAGTTGGATCACAATAAAGCTGGGAAAATATTGGTTGGACTGAATTATGAAACGCCAAGAAGCTAGTGCATTAGTTTTATATTTCTGCCCGTAACAAACTATTGAAAAACTTCATGGCTTAAAACAGTAGTGAGTATTTCACATTCTGTAAGTCACAGTTCCAACTCAGGCCTCACTGGGCTAAAATCAAGACATCGACAGTGATGTGCCCCTTCTGTAGGATCTAAGGAAAATTCATTTCCTTCCTTTCCATCTTCTAGAGGCTGCCCCCCATGTCTTGGGTCCTGGACCCTTTCCTCCAGCAGCTGGACACCTCATGGTATCACTATGACACCAACTCTTCTTCCTCTCTAAGACTACTAATGACCCCGTGGTTACACTGAGCCCACCCAGTTAATTAGAATAATCACCCTATTTTAACATCAGTTGATTCACAACATTAATTTCATCTGCAACATTAATTCCTCTTTGTCACATAACCTAACACATTCATAGTTTCTAGAAATAGGTCATGGACATCTTTGGGGAGGAATCGTTATTCTGTCCGTGACAGTCAGCAACCATAACCAGCCTATGAAATTTTGCATCTAACTGGGTCATTATAATATCGAGTATGTGATAAAGATAAATTCCATTCACCTAAAAATGCTGAAGATTAGTGTAAAGATGATGGGTTTTCTGTCCAAGAGTTGAAACAGATGATGCAAAAAAATCTTTTAAACATCATCAAATCTGGAGGAAATTTTGGCCTAGGGAAATTTTTAGCACCAGGAACAAGATTAAAAGGATTGATTTTCACACAGCCTTTAAGGCAATGACAGTGTCCATTATGTGTGAATTTGTGATGTGGGCAAAGACCTCCCTATCCTTTCAAATAAAAGGCAGCTAAGTATCAAAGTTTTATAAACTTCTATGACAGCTGTCTTTGCAGATGGTATCAAAGACTTCCCAAAAGTTCTGCTAATATAGTGGATCTTATAGATCAATCATGGAGAATTTCATGTGTCATCAAATGTGTTATATATTATAGCCTCTGGATAGGCTGGAATTTACCACAATGATTTAAGTAATAGTAAAGTAATAGTTAAAAAGCAAAAGATATTCCTTTACAAATAAAGTCTGAATATAGGAGAATAAATTTGACAAATATGGTAAGTTCTTTGATATTATTTTTGTATCATGACAGTTGTTTTCAATTTGGTTTTTCTGATGCACTTTTCCATCATCAACGCAACTGAAGAATAAATTCTTACTTTGTAGGGTCTTAGAAGTAGTACACATTGGACATTTATGAATGTTTTTTTACTCTGTTACCACAGAAAACCAAACTGTAGCCAGTTTATCATGAAAATTAAGAAAAAGTTGAAATGTTTACTTGGAGTACAAGTCTGTTTGTTTGCTAATGGTGCCAGAATGACTTTAAAATGCATTAGCCTTTTCAAAGGCTATGATCAATAGTTTTGAAACTTTCAATTCTCTTGGGTCCCTTAAAACACATGGGTCATGATGTAATCAATTGGCAGCATCAGCTTATTTTCAAGATTCTTCTATTCAGCCTCCTAGTCCGTAGTCTGTATCCTTGATTCTTTCACTCCAAAGAAAATCAAAAGGGGATTTGAGAAATTAGAAGTGACATTCTTTTAAATTAAGTTCTATATGCCTCTAAACATTTTGATTTTAACTCATGAGAAGATGGATGCTGATTTCTAAGTTGATAACTACTCACCGATTCTGAACATAGGATCATCTTCCTGTTCGACTGTTATTAAATTCTGCCTGGAAAATCAGTTTTTCTATAGCAAATAGGAACCTTAGTTGTCTGAGGTGGAGTAAACTATTCCCATGGATTTAACAGTTAAACTAGATTAAATGATGACATGTCCCACACTCAAGCAAAATCTCCACTCTCATTAATTGTATAATTTAATTAAATTATTACGTGGCTGTGAATGGAAATACATTTCACTTATTACAAAAAAATTTTATTGAATACTCTGGAAAGTCTATTAAGGTTTAGTCACTAAAAAGATTATGTCAAAGTGGAGATATAGAGACAACTCTAACAAAAGGGTTAAAATCTATATTCAGGTTGCTTTAAAAGCAATCTGTAAAAAAAAATAAAAAAACAACTTGAAAGAAAAATATTTTTTTATGTAAGTTAGATGAAGTGAAACTCCAATCAATTAGCAGACCCATTCTGAGGGAAGGAAAAAAAAAAAAAAAGAGGAACACAGTTTAATCAAATGTTTGGCAAATAAATGTGTATTTCTATATATTTAATTGAAAAAAATTATTCTGAAGAGTTTTTAGAGCTCTTAGTTTATGAGATAGGAAGACTTCACAGGAAGTCTTCTTTTAATTACTCTGTAACCAGAAGCACAGAGAATGCCGGTTTCACTACTCTTTGTTTTTTGTTTTTGTTTTTGAGAAAGAGAGAACCTGCAAGTGTGAACAACTGGAGGGGGTGAGGGGCAGAGGGAGAGAGAGAATCTTAAGCAGGATTCAAGCTCAGCATGGAGCTGGACCCCGAGATCCTGACCTGAGCCGAAATCAAGAGTTGGACGCTTAACTGACTGAGCCGCCCAGGTGCCCCCAGTTCACCACTCTTTGCAGAACTGAAAACGAACCATGTATTTGACATCATCCACTGGAAGAATTATGGCCTTAAAGTTCGTTTGGCTACTTTTCATTTGTATGACCCTGGACAAAGTTCTTAACCACCTAAATTCATTCCCTTTATATTAAAAATAGAACTTATAATACTAATCTTCAAGATCCCAAATAAGCAAATATATGTAAAACTGCCTGGCACATAGTAGTCATTAAATAAATATTAGTTTTCCTTTCCTTAACTGGAATTATATATAAACTGTTTTAGATGACTTATATAGAACTGTATTGATTTTCTTCAAAATCTGTTTTCCTTTAAAGTTTTGTCCATAAAACTGATTATAGCAACAATTTAGTTAATTTGTGAATATTCAATATGCATTTGTAGACTCCACAATGTTTTATGAATCGTAAAAAAAAGAAATAAGTGCATTTCCACCTTACTGAAATACCCTTTTTCTTGCTTAACTGTGAATATAAGAATACTATAAGAGGTGTCATCTCATTTATAACTGGATATTTAATGCAAATCTCTCCTTGATTTGCCTGGTATAAATTTTACCTGATTGTCTCCTAAAACTTTCTGAGTAGGATGGGGAAAGAATAAAAACTTTAATTTAGATTTAAACCAATTTGATCGGAAGTAAATTCACCTCAAAATCATAGTGTTGTGCACAATGCATTAAAACAAACACAACACACAATCTATTTAATATCTGAAATTTCACTAGGCCAGTAAATAAAAATGTAATGAAAAGCTCTAATTTTGTAATTTCATTATCTACGATACTGATGACTAAGATATACTCTTGTTCCGTGATAGACACAGGCAAAGCCTATTAACACTAGGGAAGAATAAGCTGCTTTGGACTTTCCTTTACCTGCAAAAACATGGAATTATTATCTCTTATGTCACCATTTAAACACTAGCACCTGTACAGCATCTTTTTGCTCATATGTTTAAAGCATATTTTATATGATAAATGCTTTTATTAAAAAATACCTTGAGAGAATATTCATTCCTCAATATTTAGCAATAACGTGATAAAAATATAAGACTTTTCTATAGTTCGAGTGTATCTCAATCTCTCTTATTTTCATTTTTTAGTAATAAAGTGTATAGTAGTCAGGTGTAATGGAAAATTGATGGACAATTAAATGCATAATGAAAAAGATCATCCAAAACTTCTCTTCATGCACGTAAATTTCTAGATCCAAAAGAGAAATGTTACATTAATGGATGAAAATGCTTAGGATATAGTAAGACTATAATAACACTAACTAAACAATTCTAAAATAAAATGGCAGTAAAAGAGAAAAACTTATCTCCTATTACCAGAATCATTAAGACACAGAATAGATAGCATCATTATTACAAGGAACTTAATCCTATTTACCACTTCAGATTGAATCTTAAGTTTTGAGCAGAAGAAGAGACCTAAAATATGGTTATCCTGTATCTTACTTTACCATTACGCAAATGCTTATTTTGCTATTTTAGTTAACTCGGGCTATTACTAAGCACTGGATTTTACAGAGAGTGGATCATCTTTCTAAAGCAGACAGTCATGCTTTCTTTGCACACGTCAAAGAGACAATGCACTAATCAGGTCTTTTTTCAACATAAAATTATTCCTACAAGTTAAATTTAAGCAGAAAACTGCATGTAAGTAAATGTGGTAAATTCAAATAAAAGAAATTGGTGTTTGCCAGGTCTTTTTATGCTTAGCCGTTTACTATTTCTCTTCTAAAAACCATTAGATAAAAAGCTGAGAGAGAAAAAGTCAAAGTAAAAGAGACTTTATGGGGAGGAGCTCTTTTGTAAATAATACACACTATAATAAGATCCTTTCTTTTTCATTTACGTGAGAAGTTTACATGGAAGTTATAATTCTGAAATGCTAAGAGATATTATAGGTTCGGTAGATAAAACACAGCAACAGAAAGTTAACTGCTCAAACCTCGCTTTATTCTTATTAGCTGTGGGCTAGGACCTTAAGGGTTTACCTTAAGGGTTTAAGGCTGCTATAAAAATGACATGGATTGGCACCTGCCCATCAACAAACTGGGGGGGGGGGTATTTGGTATTTAGAGATCTTTTCCTTTTTTCCTGGTGCATACCAGTATTTTTGAATTGGTCATCAATAAACGGTCTCATATTTTGACACATCATTTGCATTCTTCCACCATTCTATAGTCAATAATCTGATGGTGTACCATTCAGACACATCTTTTGTTGTCAGAAGCAGTTCTGAGACTACTGTTTAAGCAATCTCTCATGGCATAAATATTGTGATTTTTAAATACAGTGCTACTTTTAGCAGATTTAAAAAAAAAGCCGATGAAGGCTGTTACTGCTTCTGAAAACTTCATCCACTTTTATATAATCTGAGAAGAGTTATCTGAAACGACTTCACTCCCTTGGTCTTGAACCTACCACCTGTACCTATGACGAAGCAAAGATTATTTCCCCTATTAAAGAAATAACGAGGCAAAACAGAAGAGGAGCCCACATGGGGGTCTCTTCCTTGTGTTTGAGGAGGCCAAAGCTTTCTGGTTGCTAAAGCACAAAGTTTCAGAGTTCGAGGAAGCACGTAGAAACCACAGATCCATCTCCTACTGCTTACAGAAAATGATGGTAGTAAGATGATTCCTTGCTAGGTGAGTGCCTGTGGCTTCCACTTCACCCCCAGAACTGGGCACGGGTGAGCTGGAGGGTGTGTGCGTGAGATGAACGAGCACCAAGAGGAATGCCCGCGGAGAGAAGATAGTGAAATCAGGGCCCAAACTTCCTGCCTAGATTCTGACATCTTGAGGGAGTGCCACATGGAGGGAAGATGTGTGCCAGGGAGGGGAGTTTGCGGGAGTGAATGGAAAATTCATGAGAGTTTTCTGGGATTTGGGGGGTCACTGACAGCTGGAGCACTGGTGAGAAGATGGGAAGGAATCTCAAGTATTTGTTAGTGTTCGGATCTTATTTTAAATGTTCTTTGAAGGCATGGCTGAGAATTAAATTTCTTTCTGAATTCCTATTAGAGGATGATGCTGCTCTTTTATTTTTATTTTTTAAAGACTTATTTTAGAGAATGAAAGAGAAAAAGAGGGAAGGAGAGAGAGAGTGGGGTGAGGAGGGGCAGAGGGAGAAAGAGTCCCAAGCAGACTTTACACTGAGAGTGGAGCTCGAAGTAGGGCTCAATCCCACCATCCTGAGATCATGGCCTGAGCCAAAACCAAGAGTCAGCCACTTAACCAACTGTGCCTTCCAGGTGTCCCCTAATACTGCTTTTTTAAAACCTTGCAACACATCAGGAACTAAATCAAGTGGGTCCCTAGGATCAATAGTGTATAGTCATAAGAAGAAAGAGATACTAGGAAAGAGAAGATACCTGTCTAACGAGTTGGTCTCATTGGTCTCATTGGCCAATTAGAATAATGTCATTCATTCAGGGCACTTTTCCTTCCTTTCTAATCATCCCCAGTTCATCTCCTGTAAGTTATGCTCAGCAGCAGAGACTGATTCACTAACATGTATAAACACAGCTGCCCTCCTGCCATAGGAATTCCAGACCTTCTCTTTCCTTATAAACTTGTTCTCATAATAAAAGCATGCAAGGCAGCGTTTCTAATTCAAAAATAACTCTAATAAAATAGTTGTAGGGAGAAAAGGAAATATTGGTTGGAATTAGTGGTAATACTACACTGTTACACACTGTAAAGAAATCTAGGGGACTTCTCCACTTGTGAGGGTGGAACATACATAGAAATTAATAGCTGTCATTTGCAGAGTACTAACTATGTGCCAAATCTGTGCTAATGGCATCACACAGGTTAACTCATTCCCTCCTGTCTGAATGAGGTAGGTTCTGCAGGCATCATTCTCATTTGACATGTAAGGAAATGGAGGCCCCGAGCGTTTAGATGGCCAGTTCAAGTTCACACATTTGGTAAATGGCGGAGCCGGCATTCTGAGACCATATGCTCAACCATCACATATGTTGCCTTCATTGACTTAAATTAACAAAATGTCTGGTTAAAATTCCTGTTGGACGTTCTTCATATTTACATATTATGGCAATTAATATAACAATTGTATGCAAATAAGTGCTACAGAATTTGTTGAAAGATAGAATTGCTTTAAGTAGGCTTGTGAGATCGGCTATATCGTTATTACTTTCCCGGAAGAGTATGTTGTTATGGTTAGTTCCATGAATAACGAGACAAAGTCATGTCTTAAAACCAATTCTTTTTCCAATATTATGACTGAATCACAAAGGATTTAACTGTCTAAATTAGACTGTGTTTTATTTGAAATGTACTTAAGGAATTCGGAGTCATACTTTGGTCCTGTAGATACGGCCTGCTCCCGCATTCTTTATGACATGGTCTTCAGAATAGGGTCTATAGATCGTTTGTTTTCTCCTAACATTTGTTACCACTGAGGAGGGCTAGCCTTTCCCTTTCTGAATGCTCAGTATACAATGGACAGACCTGCCCTCTACCCTTGTTAAGAATGGCATTTCCTAGTAGGTGGGGAAGTCAATTAATTCCCTGAATCTGAGACAGAAAGATTTCCTGGATAATATAAAGTGAGGCTGTGCCTTACAGGGGATTCTCCTTCCTTCTGTCTGGTATGGACCCTCATCTCTGAGCGGCAGTTTCATATTCCAATACCAGTGATACAGGCCAGTTAGGTGCTAGGCCTCTGCCATTTACACACCTTCTTCCCCCACTATTTCACTGCCCACATCCTCATGACAGCTAATCCTAAAACTTAACCATTTCTGCTGCAGCCTAATCCAAGGCTCTTCTGGTCCCTTTTCTTGTTAGAAATGGCAGGACTAGGGAATACATGAGGGGCAGAGGCCATTTTGACTTGGACTATGAACACAGGCAAAAATCAAAAGACAATGGTTTCTAAGGCGGGGTTCTGTTAGAGCCTATGGATAGAATTGGGGGGGGGTGCATGAAATTCAAAGGGAACAAAAAGGCACTTGTATTTTCGCTAACTTTAGCTGACATTAATTATTTCCCTCAACCATCACTGTTGACCACAAACCACAACAGTATTACCAGGACCTGTAACTTTGTCACTAGTAGAACAGATAATTTCATATCATGGTTGTTGCAGAGTTCTCAAAATACCACATCCACACATCATTATTTTGTAATCAAAGTAGCTCCTAGACTAATAAATTTTGTTGCTTTATGTGTTAAAACATAAGTATAGGCTACATAACAATTTATCTATATTTGGATAGCAATATTTAATATAATTGCTTTATTTTATAATTCTACGTATTTGATGCATTTAAAGTAATTATTCTGGGGAACAAACAAAAAGGTGAAGAATCTCTGCTGGAAAGTGATCCTATGGAGGAAAAGGGAGTAGAAAAATAAATGGAGGACTTTGCTTGCTTTTGGAAGTTAATGCTGGACTCCTGGTGCCCGCACATGGTGCCGGAGAAAGAGGTTCTGAGGGAAGCCAGCATTGCTGTCCAGATTCACATATGTTGCTCCCATATATATTTTTAGCCTACCTCTAACATCACTGCATTGTACTCCTGGCCATGAAATCTGAGGAATCTGCACTTTCTTTGAAGACGTAGTGTTGGAGTCGTCACTTTCATTTCGTCAATCATCAGGAGAAGTGTGCCCATGTGGTTCTGAGGGGGAATGAGCAAGGGACCAAGTGTGGACCTTGATCTCTTCAAAACCGAGCAGGAGTTGAAAGAGGAGGTCCACAGTCTTTTAAAATAGAACGTCCAATGGACTGGAACACCATTACCACAAGTGTGTCTTTTGATGTTTGCTCCCCGCTGATCATGCCTGAAAAACACTTTCTAGACATCAGATGTGTCAGAAGGGGACTCTACCATGCTGACTTCACAGCACCAGGATCACACGGAGCCCTGAGACACCAGCGAGTTTCAGTACATTACTGTCTGCATGTGGTGAAAAAATATTTTTATTCAGTTATTTGTTTTATCTTTTTTTTCTATTTCTGTATGCACTAAATATTGTCCTAGACTATGTTCAAAGAGTTAGCAACAGATTTCTCTTTGTTTTATGCCTTATATCTGTGACTCTAAGAAATGTACAGTAGAATCACCTGTAGCACATAAAACAATATACATTCCTTGCTCATTCCAATCATATTCTGATTCATAGACACTGGAAGGTTTTCATGCACCTGGGTTTTTCAAAAGGTGCATGTCTGTATGCAACAAATATAACCCTAGTTGAGAAAACTGCCTTACTATGTCCGGGAATAATTAAACCCTTAAATGTTTTGAGATGATAATGAGTATTAACAGATATACTACTAAGGTGGTGTTAGTTTATATTTCATGGAATTATTTGTATTTTGGAATAACTTTTTGGAAAAAGTTACACAGTAATTTCTACTTTGTTTCTCCTAATTTTTTGTATATAGTACATTAATTAACTATATAAAAGGAAGAGCACAGAGGCAATCATTGTAATTTACTTCATGAATTTATAGTCTAGGTATAAAAGGTACCCCAAAAAAGCTGTAAAAGTAGAGCTTTTCTTAAAGAATTATCTTCACCAGCTTTACTGAAGTTCTATGTGCTTGACCGCTTGACCTGCTACAAATCATGATGATGCCAATCTCTAAGTACTAGATAACATCTATTTAATATTTTAATATTTCCATTGTTTTCATTAGCCCACCTTGATTTTCCAGTTATCTGCTTTTACTGATGAAAATAAACCTCCCTGTAGTAACCTGGACCCTATCTTTTTACTATCTTTTTTTTTTTAAGATTTTATTTATTTATTTATTTGACAGAGATAGAGACAGCCAGCGAGAGAGGGAACACAAGCAGGGGGAGTGGGAGAGGAAGAGGAAGAAGCAGGCTCATAGCGGAAGAGCCTGATGTGGGGCTCGATCCCAGATCGCCAGGATCACGCCCTGAGCTGAAGGCAGACGCTTAACCGTTGTGCCACCCAGGCGCCCCATTTACTATCTTGATTCCAAACTCTCTATACCTATCATTTTCAATCTTGTCTGGATATAGAATGTGATTCCATTCCTCGAGCACAGTTTTTCTCTGTTGTCTCACTGTTTAAATATCAAGGGATGTTGTCTGATGTTGAAAGTACTGTGCCAGACTCTGGAGATATGGAGATAAATATTTACCCACAGTCCTCTGAAAGCAAACCAACCATTATAATACCATGTGATCAATGCTATCACCTCGGCAAACCTGAGGTACTGATTTCGGGGTGACTTTGCACACACTTGCCAGAGGAAATGATTCCTGAAATGATTTAAGATCATTAGTGGAAGTTAGTCATTCAAGGACTGTGACTTACCCATCTATTTATCCCAGCACCTTACATGATACCTGTCTCTAACATACAGGGAGGTGCTCAATAAATGTGCAGCTGCCTGCAGAAAACAGAAAACATGGAATTTCAGGCAACTGAACACAATTACCTGGATTTCAGTATAGAGTGGAATTGATGAAAAAGTTAGAAATGGGTTTAAAAATGCACCAGGAGCTATAAGATCACTCTCTCTGTCATACAAAGGCATTGCACTTTTTTTTTTTTTTACAACAATGAGATTTCAAACAGGGGAAACATATCTGACTTATTTTTTATAAAGCCTACTTGGACTTTTCACATAAGTTTGATACTGCTAATAAGCCTGATAGTCCTTCTCCCAACTTCTTAGAACATCTACATAGATTTTTTTAAAAAATCAAACTTGACCACATGCCAAGACAGAAAACCTATTTCTCAGAATCTGCAAAAAATTCTATCCCCGTGACTGATACAGACGGATTGAGAGAAGTGATTGGTGGCCTACCTATAACTTTGGTGACAAAAAAATGCAGACTCAAACCAACAAAATAGGATAGGAAAGCACTATATTTCTCTAATGTTATCTCCTGTCTTGCTCAGAGATCCAAAGATTGTGCCAAGAACAAATCAAACAAATATCTAGAGTAGACATTCCTATACTCTTGTTTCTGGCAATTGCTGTAGAGGCTAAAAACATTATCCCCATGCCTCTCCTTTTCTTTACTACCCATTGTTCCATATTGTTTCAGAGATGCCAATGTGAACCTCTTTACCCCCACTGTTTATAGAATGCTTTAAAAAATAACTTATAAACTAGACTACATTACCATCTCAGCATATTCAAAGGACTATATTGTGTACACGTGACATTTCAGACCATAGTGCAATACAACTAAATACTATTACCACAATTTTAAGGAAACATAAGGATCTGGGGCAAAATAGAGGTGCATATTTAATTGCTTTCTACATGGGCAACGATTTTCTAAGAATTTAATTCTAAAAGGAAAGGTGATTACATTTAATATTTATTGGCTGGATGCTTCTCTTTGCTCTCTAGCAGCATTTGCTTGCAGTTCAAAGCACTTATCACATTAATATTGACACTGGATGTCTCCAGGTCTATATTCCCTACCATTCTGGAAGCTTAAGGATCACAAACTATGTATCTCTGGTCTCTACCTCTTGTCTGTCACCTATTGGATATCAATAAGTATTTCATAAATAACTTTTTCTAATATCACTAAAATTTAAAAAAAGAATATTTGCAAACCAACAAGAAAGCATCATTTCTCTAGTAGAAAAATGTTTAAATGTCCAAAATATTAAGATGTATGAATTGTTAATAAAATATTTCTAAATGTTTAGTCTCATTTCAAATAAAAATTAGAACTAAATACAAATTTTGCCTACCAAATTGGAAAACTGATATACATACTATTTCACAGAATAATGGTGTGAATGTAGCTTTATTACAGCCTTCCTAGAATAATTATAAAAAGCAAAAGAAGATATATTACCATGATTTCAAAACAAAAAAACGCCCAAATAAAACCCAATCATGTTCTTTATAGCCCTGTAGATTACTGTGAATTCCAAATATACAATGTACAGGAAATAAGGGGAAATACGGATGTATGTATTCATGAATGAAATCAAATGAGATTACTGAAAATAATCAATCCAGCCACAGAGCAAAACCATATATTAATATCTATATTCTCCATTGTAGGAAACACTTGCATATAAAATATATCTTTTATACTTGGTGATATTACAGACTTAATACTCTCCTTATTCTTGAATATGATGTCATGTATTATTCTGAAAGCTTTCACTAAGGTCAAGGATGCAATGCAGGTAGCAGATGTATTCTGTTAATATATGGACTATGAATATTCCTATAATGTGTTAATATATGAATTCATATATATTCATATATCACATTAGTGGTTCACTCCATATGTACTTTTATTACAAAAATAGGTCTTCATATACCTCTATTTTTTATCTACAATTTTTGAAATTAAAAATAAATTTTTATATATTCATATAATTGTAGTATCATATCTAATTATATGTGTTTAAGCAGTTTTCAATAGTACTGGCAAAACTGTTCTTCATTTGACTTTATTGAAAATCCCTTCATTGAAGTTGGCTTGTCCTGCATATGTACATAAGATTATTGTCTTTCATTCTAAAATTTGCTGAAATTGTCATCAAAAATAAGGAATAGATGTTTGACTTTTAGTAAGTACTTTGACATCTTTTAAAATGATCATTTGATTATTATTTTTAATATGTTTAAATGAGTTTTTTTTTTTAAATGTTTTCTAAAGTTAATCATTGCCTGGTTTCCTCGAGTAAATCCTACCCGATGAGGATGTTTTACTTTCTCAACAAATTGCTAATTCTGATTTGGTAATATTTTATCTAGTATTTTACACATATTTTCATGAGTGAGAGTTTGGTAGACAGGAACAGATTAGACAGATGCAGATACGAAATGTTTGCACACATCCTTGAGTTTCTTTTGTTAGTCTCACAACCTCCTATAATATTTTTGGAAACTTCGCATTTTTTTTGTGATGTTCTGTCACTCTTTAAAATAATGGAAAGTGTGACAAGGGGCTACTGCTAATGGGTACAATGTTTCTTTTAAAGAGGATGAAAATGTTCTAAAATTAGCTTATGGAGATATTTGCACAACTGTGTAAATATAAAACCATGGAACTGTACACTTTAAACGTGTGAACTTTATGGTATGTAAATTACATTTCAACAAGGTTGTTTTAAAAAGTATCATTTCTTGTAGATTTAATAGACCCATCCATACAAATGTCTTTTCCTAGTGATTTTATCAAATTTTCAATTTGTATAAAATTTTACCGATTTGATATATTTTGTTCATCTGTAGTTGTGTCTTTTATCTCTTTCCTAATATCAATACTGCCTTTCTTTGTTTATATTTTTAAAAGCTTTTCTTTAGTAGCCTTTTCAAGCAAACTTTTTTTCCAAGTCTACCTGAGATGAGTTTCCATTTCACTAAGTTTTTTCTTCTAATTATTTCCTAATTTTTATTTATGTTGGATTATCCTATTCTTTCTCTAGCTTCTGGCTTAAATTTTGCATGTATAGGAAAAAAACAATGAGAAGAAATGGATTAAATTAAAACTATAGTGTAGTTGGCTTATGGGTGATTCTAATTTTTACTGTCACCTTTTCTGTAATTCAGACATTATCTAGAATCAGCATGCATCACTGTTATAAATTTAAAAAAAACCCACTATGTTTAGAAATATCATTTATATGAAAATAGAAGAGGTAAGTAAAAGAATTCACAGTAGGGCATTTGATTCATAGGTAACTTTCCAAATATTTGTGACATGGCAGTTTAAGTGAACCTGTGTTAAAACGCAAATGCACTATTTTTCATTACCAGATAATGTGTGCATAATGTGTCCTCTTACTCTGTGCTTAATTCAACCATGATTATAGGAAAATTTTATTTTTGTCTTCTCTTCTATATTCTCTGGAGATATATTTATATGCATAAACGTATAAATATTTGTCTTTTATAATCAGAATAAGATCCACAAAAAGATTTTTTAAATTTTGGTTAGAAGTACATTTGTCTCTGAGAAGGAATCAATCATGTTTTCAAATGCTATTCCTATAAAAGGGTAACCTCATTAAATATAAAGTATGCAGGTTGTATGTAAGGGAGAACTGTTAAAATTTTAATTAAGGAATTCCTGTGAAGTCCAGAGAGGAGATGAAGAAATCAGAATATAAGAAAGGCAGACCATTCAAGATCCTGGGAAGTTGTCAGATAACGGGAATTTTTCTTAGGAGGATTAATGGATCTCCTGGTTTGAATGTGTGATTTCTCTGCCAGATGGTTCCTCATCTGTTCCTTCAGCCTGCAACCATTCCCATATCTGCCTTTGATAGTCCCATACGGTTCCACACTCACAGGTTGGGTATGGCTTGAGGACGGAGATATTTGGGAACACTACTATGTAATTTTACCAAAAGCCACTATTTTATATATATTTGTATTATTATATCCATGTATCAAAACAGCTGCTTCCAAGTAGTCACTTCGAACAAAAAGGGACCTGCCATTACAATATCAATATTAAAATAAGACTTCAGGTGACTGATGCAATCCTCTAGGTGAGAAACGAGGAGGATTGATCTAATGTCACAGTGACACAAGAGTCAGAGCAGGAATTTGTGTTGAGAACAAGGGAAACCTGACAGGTTTGGTAATGGCTTAGAAATAATCCTGGCTCTGATGGGCTAGAGATCAAAGTCAAGCTGCCTAACAGGCTTCTGTCTTAGCAGACAGGTTCTCTGAAAATTGTATTTATATCAAACATTATAAATGCAGAAACAAACAGTAGACATAAAGTGGTAAGATCAGTTACACGATGTTTGAGTTTACATAGGGAATGTGGGTTGAAGTGACTGGCAGATATGTAGATACTTAGTCTGGAGATCAGGAGAGTATTATGGACTGGAAAAATGAACACAGTCTAATAAAAACACTGTCATAAATGAAATTGTTGGGGTAGACTAGCTCAGCCATGGAGAATGAATAGAGTGAGAAGAAAAATTCCACGTGGAAATCTTGGGAAATACAAAAGAGGACTTTGAAGTAGACACCGAGGTTGCAGAGTAGAAATACAAAGGCATGTTCTCCTTTATTCTTTATTTTTTCTCCTATCAGTCTTTCTTTTGTGACATCTCTGGGAGACCCCCTATATGTGCTTAAGAGCAAGGACTCTATCTTACTTTTCTTGATTTCAAGGCACTGAGCTAAGTACCTCCATTTCAATATGGGTGTGTTGAAATTGCTGACAGATATTAATCTCTTCCATTAAATTTCAAGTTAATTTCACTCAAGATTTTTAAGAGGGTTCTGTGGAACCCTCTCAAATGTAGAACCCTGCTCAAATTCTTAAAATTAAATAAAGATTCTAATTAAAGGATTTGGGGAAATATCATATATTATTTCACTTTTCAGAGAATTCTTAACATATCTTAGCACAGAAAAATCTCAGAGAAGTCCTGAATCATTTAAGATTTTGAAGTAATGCATAGTAGTATCTCATAGTACTAGTTAGAAAATTATAAACTTTTTGAACACCTAAAAAAGTATTTTTAGTTTGTCCTTCACAGAATGTCTCGAGACATTTACTTGACTTTCTCCCACCAACTGATCTACATTTTGATTAATTTTGTATTCCCATGGAGTACTTCCTAGTTTCATTTTTTTGTTGTTTGTTCTTCTCACATTATTCTTACACAGGCAGTATATATTCTTACACCTCCTACCTCCTACTGTTTCTCTACACCAAATGAGTTTAACATCTAGACTTCATCTCAAGATCCCTTATGTTTCACCCCAGTGAAGAAATTTTCATGCTCTGCCATGCCAAATCTAAATCAAAATCAAAACAGATTGCTTTCTTCATGTCTTCACACTAAGCCTTTGTCTTAGTCTTCATAGCTCCTTAGCTGAAGTTGTGTTCCTATGCGATAGTAAATATGGCAGTCTCTCTTCTTGCAAAGAAAATGACTTTGGAAAAATGTCTTGGTGCTGGATCACCTCAAGTTTTGTCTTTATTCAAGAAGGTCTTGTTTTTTCTTTGAAGTTTCTTTTTTTCTTTTTAATATTTTATTTATTTGAGAGAGAGCACGTGAGTGAGAGAGCAGAAGCAGAAGGAGCAGCAGAGGCAGAGGGAGAAGCAGGCTCCCTGCTGAGCAGGAAGCACGACGCAGGGCTGGATCCCAGGACATTGGGATCATGACCTGAACGGAAGGCAGTTGCTTAACCGACTGAGCCACCCAGGCACCCTATTCTTTGAGGTTTCCATTTAATCTAATTCTGACTTTTAAAAACTTAGAAGGCTTTTGAGAGCTCAATTTTCATTTAGTTCTTTTTTTTTAAATGTGTTTATATTACCAAGGTTCTGAGGTTATTACCATAGTTTGGATGAGAAAGGGGCACACAATTCTTTTTCTAGCATATATGAGGCTATTTTGTGTACTTCAATTCTTTAACTCTGATTCAAAATGCAGTGAAATCCTTTTTGTTTTAAAATGAAAAGAATCCTATCATCAGTGTTCATTTTTTTTTTTTATTTTTTAAATGCCTGGTCCTGGGAACATGAAGATGAATATAATACTAATAACATAAAATATAGAATGTGAAGTCAGTATCATTTTTTGGACATACTGTATTCAACTCAGAGCTAAAGCACTATTTGATCATTTTCCACTAGTAGATCTGTAACATCTGTAAGGACATTAATCGCTTATTTAGTTGATCTCAAAAAACAAAAACAAAGAGAAAAAACAGGAGTGAGCATATGTGTTTTCCCTCTCTCACTGACTGAAATATTGCCAGGATAATGATTATGCTGTTCACGCTGCTGCTCCTGCTAATGATATATACTTATTGATATTTCTTTTTAAGTGCCAGAAAGCAAGTTGTTTTTACATAAAATGAAATGCATAAATCTTAAGTGTGCATTTACTGAGTTTTGACAAGTCCGTACACTGTGTAACCTAAACCCCAATCAAGATACAAATCCCAAACAAGTTTTTAACAACCCACTTTACAAGTCTCTATAAACAGTATTGCATCTGCCCTTGGAACATGCTCCTTGACACACACTTCTTTACTTTTGGCCACTGGATCCTAACAAAAGAAGATGATTTTGACATCCGGTTACTGCTGTCATTTGGCAAAATTAGTTTATAATACAGTCTGGCTCCATATAGACCATAAACTTTATAGATATTTCTACTTTAAGAATGACAGAAGTATTATCAGAGACATATATACTGAATAGAGAGAATATATTGCTTTGGGGTTGAAGAACTCAATCCTTTGGAATAACTAGTAACAGGTTAAATACTTGGATAATAATGCTTTCTACTAATTGGACAGCTATATGCAAAAGAATGAAACTTGACCACTCTCTCACACCATACCCAAAGATAAACTCCAAATGGATGAAAGACCTTGATGTGAGACAGGAATCCATCAAAATCAGAGAACATAAGCTGTAACCTCTTTGACATTGGCCACAGCAACTTCTTTCATGACATGTCTCCAAAAGCAAGGGAAACAAAAGAAAAAAATGAACTTTTGGGACTTCCTCAAGAAAAAAAGTTTCTGCACCGCAAAAGAAACAGTCATCAAAACAAAGAGGCCCATTCCCATAGAATGGCAGAGAATATCTGCAAATGAAACTACAGATAAAAGGCTGGTATACAAGATATATAGAGAACTTCTCAAACTCAATACACGAGAAACAAATAATCGAATAAAACAATGGGCAGAAGATATGAACAGACACTTTTCCAATGAAGACATACAAATGGCTAACAGACACATGAAAAAATGTTCAAAATCATTAGCCATCAGGGAAATTCAAATCAAAACCACACTGAGATACCACCTTACGCCAGTTAGAATGGCAAAAATTGGTAAGGCAGGAAACAACAAATATTGGAGAGGATGTGGAAAAGGGGAACCCTCTTACACTGCTGGTGGGAATGCAAGTTGGTACAGCCACTTTGGAAAACAGTGTGGAGGTCCCTCAAAAGGTTAAAAATAGAGCTACCCTATGACCCAGCAATTGCACTACTGGGTATTTACCCCAAAGATACAAATGTAGTGAAGAGAAGAGTCATATGCACCCCAATGTTCATAGCAGCATTGTCCACAATAGCTAAACTGTGGAAGGAGCCGAGATGCCCTTCAACAGACGAATGGATAAAGAAGATGTGGTCCATACATACAATGTATTATTACTCAGCCATCAGAAAGAACGATTACCCAACATTTGCAGCAACATGGATAGGACTGGAGGAGATTATGCTAAGTGAAATCAGTCAAGCAGAGAAAGACAATTATCATATGGTTTCACTCATTTATGGAACATAAGAAGGAGGAAGATCGGTAGGAGAAGAAAGGGAAGAAGGAAGGGGGTAAACAGAAGGGGGAATGAACCACGAGAGACTATGGACTCTGGGAAACAAACTGAGGGCTTCAGAGGGGAGGGGAGTGGGGGATTGGGATAGGCCAGTGATGGTTATTAAGGAGGGCACGTATTGCATGGTGCGCTGGGTGTTATACGCAAACAATGAATCATGGAGCACTACATCAAAACTAATAATGTAGTATATGGTGACTACCATAACATAATAAAAAATTTAAAAAACATAAAAATAAAAAAATAATAATGCTTTCTATTTCTTAGAATGTATTAGTAATGTACATCGGTAAGATTTTTATATGTTTATTTTTTAAACAATAATTCTATTATTGGACTAAAATTATATATATATATTCAAATAATATGTAAAATAACTGGAAACTAATTACAGGTAAAGAAATATCACAACCTATAGATTTAAACTGCTTAAAATCAAAACACTAAAAATAAAAATACTTTCCTTTTTTTCCTTCAAAGAACAGATATTTCTGGCTTAAAGAACAAGGAGAATATTTAGTATAATTGCATCGTAGTTGTCAGTGATACTTGATGTTATAGAAAAATAGCTACATCAATCCTTCAAGACCAAAACATAGTAAAAAAAATTCTTTTGGTTAAAAAAAAAAAAAAAAAGCAACAACAACAACAACAAACCTTGTCCCTTCTCACCCCCTACCATGTTGCCAAAAGAACTTATTCAGCAAAGAACTATTTTATCACTTTAAATCAGAAAATCAAAATGAGAAAAAAGCAAACTACTTCAGAATGTATAATGGAAGATACTTTGGTTCTGTAACAGATTTAATTTTATCCTTGACTGCTAATGAGCAGTAAGTTCTAGCAAAGAGTTGTTCGTTGGGAAGGGGCATTGTTCACATTTGCTCATCTTTCAAGATCCATATATACTAAAGCATGATGGTGGTCCATACAAACATAAAGTCATTTCAATTCCAGAAAGTGGCATGAGATATAGTGAACAATACAGATAAACTCTAAATTGATTTGGCTTTTGTTCAAGGTCTCTGAACAGAGCTAAACTCTGCCTCCAAACTCACAGAGAGAACAGCTTGCAAAGAGGTGGACTCCAATTAGCTTTTCTTGAATGAGAATTATTAATTTCAGAGAGAATTTTTTTAAGTGGAGCTTCCTCAAGAAATAAAGATAATTCATAACCTACATTGTCAGAAAAATAATTTTTCTGACTCTTTTAGCATAAAACTAAACCACATAGAAATACACTGTATTACAGTAGTTCTAGTTTTATGTACTATCTTTATTGACCTGAGATGTTGAGTGGGAAATAAGCACAGGGCTCATATCTCGCAGTATAGCCCTTACTCAATAAAGCTCATAATTTAGAGAGGTACCGTTAGTTAATCAATTCATTTATTTTACCACCTGATAAGGCAATTTTACTGTTTTTTTCCCCATTTTGAAAATGACATTCATTTCTTTATCATTTTAGATACAGTAAGAAAAATAGTGGGCATTAGTGTAAGACTGCTCTTTGGATGGATATTTTAATATCTATTTTATTTTATTAAGTTTTTATTTAAATTCCAGTTAATTAACATGCAAAGTAATATTAGTCTCAGGTATACAATACAGTAATTCACACTTCCATACGCCACCTGGTGCTCAGCAGGACAAGTGCCCTCTCTAATCCCCCTCATCTATTTCATCCACCCCCCACTTCTCCTCCCTTCTGGTAAACATGAGTTTGTTCTCTATGTTTAAGAGTCTGGGGTTTTGTTTGTTTGTTTGGCTTGCCTCTCTCTTGTTTTTTCCCCTAAGTTTTGTTTCTTAAATTCCACATGAGTGAAATCATGTGGTATTTGTTTTCTAAGTTTTTTTCCTAAGTTTATTTGCTTAGCAGAATACTCTCTAGCTCTCTCCACATAGTGGCCAATGGCAAGATTTCATTCTTTATGGCGGAGTAATATTTCGTTGTGTGTGTATACATTTATCAAACAATGGATACCTCGGTTATTTTTATAGTTTGGCTATTATAATAATGCTGCTATAAACACTGGGGTGCGTGTATCCTTTTGAATTAATATTTTTGTATTCTTTGGGTAAATACCTAATAGTGCAATTATCTATTGTAAATGCTTATTTCTAAATTTCATTTATTATGTTGTGACTGCCCTCACTTTCAGCACTTTTTAATTTGAAAAAATGATTCTATATTGATAAAATATACAAAGAAATAAAACCAAGAAATAATAATTCCTAGAAAAGTCATGGAAATAATATAAAGTATAGAGATCATGCCATGTGAAAAGGAAAACTGAGGATCCTTTGTGTTTTTTTCTTTTAAAGAAAGCTGTGACTGGTCACCTCTTTCCACAGGGAAGTTTGTATATATTTGCCTTAAAACATGATAAATCTTATACATAGTAAGTATATCTAAACATCGTAATTATTGTTAATTTTAAGAACTTTCATTTGTGAAATTTGGCAAACATAAAAGAGGAAGGCTTAGAAATTTTCTTTCAATATAATACACAATATTATTTGGCACTGCTTAAAATGAATATTTTACACATTTATATATAACTTTTATATATATGAAATACTATTTATATATTTTAATTATAGCAGAATGGCCCAGTATATGAAATCCTTCAAGTCACTTTGATAGCTCTGATTCCATAGTTCTTGTTTGCGGTATTTGCTTTTAGTATTTGATTTAAAAAATGACACTGTCATTTTAGACATTATAAATTATTATTTAAGTGGATTATAACCAATTTTTTATGTTCAGTATGAAGAAAAAATAGCAATAGCAATAATTTGTTTTTATTTTTGGATTTTTTTTTAACAAAAAATCATTTCACATTATCAATAAAGAATTATAAATAGAACACAAAGATTTTCACAATGACTTTTATGCCCTGTAGCCTGCAGGCAGGTTTAAATGCTAAATTGCTATATCGATTATAGAAAAGAATAGAAGCTCAAAGGTTGGCTGTCTGGGGCTGCCCTATCACAACATGATTAATTTATCCAGTCTGAGGGTTGGCAAGTTCACCATGTGTAAAAACAGAATTCCTTTAAAACTCTGCGATTTTATTCCCAGCAGCTCATTTTTGAGTTTCTCTGGTGATATCAGCGAGTCACTGAAAGAGACTGGTCTTCCTTCCACATCTGCCTCCAGTGACTAAGACAGCTGAGAATAAGCAGGTAAAAATTCCCCAAGTGTCAGCATTGACTGCAGGACTTATCATCAGGTCACTTTCCAAATAGCAGACAATTTTGAGTAACGTCATTCAAACAGAAAAAAAACCTTTCCTTAGAGTTAGACTTTTCTCCACAGCACCCGGAACTTGTATTTTCTGATTCCATTTTATGTTTATTATTAGTTTAGGCCATCTACCTCTCCACTTCTTTCCTCAAGAAATCACAACTTGTTTTTATTCACACTAACATTTTCCTTTCAATCTAAATGCTTTCTTATTTTCTCATTAAAAAAATACCAACACCACCACCACCACCACCACCATCGATTTATATCTCCCTGCATGTAAATACACCTAGGATCATCAGGCTAGATTATCTTTGAAATGAGAAATTTCTAGACTCTCAATGAAAAATGACATTGTCATCCCTCTCAAT
Organism: Ursus maritimus; assembly: GCF_017311325.1. NCBI lineage: Eukaryota > Metazoa > Chordata > Mammalia > Carnivora > Ursidae > Ursus > Ursus maritimus. Next base: position 62,346,600 of record NW_024423344.1, on the reverse strand, counting down.
TTACATAAAGAAAAAAATTTCATCATTGGACAATCCTAAAACAAATTTTTAAAAAATGTTTCATAGACAAATGAAATTTCAAGTTAGTGATTTCAGCTCACACAATTAATGTAACCTTCCTCCTAAAAGTTCATTAAATGATTAAAAAAAGGATTAAAAAAGTAAAATCTGCTTGAGTACTAGGAAAACAAAATTTGTGAGGAACTGCTTCAATAGAACCAGAGGGGAGGGTCAAATAGCTCATTCATTATTCAACACATGGGTTATAAAACAAATACAAAAAGAAAACCCCACAAAAAACAAACAAGCAAAAAAAAAACCCATAACAGCTTTAGGATGTGAGATGGATATAAGCTGAGAAAAAAAACAGGAACAGAAGATTAAAAAATCAATAATAATAAAGCCCAAATTCTATCACTTAAGAAATTGTCATATAGATATTTCCTGCTGTTCCATTCTGTTAAGGGGGTAAATTTAAATGTTCCCTGAGCATTGATAAGCTTTTTATGAGACAACCCCAGAAATAGGTCTTTAGTTATAAAATGTTAAGAAAACACTTTTTTTATGAAATGTCACTGTGTTTCCCAAGAGTCCCTGTGGTTGTAGAAACGGAGTTTGTTCCCATGTTTTAGTTCCTTTCAAACACCACGACATGTGGTTGCAGGAATACTAAGCAAGACTACCAAGAGAACCTAACATTATGAAAAACTGAGGTAAACCTAGCTTACCTTTCTTCCAATCCAGCTTGGGTATAACTGATGGTTGGCATTAGTCAGTATGGCCAAGTAACTTGCTCAATTCTACTTCAATACATGTTCACTACATCAAAAGTACTTCTGTCTGATTTTTGAAATTTAAGTTTGGCAATCTAGGTTTAAAACAACAACAACAACAAAACACTTAGCAACCTAAGAATTGCTCACATTTCCGTATGGATATAGGAACTGATACATCTAGTGTTTTAAATACACATATGAGCTGCATTTTTATGCTGCATTTTTATGCTGCAAAGTATATTGCAATTTGTTTGAAAGAGAACACTGGAATAGGGCACCTGGTGGCTCAGCCCCTTAGACATCCTATTCCTAGTTTCACCAGGGTCAGGATTTCAGGGTCCTCAGATTGAGCTGCAAGCCTCTCCCCTGCACCCCTTGGCCAACATCTGGCCTGGGGCTCCTGGCTTAGCTCTGAGTGCTCCCTCTCCCCGCCCCGCACCCCCCAACTCGCGCTCACAAATCTGCTTGCTCTCTCTAAAACAAATAAATAAAATCTTAAAAAAAAAATAAAAGATAACACTGGAGAGTGTTGTCAAAATACGTATGGAAGCAGGTGTTTTTTTTTTTTTTGAAGATTTTATTTATTTATTTGACAGAGAGAGACAGCCAGCGAGAGAGGGAACACAAGCAGGGGGAGTGGGAGAGGAAGAAGCAGGCTCCCAGCAAAGGAGCCTGATGCGGGGCTCGATCCCAGATCGCTGGGATCAGTCCCTGAGCCGAAGGCAGGCGCTTAATGACTGTGCCACCCAGGCGCCCTTTTATGGAAGTGGTCTTTTTTTTTTTTTTTTTTTTAAGATTTTATTTATTTATGTGACAGAGAGACAGCCAGCGAGAGAGGGAACACAGCAGGGGGAGTGGGAGAGAAAGAAGCAGGCTCCCAGCGGAGGAGCCCGATGTGGGACTCGATCCCGGAATGCCGGGATCACACCCTGAGCCAAAGGCAGCTGTTTAACGATTGCGCTACCCAGGCGCCCCTATGGAAGTGGTCTTAGCATCTCTTTGGAGGCTGTTCAAGTAAAATACATTGAAAAAGGCAAGTTTAAATAAATTTTAGTTTAGTCAAAAAAATGAAAAGGCAAACCATCACCTGATACTGAGGTGTCCACGTAAATTTTTTATCCTTTTCCTGATGAGAGTTATAGGAGGTTCTTTTAATCATATACTGGGGAAATAAGAATTATTTGATCTACCTATTTAATGGGAAACATAAAGAAAGCAAATGTTTTGGGTTTTTTTTTCCTCTTATACAATTAGTGAGAATAAATTGATGAAAGAGGTACTGAATCTGGGGTAAAAAATCATTTTACATATTCTAAGTATATTTATAACATGTATTAAACAAATAGGCTTTCAAAGCAATAATGTATCTTCTGAAAAGCTATTAAAGTATTTTCACCTTAAACACATAATTTAATAGTCTCAATAGTTGCTGATGAAAGTAGCTTAAGAATTATTATTCCCACGCTACACACAAAGAATCCAGAGAGAAAAAAATATATAAGTTCCAATGCTCATTCAGATACTTGGTAACTGAGCAAAACAGGGCTGGAACACTTTGTACTTAAATTAGCATTCCCTACCACATCATACTCTAAAACATTTTTATCTGAAAGCTTATTAATTTTTATAAATGGAATTAGCAATAAACACAGGGAATATAAACCTAAAAATCCACCCATTGTTGTAGTGCACATTATAAAAGTACAGATGTTGAGTCTGCTGGAAACTATAGTATAGGTTTTAAGACCATGGACTTAGTAACAAGACCAAATCCAGACCGGCCTATCATGCCAGCTGTGTGATCTATACCCATAGGTCATACAACTTATCCAATCTCAGACTGACATCAGTTTAATGGAAATAATCATTTACTCATAAGATTGTGATGAAGATGAAATGAAGAACTCAAAGTGAACAAAAACACAGGGTCAGACACACTGTAGATGCTCAATAAACATTTACACTTATTAGCTAATATTATGTACAAGTACATATTATGCCATTTATTTTTTCTCCTTTTGATTGAATTATAACATGCAAAGTATTGAAATATAAAACACTCTGAGCGTAATAAAGGAGAACCTAAAGAATTGGAAGGATGCTTTGTTCATGAATTGGAACACTCAATACTGTTAGGTCAGTTCTTTCAACATTGATCTACTGGGTTAATGCAATCCCAATAAAAATCAGAGCAGGTGTTTTCCTTGTGTGTTAATTTGTATTATGAAAATTGGACAAATTAATTCTATCATTTATGAAATGCAAAGAACTAAGAACTGTGAAGACAATCTTTACTAAATATAATAAAGTTGGAGAACTTATACATGTGATATAAAGACTTATTTATTTGACGAAAAACATGTTTTTGGTATAAGATTAGAGAAATAAGTTAGTGGAACAGAATACAGTGCAGAGACTGACACACAAATATTTAGTCATTTGATTAGAAGTAAATATGTCACTGAAATAAAGTGAAAAAATAATGTATATATGGTAAATGGGATTGAACCAATTGGATGAGGTTAAAAATATAAAATAAACCTTGATCTCTTACTTAGAGGACACAGATGAATTATATATGGATTTATAGGCAAATATGCATAACATAAAGAAACCTAGGAAAAAGCATAGAATATATTCATGATCTTGGGATGGGCAAGGACATTCTTCAAAACCACTCTCCATAAAGGAAAAGTTTGATGAATTAGACCTCATTAAAATTAAGAACTTCTGTTCATGAAAAGACACCATTAGGAAATATTAACAATATAATTCATATCTAAAGTAAGAAATAAGTAGAAACTCCAATAAAGTTGAGCAAAATGAACTTAACAGGCATACCACCCAAAAAGAATATTCAAATAACCAATGTATTAACTTTATATTCATGTAATACAACAAGGATTTTGTTTCTTGAATTGCATTTTTTATTCCATTTAAATTTAGGCTTTTAAATTGTTATTTTCTCCATAAAAATAATATATTTGCTACATACTATTTCAAAAACACTGGAAAGTAATACACAGATACAAAATCATCCATCATGGCCCACCCTGCCAAACACCATGGTAATTCACTAAGGATTCAATGTCTACATTTTCCTGTACACCTTCTAGGCATTTAAGAAACATTTAAAATATATACTTATAGTCACTAGCAAATTTTTATGTTTTATTTTTTATTCAATGTTATGACCTCAGGATTTCTCTATAGCATCCTATAATCTTCATAAGTATTATTTTAGTAACACCATAATGCACCATAAGTGTACATCCTTATTTATTTGAATCTTCACCTATTATTTTTTTATATTTGTGGGGGGGGGGAGAGAGAGAGAGAGGTAGCACAAAGAGTGTGCAGGCGGGAGGGGCAGAGTGAGAGGGGGAGAGAGAATCTCAAGCAGACTCCCTGCTGAGCAGGAAACCAGTGCGGGGCTTGGTCTCTGGACTCTGAGATCATAACCTAAGTCCAAATCAAGAGTCAAATGCTCAACTGACTGAACCACCCAGGCACTCCTCTTCATCTATTTCTAATATAGGATCTAAAAAAGTTTTCATGAGTGTTTGTGCCTTTATATTTTAAAACCAGCTTATCTGGTCTAATGATGTCTGGGGGGAGGTTCATGAGCTGGAATCCCCCGCAGGCTACCTACTGTGCTTCACCTAACTGGACACAAGTAATCACTCCATTATAGTCTTTTAAATAAAAGGTCTTTTCTACCACCAAACATCCCCCCCCCAATCAATCAAATCTACCACTTTTGAATCGGCCGAATTGCAAATGGTCTGGCCATTCCAAAAACAGGCTAATAAAAATCAACTAAATATCAACTAAATCATCTAAATCATCAACTAAATATCTAAATCTAAATATCATCAACGAAACCATCTAAATAAATCAACTAAATAGATCAACAAAAATCAACTAAATAAAGTACCCCCCACATATTTGCAAATGGGTGAAATTTCATAGACATAAATTGCATCGACTTTAAATGCGGTTTTACATAGCATTACTAAATATCGACGATAAGAAAGTAACTTGTATTTTCACAGCCCCATCACCAAACACTAATATTTCTTTTCTAAAACAAGTTACACTTTAATTCACAATTCCTGATTATACTTATTTACAGGACCATTCTTAGTCATTTTTGTATTCATCCTACACTTAACACATACCTCATACAGTTAGGGAGACATGTAACAACTGTTTTTGTGTGTGTGTTAAAAAGAAGAAGAGAAAACAGCTACTTAGCACTTCCGCTAAAATAGTTTTCTTCAACTAAGCTGTCATGTTATTAGAGATGATGCTTTCCGTATTTGTATTGATTAACAGATACCAGCATGCTGGAGAGTTTATTTTGTTTAATACATGCCAACATAACATTATTCTACAGTTTCTAGAGTGTGACAAGGCCCCAATAATCCATAAACCATTACATAATGAATATGAACATCAATGCTATTTAATCTAAAATAGATGCTATTACATCCTTAAAAATACACTCTGGGAGAAAATATGTTTCTACTATAATCTAGAAAATTCACCGGAGAGTATTACTATCAGTCAACTTTTAAAAACATTTTAATTTTGACTTTTTCGCTCCTTTGATGAAAGACTAAGTTTACATGGATGAATTAAGGAATTAAAGGACAGTAAATAATAACCAGCTTTGACCTGCATCCTTCCAAATATAGAAGAGAAAATAATACAGAAGATGCCATACAAATGTCATATGGAAAGTAAGGAGTATACAGAGAGGTGAGTAACAATGTTGCTTAGATAGGGGGGTAAAACAGGCTACCCAAGAGGAAACCAAGGGAGGGAGGAAGGCAGGAAGGCAGGCAGGAAGGAAAATAAGTGAAGAGAAAGAGAAGGGAGGGAGGGACAGATGAAAGGAGAGAAGGGAAGAAGGAAAATGAAGAAAAAGAAGGAAGGGGAGGAGGGAGTGGGGAGCTGAGGGGAGGAAAGAGAAAAGCTGGAGAGAAGAGTAGATAATCCATTTTAAAAGATAATGAAATGTGGTTGCTCTAAATAAATTCATTTGGGAAATAAGTTATTTGGTTAGTTAGCCTGGTATAATGGAATTAGCATTAGATTGGGAGTCGAAATATTTTAGTTCTACTTCTAAATACATCACCAGCTGCCAGTGTAATTTTAGACAAATATCATAAGTTTCTTAATTTGAAAATTTAAACGCTCACACTAGCATCTTTAAGGTCCCTTCTGGCCTCGAAATCCTAGGCTTTCAAATATTTCCACAGTAGGGGACAAATTAAGGAAAATAGAAATGACTGAGACAATGTTGTCTTAAATCAGAGACATTTTGTCTTCATAACTGTCTGGACTTCCCAAATGCCTTCCTTGTGCAACACATGCAAACTTGGTACATGAGGGTTTGTTTGACTGTAGAGTTTGGAATGAGCTCCTCACTTGGTGTGTCCGCAATGAGGCATGGAGATGGATAATATACTCATAGGCTGGCATGATTCTGACATTCATTACCAACGATGTCGCTGTTTATGATATCTGTGGAGAGCTGTGATGCACGAGTACACCTGAGAGACTGGTTGTAAACTTATATTAGGCAATCAGGGAGATGATGATAAACACTACTTGAAAGAAGCTAGTGACATGAACATATTTTACCAGATGCCTGGAATACAAGAATTCAGATAAGCCTGTGCATATGTTTAGCTCTGGCAGAATTTATACTCTGTGAGTTGATCAAATCACATAAAAATCGAGACTCCTTGAAGAAGTCAGTTGTCTGCTTTTACTGATCACTTGAGCTATGTGGTGCAGTTAGAGCTACCTTTGAAATGAAAAGTATTTATTTAAGCCACAGATAAAAAGGTTGTTTTCAGGAACCTTTCAACCACAATTTCAATTATTTCCTGGCATGATAAATTTTCTTCTGCACATACTTTGCCGACACACTCCTGTAAATCAGTGCTTGAAAAATGGCTTAATTTTTTAACTTTGAAATATGCATTCAGCTATTTGCATTTAAAAGATTGTGCACAAGTTGCTAAAACATAATGTAAATGAATACCTTTCTTCTTACTCCTTTGGAGATGGAATTTTAAATGTGATAGTTCTTGGAACACCCTTAATTGTAAGTCAAAAACAGGGCTACCTAAATCTTTTCAAAGCTAACAACTGTAACATACCTTGGTATATGTTTTCTCTGATAAATATGCACAAAGTAGATTTGGAAAATGCCAAGAGATAAGAACTTAAATAGAATTACACACACATACACACGTACACACAAATAAGCCTGCATAAAAAAGTAAAAATATTAAAATTTGATATGTTTGATTGCAGGTGTTTTTCTATGATTAATATATACCAAATTTTGAAATAATATATATTCGTACATACACATGTACACAGACTTTTTTTTAATTAATACCAAAAGACTTTCTTCATTAAATATTCTTTCAAACCAGGATATTAGGGATTATACCATATTATATTTGTAGATATGCTATAATTTAATAATTCCCCCTGCCTGAGAGCACTTATTTCAAATTTTTGTCATTATAAATAATGTTAACATGAAAATCTTTGCTCATAAGCTTTCTTTTATTCTCTGGTTCTTCCCTCAAGCTGGACACCTAGAATATAATTACAAGATCAAATGGTATGCCCTTTCTCAGTGCTATTGGTGTGAATTACTGGATTGCTTTCAGATCCAGCAGGTGTGTGAGAGGTCTCTAAATATTCTGCTCTCTGCAACAAAAAAGTATGCTAATTTGGTTTAAAAATTGTGTTGTTCAAATTTGTTTTCTTTTTATTAGTAGTGGGGTTAACATTGGGCTACTTTTTATTGTTACATAATGTTTAATTCATATATTTATATATCTGTGTATATATTTGGCATTTATGAAAACTATTAACTTCTCATTGGAGATGTATCCAACATAAAAAATTGGGTACTATGGTCAAATGATTTAAAAATGCTATATTGTATTATCTTGGTTAGAGAGTAATAAGACTGGTATATAAAAGATTCAGAGATAAAGTTCAATAAGTTGATTTATTGTGCATTATTTGGTACAAAGATAACCCAATGCATTTTAATGTTAGTCCCTCTTCCATATAGTAATTATAAATATCTGGTGATAATGCCAAAGAAAATCAGTCAGAGAAAGACAAATACCATGTCACTCATATGTGGAATTTCAGAAACAAAATAAAAGAACAAAGGGAAAGAGAGAGAGAGAGGAACCAAAAAACAGACTCAACTAGCAAGAACAAACTGATGCTTACCAGAAGGGAGGTGGGGGATGAGGGAAATCAGATGGTGGGGATTAAATACATTTGTCCTGATGAGCACTGGGTGGTAGAGGCAATTGTTGAATCACTATATTGTACACCTGAAACTAATGCAATACTGTACATTAACTACAAAAAAAAAAAAAGACAAAAAAAGATCTTCGTGCGCTAATGTCCATAAAAAAAATTCTGGAAATTTCCTATTAAGTATATCAGCTCCTTGTTATATTTCTGCAAATTTTCTTTCCCGTTTGCCTCTTAATACACATTTTGTTTAAAATCACCATGACTATCAATACTCCACTCTAGTGAGGTCAGTCTTTCTACTGTCCTCACTCTTGCTATATTAATTCCAAATTCCATGCCTTTGCTCACTGGTTCTATTTCTAATACACAAGTGTAAGGAAATGCGGTGTTTAAGTGTGAAATTTGGAAAGGACATAGTTATTTGTTTTTCATGATGTTATCAAAAGAAACTATCATTAGTCTTCATGTGTTCACTCCCACTTTTCTTCAAGGCTCTTGTTGTTCTCTGGGATAATAGACGAGTGGTGTGTGTGTGTGTGTGTGTGTGTGTGTGTGTGTACATATGTATGATTAATAAAGGATATACAGGGAGGAAGTATGGTTTGACTGAAATTTTCTTCTGTTGAGTGTTCACACTTTCTAACATCACCCAGCACAGTAGATATCACTTGGTAAGTTCATTGTACCTGAAAAAATTGTTTTCATCTCTCTCTGAATTTCTCCCTCACACATCTGTTAGCAACTTGAAGACAGAGACAGGCTTCCTCTCTTTCTCTCCCTGCATTCCTTTCTGCAGAACCTGTCCTCTCTACAGCAATGCATACCATAGGATCCTCCCCACCCTTGGGTGCCTGGCTGGAGAAGAAGTGAACTCCTCACTCGGATCCAGCCAATCCATTTGCCAGTGAATAAAAATTCAATTTCTTGTCCTTAAGATATCATTGAAAAACTTAGAAACCAGAGTCAGTTATGAGTAGGCATTTGAGAAGATATATAAAAATGCAGGCCTGAGACCATATGATGGCAAACCAAAGCAGTGTACAAAGTTAAGTTATTGGCAAAGAGGTCATAGATGAATTGAAGAGAGTGATGGTTAGGAAAAAGAACAATTCAGACATGAAAAACATGAAGATCCAAGAAGGAATGATGAAGAGAGTAGCCACTAGTTCTCATTATCTTCTACCATTTCTACCCTTGGGACTCAATGAGGCCCATCTATGTTCCTGGCCATAGTAGTTCATATGATTTCCCAGAAGTATTCAATAGCAACCCTTTGAAACTACTCTAATTTAAGCGAGTTTCTAATCTTTGCAATTTAAAGAGTTTTGACTAGAACTCTACCAATATCTTACCTGACTTTGTAGCCTTCATAGCACAGGATTCAACTGAAGACTGAGAACATGACTGAATGCTAGGTAGCTTCGGATATTCAATTGAAAAACTAACAAGGCGTATGTCCTTAAATCTCTGGATGTGTATGTATTTCCCTATTCTCTCCTCCTCTAACAATTATTTGTTGTACTGTATATTTTTAGATTTTCTGTTTTGTACTGTTTACATCTTGTTTCACATCTGGAATGTACAACTTGTTTTGAAATGTAATTATATACTGCTTTATATCTAATTTGTAGTGTTTACTATATTTGTAACTTCTGGGTGCAGGGAATACATCCTATTCTTTTATTTTCCATACATTAAATGATCACTAAAAGTGAACTGAATCCATAGTTCTGTGGTAGAGAGGGTCTGGAATTCTCCCACCTTACTAAAAGCTTCCCATTTTCTGCCCAATTTGGTAATGATTCCACCCAGTGAAGAATGTTATGAAACATACACAGATGTTATGCATGAGAAATGCAGCCTCAGTCAGTTGTTGTTATGAGGCAGAACGCATATTAAAGAAGTGGCCACATGTCACCACTCTTCCTCTCCCAACTTTTTTTGTTGGTTTTCTCAGTTTCTGTTATTCCAGGCTTGAGAAAGAAGGAAAGTGACAGGACAAAACTGGATTTCAAAGAAGCCAGACTTGGCACTTAGTGTCAGCATTCAAGTAGTGTTGGGGAAAGGGGTTTGTTACAAAGAAAATTAACAACCCTGGTTTTACAATTGCAAATCTAATGTGTGTCTAAAGGTTTTATTGATAAGATAAGCAACTTCAATCTTAGATATTCTTCAAACACCATGAAAAATATGTGGGAGGTTGAGGAGGAGGAAAGGGGGAGGGGATGGAAGAGGGGAAGGAAGAGGGGAAAAGGAATAAAGAAGAGGAAGGGAGAAGGAAGAATGAAGAAAGAGGAAAGAGGAGGAGAAAAAGGAAGAAAAAAGAACAGACTCTTTCCTATCATAATTTTCCATTAATTCTGCTTTGCCCTATGTGGTCTTTTTACTCTTATAAGGCAATGGCTTCAACACCAGAATGTATTTCTTTTGATTGAAGTCTACTGATGAGATATTTTGAAATAAATCTCTCTCCCCAAGAACTGGTGTTTCTACTGAGCATATGTTAAGACAAGACTTGAAATTGAGAAGACAGCTGTTTAAAGTTACTACTCAGATACTCTTCTTATCTAACAAATGTTTATAATAATACTCAAAGCCATTGATGATGACTGGTTCCATCATAACACGCTAGTTTCCTTCTTTCCATGTGAAGATGTAAGAGTGTAAGTAAATTTTCTCATAATAAATAACTCAATAGTGTAAAGAAACGTTTTGATGGAAATTCTAATGAAGACAGAATGAGAAGATATACAAAAAAGGCAAAGTATTAGAAGGATATTTGATAATATATCAAGATAAAATCATTACCTATTTTATTTTAGACAAATGAACTTATGATATTAACACAATGGTATTAAACAAATGCCTATGGTATTAGAGCATATAGTAAGGTAAGTAAGAGTGACCATTAAATTTAAATTTTATATATAATTTTAGCATATATATTTTATAAGAAAGTTACCTTTAAAGCAAAATCAAACATATTACAATCCTTTTTACCCCTACTGGATTTTGCAGGGAAATTTAAAATAAATTCTTAGGATATAATAAATACTAACATAGAGTGGACAAAAAATTTCATTTATAGTGAAGAATATATCTTTTGTTTAAGTTTGTCATAATATGTGAATATCATGTAGATGGGGTTCTGCTAGTACTTCCCAGAATAACTTAATTCTAAAGAGGAAAGTGTCAGATTAACTAATTCGCACCTTAGCATCTACCTAAACCCCACATTGTTCTGATAATTTATAACTTTGTCATATGTTCTTTCATTGCATAAAGGATGTGGTGTTTTAGACATAAATTGGTTTATTGCGATGCAAAGGAAAATGAAACAATAATATTAAATAACCAGTCTTGAAAATGTATAATCGGTGACTAATGAAGGGGTCTGGGTCTGAACCCCCCATGAAAGTAACTGAGTTTTCATGTAGTTGTGTCATTTCCATAACTTTACAAATCCCTAGACAATCCAGATTCAGAGAACAGAAGATGAAGAAGGGAGAGCTTAGACCCTTAGCTAGCTTGCATTTATTTATTTATTTATTTATTTATTTATTTATTTATTTATTTAGATCCTCTGATAGATGATGGAAGGAATTAGAGCAAGCCTGTAACAATTCTATTTGGAGTCCACACATGTGGAGTTTTTGTCCCTTTGGGACTCAGTAACCTAGACTTAGGTATTGTACTCTTGGACACTAGTGACAGTGTTCCATTAATCACGAACCATTTATCCTGCATCATATTCCCTCTTGTCAATATTCAGATGGGTTACATCAAATGTTTTTATTAAATGCCATCTCTTACCCCTAGAAAATAAGTTCAATAAAAGCACAGGTTTGCTTTCTTCATTTAGATTATTACCAGTGCCTGGTTCATAGCTGGTACATAATACATATTGATTGAATAAATGAATGCTACCTGAATGCATGAATTGTGTGTGCGAATGTCTTAATGAGGCCAAAGGGCTAACCCACAGCCTTGTGGATGGGAGTTTCCTCCAAAAGAAATTGCCATTTGCAGTATCATGTTAGGACCGGTGTCATTTCTGAGGCACTAGATGAGGACAGAGGAAACGGGGCAAAAGGAACATTCTCTTCTCCTGGGAAGTCAGGGATGTGGTTTTATATAGAAGCTGGAGTCAATGTGTATAGAGGATGAGCCATCTGACTTTAATAAAGGCAGTCCCAGAGTGAAAGAAGTAGCCACATAAAAATTTCTAAAGTGGATCTAGGAAGGTGGAAGAGTTGACAGGTAATTTAGTGTCACTGTACTATCCAATGTCCCAAATTTCATTACATTCAAATGAAAAATGTCAAACTGATCCCATTTGGGCTGTGGGAATGATAAACATGTTTCTACCTATCCTTAGAGTCACATAATACATGAAAAATCAGTGTATCCTCCCTGCCATGAAACTAGAACGGTGGCACCTGCCCTGATCACTAAGAGTGGACAACAGTACGAGAAGTGCAGCCTTTGTTGATGACAGTGACAATCAAATCCTGCAATGGAAAAGGAGCAGAGGAAACTGGGAGATGGTTCTTTAATTCAAGCAAGGTCGAGGGCACACAGGGGGCATTAATTTCTGGAAAGATCGGATAAGGGTGATCATAGTATCTAATCTGTGTATACACACACATATAAAAATATTAAAATACATTAATACATTTTGTTTTATGTAATCCAGTATAAATAGAGTATTTTAAAAAGTAGTGATTAATCAGGATCCAAGCACCTATTATTATTTTTTCTTTAAGTAGGCTCCACGTGCACATAGAGCACAACGTGGGGCTTAAACTCAAGACCCGAGATCAAGACCTGGCCTGAGATCAAGAGTTGGATGCTTGCTGACTGAGCCACCCCGCCTCCCCAAAACACCTGTTACTTAGCTTCAAATACCTAAAAGCTCGGTTTCAACATATTACTAACGTTAATTTTTTATCAAATAGGTATGATTCTTTAAAATTAAGACCCAATATGACTGTGGATTATTCATGTGAATTTATCATTTGTGAGAACAGAATAAGAATATAAGCTTTGGCTTGGGAAAATCTGCCAAGTTCAAACATCTAGGACATGCTACAACCAAAATGAAGAATTTTCTGCAATCATGGCAGCACTCTGTCAGAATGTGCTCAGTATTTAGATATTTATAATCTCTGCAAAACACTTTGTACTTTTGCCGTAGGAAAAAGTAACAGTCCAAGGATTTCAACAGGAAGTGACAGGATCACATGTGCCTTTCAAAAGATCACTCAGAAATCTATGTGGAGATCCTGGAAGACATTAAGAGGAAGATCATCAGTTATGTGGACAATTTGTCAGTCTTGATCGGAAAGAGTAAGGGTATGAAATAAGATATTAATAGGAAAGACACAGAAGTGTGTGGATGTGTGAATCTTAAGAAAGAATGAATAGGTGGCATTTATTCACACATAAAAGATTGTGACAATAGTACCTGTATAAGTAGGAGACAAACCATGACCTACATATTTGGTCCAAGCTATAAATCTTCAATAGTGGTATTAATACCTTTGATCTAACAATCCCCTTTCCTCCTGGTACACAGATAGTCTACATTTTCCAGGTTTCTAGGTGGTTGTCTAAGGCCACACGAATGAATTCTACCCAATAGAACTGGATGGAAATATGTATTCCATTTTTGTACTGACACCTGGCTGCATCCAGAAAATACAGTGAACAGAGCCCTTTAAAGGAAAGAAGGAAGAGTCACTGTTTGGGTCCTTGAATAAATGCAGATAGCTGAGCCCTCTCCTCTATCCTGCCCTCACTCCACATGACTAAATTGGACTCAAGTGTGAGGGAAAAAAAACAAACAGCACTTTTTTTGTGTTGGAGTCTCTAAAATTTTATTCTGTGTTTTGTTATACTTATTTACTTCTCTAAAGTTGCTACTTGTTCTTCTAGTTCCCTACTGATTAGAGACTAAATATGAATTTTGGAAGACTGCTACACATTATTTGTAATATATTATCAATTTTTAATGCTTAATGTGACGATCTAGTTCTTATTACATGGTATGGATTTACTTTTTAATTGCTTTTTTGTTGTCTTTATAAAATTCTGAGTTTAAAAAAATCCTCTTTTATACCACTTAGGAATATTTGAATAAGGTGAAATCCAGCTGAGAACTATGATCAGAATTCTAGAGGCTGAAGCGGGCAGAGCAGCGGGCAGAGCAGCTAAACAGTAGGCTACTTGTCTGCTAGTATATTCCTGCACTATATTAAGTCACCTGGAGACAGTGACTATTCTGTTTCAGGTATTTTTGTAACTTGTTTGATATTTGTTGATTTTATTAAAATTCTGCCATTATCTGTAATCTTGATGTTTATAAAATATTTTATTGTAAGACCTTAAATAATATGTCCTAGTATCTCTTTTTCTGTGTATGTTCATGTTTAAGGTTATTGTTTGCTGCAGACAATTTATAATCTTTGATTAATCTTAACATGAAGGCTATTTTAATAGATCCAGTTCAGGATCCAGCCTAATTGCTATCCTGATTCCATGAAAATTACTGATTAAAGTAAGACTCCTTGAATGGAGAATTTTAATCTATTACTCCCAAAGGTAAAATTTCAACTGTTAAATAGCCCAATCTCCATCACACGTATTTTCAATTAATAATACAATATTTTGAACTCTTATTCTTTTGTTAAGTATTCTAAAAATCAAGTGCCATTTCATCTTAAATTTCTTATTTTCAAGAACATGCAACTATAATTGCCAGAGAATAATTTGCAGAATTAACAGTGGTACAGTAATAATTCCATACATACCACTTAAACTAAAATTTACCTCGTTAGGTTTTCACTTTCTATCATACAAAAGGTACAAGTTGTAAGCTTCATAATTACTAACAAGTACGTATTTCAAGGAAATAGTCTAGCCCTGTTTTATAAAAACTTTATAAAATATGTGTACCCTATTAAGTAGAGTTTAATGACATATGTGAAATACCACTAAAGAAGAGTTCAGACTTTCAACTGTGTTTGCCTAAGAGCACCTACCACATATATTATCTTATTAAATTAAATTTAAAGGGGCACCCGGGTAGCTTAGTTGGTTAAACATCCAACTTTTGATTTTGGGTCAAGTCATGATCTCAGGAGATCAAGCCCCACATCGGGCTCCCTGCCTAGCATGGAGCCTGCTTAAGATTCTCTCTCTTCTTCTGCTCCTGCCCCCCCCCATCTTAAAAAAAAAAAAAAAGTTAACATTTATGTTACAGTTTTAGAAGTTCCTTTCCTTAGCATACTTATTAAGCATTTACTGAAGGTGGCAAGTCAATTTAGTATTTTGTTACACCACTCCATCAAGAAATATGGTCTTTAATAAATTCTTTAAATTTTGATGGGTCCAAAAGTGCTTATTTAATTATAATAGTTACCTTATCATTTAGAGACACAGATACTAGCAATTAATGGATTTTATACCACAGGAAAGAAAGAAAGAAAGAAAGAAAGAAAGAAAGAAAGAAAGAAAGAAAGAAAGAAAGAAAGAAAGAAAGAAAAGAAAAGAAAAGAAAAGAAAAGAAAGAAAATCTGTAATTGAAATTCTGAGTTGGTTATCAAAAAATGGACTCAGTATAGAGTTCTAAAACGTTTATTTCATGAAGTGATTATGTAAGCTAAGCCAATTTTTATTCCAATTGGCAATGACTTATATCAGTAAGAACTAACTGGCCAACAGTCTCTCTTCCAAAGTTTATAAAAATGTGGCCAAATGCTAATAATTCTTGGAAAAAATTAAGATATCAGAAAGAGTAAGAATAGGTGGCAGATTTAGTATAGCACTCCCAACTAAAATGTATGATTTTTACAGTTTTTGCAAAGTCTCAAAATTGAGCATAGAACCCTTCTTCATTGGTTGTCATTTTGGTGTTTAACTCCCTATTGGTTAACATTCTTGGAATTCATGGACATTTCAAGTTAACTCAATGTTTTTTCTAAGTTTCAAATTAGAGTGGCAATCAATAAGAATTTAATTTTTATACTCCAGATTATCATTGAATCAATTGATTCTGAAATAGCAGTGGTTACCATCTTCTGACAGTTAACCATTTCCATTAAATTTAGAGAGAAAATTACTTACAGCACAGCTAAATCATATTGAAGTACATTCTTTGGCCAGGTTTTCCCCCAATTTGTGGCTTAAAATAGTAATTTTCTTCATATTCAAGAAGCTAAACTAAGTCTTGTGAATCAAATTTGAGAAAAATCTAGTAATTTAGCCTCATTGAAGTAATGTATTTGAAGACTTGAAGGTCTTAGCAGGAGCCATTTTACTGTTCTGGTGGAAGTGACCGCAACGAGTTCTGTTGAAGATAATGGTATTTTCATAGCAAGTTTATAAACTGAGCTGTTTTCTCTCCTTCAAGCAAAATCACAGAAGAGCTGTGAGTAATTGCTATCTCCACCTCCTTCCCCACCACCCATTTTCTTTGTATCCATGCCACCTAAGATCTCCTGCTTACTAAATAATTTCGCTCTTGCCAAGCTCTCCAATGGCCTCCATGTTCCCAGATGCAATCGTCATTCCTTAGTCCCCATTTTAATTGTCCTCTCTGTAGCATTCAACGTGACTGACTCTTTCCTCCTCCTTGAATCACACTTTACTACTGACTTCTGGATCATGGTCTCCTGACTTTGTCTCATTTTGCTGGCTTTTCCTCTTCCAATGGACCTGTAAATGTGGTAGTGCCCTGTCTTAATCTGCTTGGGTTCTGTAACAAAACCATAGACAGAGTGCTTAAACTACAAACATTCATTTCTCATAATTCTGGATCTGAAAGCTCCCAGATAAGCGTGCCAGTGTGGGGGAGTTCTGGTGAGAGCCTGTTTCCTAGTTTTCCTCACATGGTAGAGAGAGGGAAAGAGGAGAGAGAGGGGGGATCTTCTTTCTTATAAGGGCACTCATTTCATCACGAGGGCTCTGCTCTCATGACATAATTACCTCCTCAAGGCTCCGCTTTCAAATGCCATTATGTTAGGTATTCAAAATGTGAATTTGGGAAGGGTGGAGTTCACAAACATTAAGTCCATAGCATGCCGTGCTTTGGGGCCTCTTTATTTTCTCTGCTAGCACTTTCTTTACACACAATTTCATTTATTCCTGGGATCTTTACGTTTAAAAGTTTACTCTAAATTTTTAAGTCTAGCTCTGACCATTTACTTAACTTCAGAATTATATACCTAATTACCTTAAATGTAACAAAGCCAAACAGATCTCTGGTTAGATTCATCCCCTTTGTCCCTTACACATACTTTTGCACCTCATTCACAAGAATGGTCATCTATCCAGGTACTCAAGCCAAAAACATAATAATTACACTTACTGAATATAGAAATGCTGTATGATATGTTAATTCCACTACTGGGTACTTACCAAAAGAAAACAAAAACACTAATTCAAAAAGATATACGCACCCCTAGGTTTACTGCAGCATTATTTACAATAGCTAAAATATGGAAGCAACCCAAATATCCATTAATAGATAAACAGATAAAGGAGATGAAATATTACTTAGCCATAAAAAAGGATGAGATCTTGCCTTTCACAACAATATGGATGGATCTAGAGGGTACTGTGCTAAATGAAATGAATCGGAGAAAGATCCCATATGTTTTCACTCACATGTGGAATCTAAAAAACAAATGGATAAACAAAGAAACAAATAGACTCTTAAACATAAAGAACAATCTGATGGTCTTCAGAGAGGAGATATGTGGTGGGATGTGTGAAAGATGGTGACTACACTTATACGCTAGTGAGCATTAATACATAGAATTGTTCAATACGTTGTACACCTAAAACTACTATCATATTGTGTGATAAGTGTACTTCAATTTAAAAAGTTACCTTTAGCTCCTAGATTGTCATCATGTTTCATATGCAATATATCAAGATGTCTTAGCAATTCTGAATTCCAAATACATTCTAAATCTCTCCACTATGTCTGCAGTTACTGCACTGCCTTCCTAATTGAATCCAATATCTAGTCTCCTAACAACTATAGTCTCCTAACTAGTCTTATCGTTTCAGTTCTTTCTGAGTACCTGTCTTCAAATATCCAAAAAGTAATGGCTAAATATCCAAAATATCCAAAGCAATGCCTAAAAAGCCTAATCAGATCATTTGAGTCCCCTCTTTGACACCCTCCTTTGTCTTCCTATTTATGCTTTAAATAAAAGCTATACTTCTTACCCTGGCCAACAAGGCTTATTTGCTCTAGCCCCTGCTCAGCTTTCTTACATTGCCATTGTACACATCTTTTGCTCACATGGGATTTATTTCTGTTCTTCAAATTTATCAAATCACATTCTTGTTTTGGTGTCTTCACACCAGCTGTAAAGCTAGCAAGTGCCTGGAACACTCAGACCCCAGATTAGGACATAGAATAATTTTCATAGCACTCAGTTCTCACAACATTCCTTTTGATGGAGTCTTCACTGACCACTAAGTCTAAAATTGGTCTTTGGTCAATATATATATGGGTATGCCAATTTCTATAATCCCTGATTTCCATCTGGAAAATTAAACAAGATAATATAAACTATATTACTTTAAAAATGAATTTTATTTCCATTGGTACATTATCATTTTGTTCTATTGAGAGAAAAATATTCTTAAATACTTTTATGTTTTAGGTTATTTTTTAAAAAGATTTATTTATTTGAGAGAGAGAGAGAGAGAGAGAGAGAGAACATGAGCAGGGAGAGGGACAGAGGGAAAGGGAGAGAGAGAATCCTCAAGCAGACTCCCCACTGAGCTTGGAGCCTAATATGGGGCTTGATCCCAAGAGCCTGAGATCATAACCTGAACTAAAGTTGGACGCTTAACTGACTGAGCTACCCAGGTGCCCTTGGTTTGTTTTTTAATAGCACACAGTGATTTTGAAGTCTGGTTCTAAGGTTGGTTATTTTGCTCTTTAGTTTTAATAACCACCATAACTGAAAGAGGTGCCTTACAGAAAATTTAATTCCAATAAAAAAATTGACTTGTAGACTATACTGAATAAATATTGATACTATGATACAAAGGATTTTGTTGAGATATGGCTGGTTGATTTATCTTCCCTAACATTCGTTTTTCTTAACAACTAATCATTTAATATTTACCACAGCACTCATTTGGGAGATCAAGAAATTTGTGATTCTCAAACAGTTGAGAAAAGTTTGCTTCCATGTATTTGAACTGTGGAGATCTGATAATTTTTGTTTTGACAAAAACAAAGTGATTGTAATTTAAAAAAAATCAAATACTTTATTGATGAAAACTTTTAAAAACATCAATTTTCAAATATTTTCTACTTAGCAAGACTTATATACTAAAGAAGATTGTTGTCAAACATCAATAAAATGGGACATCTGTTATAAAGGAATAGGTAAAGTAAGTGTATGTTCTGAAATACTAAGCTAGGTAGCATATCATGGTGACTGTCGTCAAAGAAAATACCAGCTCATTCGGAACACTGGTCATGTTTTTTTTTATTTTTCACTTGTCATTTTTTTTTAAAGAGGTTACTTATTTTTAAGGTAACAACTCTATAGAATTTGTTGCCAAAAGGCAACCAACAAATATTTAGGTACAAAAGATTTTATTGAAAACTGAGATTTATTACAAACTATTATTAAATTTCTTTTACATTTTGAGGAAGGCCTTGTTTTAATAAAATTAACTGCATCAATGACATCCTGTAACACTTTATGCGCTTGTGGTTTTGAGTCCTCGTCACAATCATGTGCCAATGAATGGTGTAATAGATGAGATTCACTCTTGCTCTGCCTCTCTAATTTTCATCAGTGATTACATTTGCATTGTTTTCCCATAAAACGCTGTTTTTACGAAAGAAGCCATTTATTTTTTGAGAAACATATCTTATCTATTATGCCTTCTTCATGCCTCAGGAAAAGAAAAAGTGCATATATTACCACACTGAGAAATAGAATTTAGCTAATATTGTAAGTTGAGATGTGTGAGAAACATCTGTTCTTTTACCAGCTTTACAGAATACCTCCCACACTAAATAACTTTGTCCTAATAGTCCTTCTTCAAAATTGCACCAGCATAGAAAAAAGAAGATGGTGGCATAGTATGAGGACACTAAGCTTTTCTTGTCCCATGAATACAACCAGATAACTATCAAATCATCCTAAATACCCCATAAATCAGCCTGAAGACTGACAGAACAAACTCCACAACTAAAGGGAAAGAGGAGGCCATGTTGAAGAAGGTACAAAGAAAGTAGCAAGAGCAGAGCAGTGGTTTGGGGGAAAAATGAATTGCAGGTGCTGTGGGGTCTGGAGGGCTATCGTTGTGGAGAAGGATAAGAGAGGAGTGGATAGGGCAATGCACATGGAGAATGTTTCCCCAAAACCACTGGCTTGGAAAACAAGAGGAGCTGAATTTCATGAGTTGTGACCATCAGCAGTGCCTACAGCCTTGATTTTTAAAGGTCAGCAGGCTTGGCTAGGATAGAGCCATGAGGGCACTGACCTGCTCTGGAGAGAAGACAGGCAAACAACCTGGGGGCAGACAGCATAGAAAGAGTGATCTGAAGAATGCCTGGAACACACAGTG
Source organism: Ursus maritimus (assembly GCF_017311325.1). NCBI lineage: Eukaryota > Metazoa > Chordata > Mammalia > Carnivora > Ursidae > Ursus > Ursus maritimus. The sequence continues at coordinate 62,325,895 of NW_024423344.1, read as the reverse complement.
GGGAGATTATTCATTCTTTTCTGAGCACATCCCTGGAGAGGGAGTGTTTACAGAGACACCTCTCTGGGAACAAAAGAGATGGATGGCATCATTTCTGTCCTCTGCTCCTCAGCATAAACACAGAACCACCTTCAGGAAGCAGCTCAGTGCAGACACTGGCTCCCTAATTTGCTTACACAAAGTCCCACTACCCTCTGCTATGGCAGGGCTTCCATTCTCAGTCAAGCTTGCCTCAATCCTAGCATGGCAGGCCCCTCCCCCAGAAGACCAGCACAAACCCCTACCCACAGCACATCTCCCATCCAGGGAGTTCTACAGCACCTCAGTTCTGGTGGAGTTGGTGTCAGGTCTCATTTCACAAGCAGACCAGAACACACTTAGTGAAAACTCACCACATTCAGGCCAAGGAGGAAACACTGTCCACAGCAGGCAAGAAGAGCCTCTGCAGATGACTAGTCTGAAGGATAGGGTGGCCAAAACACAGCAGCAAAGTGCCCACACCAGAGAAAATCCCTTAAGTGCCAGGACCTAGGCACTACATGCCCTCTTCTTCATAAGGCCCTTACTTCAGGAGCAGGAGACATACCTGGCTTTTCTAACCCACAGAAGAAGGCAGAGACTTAGACAAAATGCCAAGGTGGAAGAATTTATCCCAAATGAAAGAACAACATAATGCCACAGCCAGAAATCTAAGCAAAACAGATATAAGTAACAAGCCTGTTGGAGAATTTAAAGGAACAATCATAAGGATACTCACTGGGCTTGAGAAAAGAAGACATCAATGACAACCTTACCACAGAGACAAAAGAGTTCAAAAAGAATCACAGATTAAGAATGCAATCAACAAGATTGGAAAGAGGCTTGATGCAATGAATAGCAGGCTGGAAGAAGCAAAGGAATAGATTAGTAATACAGAAGACAAAATAATGGTAAACAATGAAGAAAACAGAGAAAAAGAAGAAATATGGAACACAAGAACAGACTTAGGGAACTCAGTGACTCCATCAAACATACTGACATTTGTGTTACAGGAGTCCCAACAGAAGAAGATAGAGAAAAAGGGGCAGAAAATTTATTTCAAGAAATAATAGCAAAAACTTAACTGATCTGTAGAAGGAAACATATCCAGATCCACGAGGCACGTAGAACTCTCATCAAAATCAACTAAAGCAGGCCAACATCAAGACATGTTGTAATTACATTTGCCAAATATGGTGATGAAGGAAAAATCTTAAAAGCAGCAAGACAAAAGAAGTCCTTAACTTACAAGGGAAAACCCATAAAGCTAGCTGGAGATTTCTCAACAAAAATTTGGCAAGCCAGAAGGGAGTGGCACGATATATTCAAAGTGCTGAGTGGGAAAAACCCGCAGCCAAGAATACTCTATCCAGCAAGGCCATCATTCAGAATAGAAGGAGAGATAGTCTCTCAGACAAACAAAAGTTCATGACCAACATACCAGCCCTGCACAAAATATTAGAAGAGACACTTCGAGCAGAGAGACCAAAAGTGACAAAAAAAGGAACAGAGAAAATTTCCAGCAACAATGACAAAACAAGTAACAAAATGGCAATAAATGCATATCAATAAGTATTCTGAATGTAAGTGGATTAAACACTCCAATCAAAAGACAGAGTGACAGAATGGATTAAAAAAAAAAAAAGGACCCATCTATATGCTGCCTACGAGAGACTCATTTTAGACCTAAAGACACCTGCAGATTGAAAGTGAGGGGATAGAGAATGATTTATCATGCAAATAAATGTCAAAAGAAAGCTGGAGTAGCAATATTTAACATCTAACAAACTAGACATTTTTGTTCTTACATTGTTTTTATCCTGCTTTGGTATCATAGTAATACTGGCCCCATAGAATGATTTTAAATGTGCTCCCTCTATTTCATTATTTGTAAGACTTTGATAAAGATTGTCTTTTTTTTTTTTTTTTTTAATGTTTGGTAGAATTCACCAATGAAACCCTTTGGTCTTGGGCTTTTTCTATGCTGGGAGATTGATTCCTAATTCAACTTTCTTCTTGCTACCGGTCTAAGAAGATTTTTTTATTTCTTGGATTCAAGACTCATGATTCAATCTTGGCAACTTGTTCATTTTTAGGAATTACCTTGTTTTCCATATTTATCTGATTTGTTATTTTATATAACTGCTTATAATAATCTGATATCACACTATATATTTCTGTGGTACCTGTTGTATTGTTTTCCATTTCTTATTTTGGTTTTCGGGTCTTCTCTCTTTTCTTTAGCTAAAGTAGTTAAAGCATTGCCAATTTTATTTATTTATTTATTTATTTATTTATGAAAAACTGGTCATTACTTTCAATGTTATGTTATTTATTCTGGTCTCTATTTCTGATTCTTCTTTGTTATTTCTATCCTCTGCTAAGTTTCTTCTTTTACTAGTCCCTTGTAGTGTAATGTTGTTTATTTGAAAATTTTTTCTTAATATAAACATTTATGGCATAAATTTCACTCTAAGATCTGCTATGCTGTATCCCATTGGTTTTTGGAATGTCGTATTTTCTTTTTCTTTTGTTTTGAGACATATTTTGATTTGCCATTTATTTGGCCCATTGCTTGTGTAGTAGTATGTTAATATTTACATATTAAATATTTAATATTTATATTGTAGATTTTCCACCTTTCTTTTATTTTTGATGTTTAGTTTTGTACCACTGTGGTTGGAAAAAATACTTAGCAGGGTTTCAGTCTTCCTGAATGTGTAACAATTATTATGTCCCTTTTTATGTGATTTAACCAGGCGATTCTTCTGTGTATACTTGAGGAAAACATATGTTCTATTCTTCCTGGGTGGAGTGTTTTACATAAAACTTTTAGAACCATGTATTCTGAAGTGTGCATCAGGTAAAAAATGTTCTTATTGATTCTGCATCTGGATAATGAAATTTGTTGAAAATGAAAAAAAAAAAGCTAGAGCTAAAATTTTAAATTATTTTCCATCCACTAGAGAGAAATCATAAAGCCAAATAAATGTATACTACAAAGATAGAAACCACATAATGAAGAAATAAAAATTCTGCATGTGGTGCAAAAAAATGAGTAAATAAATAAATAGCTTTAAAGTGAAAAAATGTTCAGTAGCATATTCTCTTTATATTCCAACAGTATTCACTGACAAATACATCATTTCAGCCATTTTTACTCTAGCAGGAAGGAGGTGTTTACCCTTGAGGTCCCAAGTGCTTCAGTGGTCTACAAACTTGCATTTCTTCAGTTTCATTTAAAAATCTGACAGTTAAAAAATACTTTCAAAAGTCTAATAAAACCTACAATATAGACTCAAGTACATTATATTCATAATTAATTTCTAGAACAGTAACACAGTAATTACTGTTATGTGGAGTATTAGTTTTGTGTAGACCTCAGTATAATCTTTATCTCAGATAATGAGACATTATCTTTATTTTCTTCACTGATTTTTATCTTGACTTTTTCCTTCTATGTTATTTTGTAATTTTATCCCCCAGATTTTTCTGTTTCCTCTAACTTTTACTAACATTTCTGTTACAGATTTTTCAGTATATATGTTCTCCCCCTGCCTCATTTCTCCCCCACACCCCCACCCCCGCCTCATTTCTGTGGATTCTGCCAGGACTGGTGAGTTAGGGAGTCATGATAGATCATTGACAATGGTTGAAATATTTAGTTATTATAGCCTTATTTTTTAGTTTATTGTCACAGAGAAGAGTCATGCTTTGCCACAATATACCTCTTGGGTTCTTTGCAAGAGAGGGATGAATGGATTGTATGGTCTGTTGTTCTGACCCAATGGATAATTCTGCCTAATTTTATTCACAGTAGCCCTGAACTAAATGATCTTCGCAAAACTTTAAATATTCTTTTGCCCCAAAACATGTGACTCCTTTATCCCACATAGCACCATGGCTAATATGCAGGTTCTGGATGGGACAGCTGGAGACCCATATCCCAGAACATGTGACCCAGGACATGTTATTTGCCTTTCTGTATAATATAAAATATATTATTATATGTTATATGATAATATAGCACCCACCCCATAGATTTATGGAGATAGGGATGAGGTATCAAATACATGCAACAATGCATTGGACTAAGGTAAGCAAAAAGTAAGTGGTAGTACTTTCTATTCTTCTCTTTGTGTCAAATTACCTCAAGCTTGCTTATCTGCGCTTGAACATGGAACTGGAGACAAAAATCTCCTGGGATTAAGTTTCTCTAGGCTCTTTCGATAAATTTCAGTCTTCTCTAGAATAGCATGGTTGGTCTCTCCTGCTTTCTGGTCTTCAGGTCTGGGAAATATATTCCAAACATAGTAACAGAGAGAATATATTTGATAGGATCATATATTAGAATAGTATCTTTTTTATGTAAGAGGATACATTAACAGGTGAGAAATCAATCCACCCTAGGAGAAATAGAAGAGGTAGGTTCTTGTGAAAGCCTCTGGCCTTGCTCCCTTTCATTTAGCTGATTATCTAATTTTAAGTAAATTACTATTAATACCTAGTTAATATATGTTCAAAGGACATTTATTATAATACAATCTTTTTTCTAAACCCTCTTAGTCTGAAGTAACCAAAAAGAAATAAAATCTTTTATATACCTTAATAAAAAAAGAAAAAGAAAAAAGAAATGCTTTAGATTTTTAACTAGGGCACTGAACAGTACACAGGAAAAGATATTTATTTTGTTCAATAAATATGACACCAGTCCATGGAAATTAACTCACTGTAAACACTTCCAATTTTGATTAGAAATTTACTTTTTTCACCCAAACTTAGACAAAAAAGGATTCCATGTTCTTCTATGTTCAATCAAGCCCTAAGCACAATGTTTCCTAAAGGGTTATTTCTAGAAGGTTTGAACATGAAAAGAACTATATTACTGTTGATTTGTACTATAGAAAATCAAGGCCTGCTGATTTCTTCACTCATATTCCAGCACACAGATTCAAGTACAGACAACATACTCTCTCTGTCCCTCTGAGTCCAACATGGTCTTTTTCCCAATGACCCTTACAATACACTAGTACTGTGACCCTGCTGTTCAGGTGTTCATCCCAACATCTGTGTGGAGGACAGCTGCCAGGATTGAGCAATATGGCTCTTGGCCAGGAGCTTGGTCACAGTCATCCCACTGTCTACTGGCCCTGTTCAATTTATGAAAAACGAAAGCCCGGAAGACTTTAATAACAGGAATGAGGGCTGTTGCTTGCCGTATTACCAGTGATCAGAGCAAAATGAATCTTTCAGAGCCAGAAGCTATAAAGCCAACTGGCTAAATTCCACAGAAAACGGATTCTAAGTGTGTTAATTGAGCATAAATTAATGTGAATGCAGTAATGATCCATGTGAATTTTATATGATTGACTATATCATTAATCTCCAAAGCATGAAGAATGCAAACCAACCCCCTTCTCTTCTAAATGATTACTGAAAATACGGGAGAGTTCACTGGATATTTGCATAGTGGAAATAAGGAAGCAGAAGTACGGGGGAGAGTAACCGCTCAACATCTGGATTACTAAAATTCAGAAGAGCATTATATTGATAACTTCCTCAAAAAGCCAATCTGCTTAATGTAGCATTTATAACACAATTATTTATCAGAAGGATTTTTGGTCTTAATTACAAGATATATTTTATCTATTGAAATTTTCAGAGATAACCATCTTTGAAAATTTATTTATTTGTGGCTTTGCGGTTTTCATTTAAAAAGTGCATTTGAACTGGCTGGTCTTCTTGAAGTTTCTCCCAGTTTGTCACTGAAGTATTTAAGGTGACTTGGAAATAGGAAGACATACATTTTCACAAAACAAACAGGAAGAAAAAACAACAACAACAGCTACAATCTAAAGAGTAAGCTATTTCCAGATGGAGTCTGGGAGACATTTCAATTAAATACAAGGTAAGTGGGAAAAATTGAGAAATTTTTGAGAGTTGAGAAAAATTATCAGGAGCTCATAGTACATGTTTTGCCACTGAAAGTAGAACAAACCTGCTTGTCCTGAAGAATGTCAGAAGCTACTTTATTTCTTCCCACAGTCTTGTTCTAGCCTAGACACCCACGGTGCAAACTAACCAGAAATCAAGGTACCCAGAACTTTACTTCAGGGAAGCTGTGCCATGAGACTGTTCACTGCCCACTTCTCTTTCCCTACACAACAAGCAGAACCCGGCAAGAAGGAAAATGAACCCAGATGAGGTGCTGCAGGAGATGAAGCAGTTAGGGAGGAGCAGGAAACCACACAGGTTGCGGACTGGACTTTCTCCCTTACTCCTTTGGGGGACAATGTCAAAGAACTAAGCATCAGAAGTAGGAGAAAAATATCTCAAGCCAACAAAATGACATCATAGAGAACTTGCATTTCTCAGATTAGAAGGAAAAGGAAACAACGAATTATATTCCTTCGTGTCTTTTTTTTTTCTTCAGAGCCCTTGTCACTACCCAACATAAATTACATATTTATCTGTGTATAGTCTGTCACCCTCTTTAAAATGCTATCTCCATGAGGACAGGGTTTTTCTCCATCTTATTTGCTACCCTATCCCCAGCACTTGCGGCAGAGATCTGCATACAGTGGACACCCAATTGCTGATGGAGGAATGAATCACTGAATAAACTCTGTGCTGAAGACTTATGCTTCCAAGCCTCCCAGATTCTAATTCCAATTTCCTTTTCTAGTTTTAGTGCAACCTGTGTTACAGCCAAGTCTTCACCATTTTTATTCACATTTTTCCCCTAAATTGTTGTTTCATTTCTAGGGCTTGACTATTTTATTGCCTTTATATAAAAGGTCTTTTGAGTTGGCCCACTTAACATGCTAATTATCTGCGAAGTTATAAAATTTTAAGACAGAATTAATCACCTATTTGGCACAGTTTTTAAAAACTTAAACTTCAGATCCATACTTCTGAGTTTATCTTCTTCTCTATTTACTGTGTATCCTTGGGCAAGTTACTGAATCTCTCTGTACATGTGTTTCCTCGTATGAGAGGATGTTACCCACTTCACCAACTTCTTGGGAAGATTTAATTGTATGAAGATAGGAAAATTAAAATCTTAAAGTAAACCTTTGAAAGTTTAAGGTTTTCTTTCACTTGGTTATGAAGTTTTCATTTGCACATGATATATTTCCATGAACCCGCAAAGCTATCTCAACTTAATTCTAAAAAAAGGTAACTCAACAATTTTTTTCTTTCAAAATAATGTAGGTTACATTTTCAATTCTCAATGGTATAACTTGTAAATAACTTTGCTTTTAGACATTCTACGAACATCACAGCAGAGATACTATAGGTAGAGTGGGTGTGGGTTTATTCAGTGTTGTCTGAACTGGTTAAGAAAACAATCATATGCTTTTATGTGAGAAAGGATTTCATCTATTCTGCCAGCTTTTGTCAATAACACATTTTCAAATACTTTGCATGCTATAGAATGAAAAAACTGTTTTATAGAGAATATTTTGTAGATATTTTAGAATGAAAGGACTGAAGCCAAGAAACATTGAATCCATTCATTCACACATTCATTTATACATTTATCCAAACATTTGTTGAATTTCCCTAACATTATTGCTGCAAAACAGAGCAAAATAAAAAATACATGAATTGATGAAAGGAAATCTCTTCACGGTACCATTTAGTTTGGCAAGTAGACAAAATTAAAATATACTGTATAAGAAATAACAGAGGCAAACCCAGTGAACTGTGAAGACAACCATGAATGGAGCAATTGAGGAAGTAGTCAATCCACCATGTGAAGAGTAGAGAATAATTAGTATAAATTGACCCAAGCAAGTAGTTCCTGAATAACCATTAGAAGAAAGGGCAGAAATTATTTGGGTGAACAATGAGGCAAGAATATTCTAGACAGAGGAGGCAGCGTGTGTAAAGCACAAAGACATGAAAATGCCTAGTGGGTTTAAGGAACTGTTTTTTGGGGGGTGGCCAGGGAAGTGAGGAGAAACCAAATTGCAAACACGGGAAGAGACAAGGTCAGAAAGTTTTTAACACAATGATCTGTATGTGGACATTTCTAGAACCAGAATGAGAGTCCCCTCCTTCCAGAAATTTCAATTGATCCTGATAACAGCTATAGTGATAGAGTGAGGGAACACATTTTTTTGAAACTGTAAGTAGAAGTATGAACCAAAGGTAGAAGATTCCAAATGAATCACCCAGAAGCCTTGACACAAAGAAGTGATTTCTAAGTTCCCCAAAGGGATAAAGGGATATTATATATTTGAAGAAACATACACACATACACACACACACACACACACACACACACACACAGAAAAAGGGGACATTTGGAATTGCACTTTCTTAAGTGTACTTAGGACCACCCAAAAGGACTTACAGATGGTGGGTTAGGTTAATTGAGTCATGTTTAAACTATATTTTGGTCACCCTCAAGATTTTAGATGGGGAAGGAATGCCCAAAAAAGATTTATAATTTTCTTAGTATTATCTTATCAAAAACTATTTTACAATATGTAGTTTATATAGTCATTTTTTCATTTAAACTAGCCTTAGTTTATCTTATTTCTAATGAACATTTTGAAACTTTAATTTCTAAAACAAAAACTGTATAATATTGTTCCTTAGAGCTTTTTATTTCTTCACATGATTTTTTGGAAAATTTGTGTATGTCTACAATTGTTCTACTTTTCTTAAAGTCATCAGAGGCAACCTTCACTTTGCATTTCATGCAGCTTTTCTTCCAAGCATTTTGCCACTACAAACAAGGTCTGGTATTTAAAATTGTATTTTTAAAGTAACATACGGGAAAACTGACCTTTACTTGTGGTCTACAGTTCTATGAATTTTCTCCCATGCATATATTAATGTAACCACCAACAGAGAAAAGAACACAGAATAGTTACATCACCACCCACCAAATCTCTCACATTTTATCCCACCATTTTCCACTCTTACTCCCTGGCAACCACTGATCTCTGTTCCATAACTAAAGTTTTATCATTTTAGAGAATATAATATACAAGGAAACATGGAATTTGCAACTTTTTTATACTGGCTTCATTCACGTCAGCATAAGGCCTCAGAGATCATCTGAGATGTTGTGGATACACAAAATATGTTCCTTTTCATTGCTTGGTACTATTGTATAGTATGGACATACCATTTGCTTACTCATTCAACCACCGAAAGATATTTAGGTTGTTTACAGGTCTGGCAATTATGAAGAGAGTTGTCATAAACATTCTTATATAGATTTTTATGTGAATATACATTTTTATTTTTCTGGGGTAAATACCAATGAGTTGGATTGCTGAGTCACATGATAAGTAGATGTTAAACTTAAAAACCTACAAAATTATCTTGGAAAGTGACTACCATTGTGAATCCTCTCAAACAATATATGAAGATTTCTGTTGCTCTGTGCGCTCGTTAGCACTTGGTATTGTCAGAATTTTTTTTAAATGTTATTTATTCTAATAGGTGTGTGGCAATATTTTATGGTTTTAATTTATACTTTCCTAATGGTTTCGATTTTGAACATCTTTTCATATGTTTGGTTTTCATAAGTGTTCTGTGGTAAATATGCATGCAAGTCTTTTGCCCTTTATAATTTGACTTTTACTGTTGCATTTTGAGATGTCTTGATATATTCTGGATACAAGTCCTTTATCATATAGGTATTTGGGAAATATTTTTGATCTTTCTTTGGCCTATCTTTTCATTCTCCTAAAATTGTCTTTGAAAGAGGTTTTTAATTCTGATGATGTTCAATTTATCTTTTTTTTTTTTTTCTTTGACGGAATTGCTTAGGTATAAAATCTAAGAAGTCCAACCCTAGGTCATGAAGATTTCATGTTTTATCTAAAAGTCTTAAGGTTTTCTGTTTGACACGTAGATCTATAATCAATCTTGAGCTCACTTTTATATATGGCATGAAGTTCACAAGTGTTAACTTTTCTTTGAATGTGGATGCCCACGTATTCCAAAATCATTTGTTGAAAAGTTTATCCTTTCTTCGTGGAATTGCCTTCATATCTTTGTCAAAACATTGGCCATATTTGTGCAGCTATACTTCTGGACCATCCTTTTTCTTCTGTTGATCTAAGGACCCAACCCTTTGCCAATACTATACTGTCTTGATTACTGTAGCTTTATCATAATTTTTTAAATAAGGAAGTAAAAATCTCTTTGTTCTTTTTCAAAACTATTTTGGTTATACATGGATCTTTCTCCTTCCTATATACATTTTATTTATTCTTTAAGATTTATGTATTTGAAAGAAAGACAGCATGAGTGGGAGGGGCAGAGGGAGAGGAAGAGGGAATCTGAAACAGACTTGGTGCTGAGCATGGAGCCCAATGGCAGGCTCAATCTCATGACCCTGAGATCACAACCTGAGCCAAAAACAAAAGTCAGCCACTTAACCAACTGTGCTACCCAGGCACTCCCTCCTATATACATTTTAGAATCAACTTGTCTGTATGAGTAAAAACAAAAATTAAAAAAAAGAAACTGTTGAGATTTCTTTTGGATTTGCATTAAATCTATTGATTATTTTGGGTTGAAGTAACATCGTTATTATGTTGAATATTCAAATACATGAACATATTTTGTCTCTTCATTGATTTAAGACTTCTTTGATTTGACAGTGTTTTGCATTTCACAGCATTCAGTTTCTATACCTGTTGTATTTATAACCAAATATTTCTCTTTTTTTTTAAATATTTATTTATTTGAGAAAGAGAGAGCAGGGTAAGCTTCAGAGGGAGAGAGAGAATCCTTAAATGGACTCGCCACAGACTGCAGAGCCCAACACAGGGCTCAATCCCAGGACCCTGAGATCATGACCTGAGCTGAACTCAAGAGTAGACCACTTAACCAACTGAGCCACCCAGGAGCTCCAAAATATTTCACTTTTTGAGCTATTGCACGGTTTCCAATTGTTCGTTTATACTATATAGAAATGCAATTCATTATGTGTGAATTTGTATGCTACGATCTTGCTAAAATCTTTTTTGTTTGTTTGTTTGTTTTGGAGATCCTTCAGGGTTTTCTATATAGAACAAATCTGGTGTGCACAAGGGCAATTTTATTTCTTCCTTTTCAATTAGTATGCATTTCCAGTGCATTTAAGTAAAAATAACTCTCATTTAAATATTTCCTAAAATTTCCCAAAACCAGACTGGGTTCAATAGTTATATGACTATGCTGGTTACCTAAGTTATCTTTGGTATGTACTGGCGATTTTTGGTTTTGAGGAATTAATATATTTCATGCAATTCATAAAAATTTTGCATGTTTTTGCATTATTATCATATTGTCTTTTTAACATATCTGGTATCTGTAGTAATATCCCATCTTTCATTCTTGGTATTGATAATTGGTCTTCTATCTTTGCCAGTTTCACTGGAGGTTTATCAATTTCTTTTGACTTTCTCAAAAAACAGCTTTTGTTTTTATATATTTTCTTTTTTTTTCTTCCATTTTCATTTTTGGAAGATTTCTGCTCTTAATTTTTGTATTTTCTTACTTCTACTCACTGAGGTTATGTTGCTCTTCTTTTTCCTAGTTTCTTAAGATTCTTAACTATGTGAAGACTTTTTCCCTTCCTAGCATAAGCATTTAATTCTATGAGTTTCTATCTAAGAACTGCTTTAACTGCATTTCACATTTTGATATGCTGTATTTTTATTTTCACCCTGTTTAAAATACATTCTAATTTCCCCTGAGACTTCTTTGAGTGCTAAATTATTAAGTATATTATTAAATTTCTAAATATTTGGTCATCTTCCTGTTATCTTTGTTACTGAATTTTATTTTAATACGTTATGACTGGAGACCATACTGTATGATTTCAATTTGTTTCTATTTGTTGAAGTTTGTTTTATGATACATGATATGAGCTATCTCAGTGGAAGTTCCATGTGTATATGGAAAGAAGGTATGTACTGCTGTAGGTGGGTTATTAGAATCAATTAGTTGATGATGCAGTTTAGTTCTTTTATATTCTTGTCCTTTTTCTGTATTAGTTCTATCAATTATGGAGAAAGGCATGCTGAAGTCTGTGTGGACTTTTCTACTTATCTTGTCAGTTTTGTCAGTATTAGATTTATGTATATTGAAGCTCTATTGTTATATACAGATGTATATATATGTACTCTATATATACATATTTGGGGTTGTTTTATCTTCTCATGTAACGTTCCCTTTTATCTCTGGTAATTTTTCTTGCTCTGAAGTCTACATTGTCTAAATAATATCACCATCCTAGGTTTCTTCTGATTTATGTATGCATGTATGTTTTCCCCCCATCATTTACATATACTCTACGTACTTCATTATACTTGAAGTGAACAAATGTATTGTAGACATTCCTTTCATGTTTTTAAATCCATTCTGATAATCTTTGTATTTAGTATGTTTAAAACATTTGTATTCATTGTACTAATTGATATAATTGGATTTATGTCCACCATTTAATATTTGTTTTCTGATTGTTCCCTGTTTTTTATATTTTCTTTTCCTCTGCTGCCTTTTGTTTTATTTGAATACCTTTTTAATTTCTATCTGAATTTACCTATTGTGCTTTAGACTATATCTCATTGTAAAGTTTTATGGGTTGCTGTAAGGATAACAATACAAATACTTAGTCTACTTCCATTTAAAATAGAGAATAGAAACCTTATTACTGTATAGTTTTCTATACCTCTCCCGTTTATGATAGTTATCCTAAATAATGCACTGAGAACATCAAACAATGTTATAATTTTGCTCCTCTCAACTGTCTAATGTATTTTAAAGAATCAAGAGAATAATGCTCTTTTTTTCCCCAAATATTTCCATTTCTATTGCTCTTCATTTCTGATGTATCAAGTTTCCTTCTGGTATCATTTCCTTTTTATCTGACAGTTTTCCTTAAGCAGGGCTTTTAGGGCAGTTTGACATCACAGAGTTCTATTAGTTTGCCTTTATTTGAGAATGCCTTTATTTCATGTTTATTCTTGGAGATTATTATTACTTGATTTAGAATTCTGGGAAAACAGTTCATTTCATCACTTTAAAAATACTTTTCTACTTTTCCTGGTCTCAATGATTTCTGGTGACAAATATGCAGACATTCAAACAATTGCTTTTCTTGAATGCTTTCAAAAAAATTTTTTTTGCTTTGTTTTTAGTTTCCTGCCTTTCAATTTTAGTGTGTTTAGAAATGAATTTCTTTGAATTTATCTGTTTGGGGTTTGCCAAGCTTCTTGAAGCTCTATATTTATGTCCTTCACTGTGTTTGGGAGTTCAAATATTTTTTTCTGCTCTGCACTTTTTTTTTTAAGATTTTATTTATTTATTTGAGAGAGGAGTAGGGGGTGGGGAGCAGAGGGAGAGGGACAAGCAGACTCTGTGCTGAGCATGGGACCCCATGTGGTGCTCAACCTCAGAATCCTGAGATCACGACCTGAGCAGAAATCAAGAGTTGGCTGCTCAACCGACTGAACCACCCAGGTGCCCCTGCTGTACTTTTTCACCTTGCTCTCTGTAACAGTGATGATGAACGGTTGACCTTAGGAATTATTCCAAAGTTCCCTTAACATCTGTTGCTTTTTTTCTTTTTTTCAATCTTTGTTCTATTGTTCTTTTGCACACTTTCAATCTGTGAAGTTTACTGACTCTCCTCTGTCATTTCCATTCTGTTATTGAGCCCATCTAGTGACTTTTTTCAACATTAATAGTTTCTTCTTTATAATTTTTTTTTTGCTGAAATTATCTTTCCATCACTTTTATGAATGTTCACCTTTGTTAGAATTTTCATATTAGCTTTTTAAACTGCCTAGTAATCCTAAATATCAGGTCATCTAAGTGTTGGCATCTTTTGACTGAATGTTCACATGTGAGTTGATATTTTCCTTGTTACCTATCTGCTGTGTAGATTTCAGTTGTATCCAGGACACTTTGAGTATTAAGTTTTGAGAATCTGGGTTGCATATACATCTTACAGAGAATGTTTAATTTTGTAGCAGGAAGTCCATTCAGTTGGGGTGAGGTCACAAGATTTGACTAGCCTTCTGTGACTTGTGGATTCAAAGCCAATTCCATTTTCAGTCTTTGCAATGCTATTCAAATCTGTCTTGTGTGTGCCCCACTCAGTTATGAGTCTGGAAACCAGGCAGTTGTCTTTAATTAAATTCAATTCTCAATGTCTTCAGTGTGTGCTTTAGCAGCAGATCGACTCATCTGTTAGGGACCCCAGGCATTCATTAAAAGAAAGAGTGCATTAGCTTTCCTGAGCTGCTTCCTCTCTGGGATCTTCCCAGTACTTTCCAATCCCTTGTGGTCCCCTTTTTCTCTTGGTTTTCTGGTCATAAAGCTGGGGATTTATTTATTCAACTCTGGAGCTCTAGGAGTTGCACCCAAGTCAGGGCATTTGGTGGGAGGAGAAAGAGAAAACAAAAGCAATAGGAGTTGGCCTCACCTTCTAATGGCCACAGATACTTCAATCCAAGAGGAAGTTGGCCCATTAGAGTTTAGGTGGCTACAAATAGGCCTTTGATGCTGATGCTTCTCCTACTAGCAAACCATTTTTTTCCTCCTCAAGCCTAAACTAGAGGCCTTTCCCGCGTGTTCCCTATGTCTGCGCTGATGCTCACTTCCACGTTGCAGTCTGTTCTGAATATAGGCCAGGAGATACTGAAGGATAAAAGAAAAGGTAAACATCACCAGTTTGGTGGTGCTTTGGATTAAGGTCCTCTTCTTGAATCTACCTGCCACCATTTACTGTTTAGAGTCCTCAAAGAACTGCACCATGAGTAATTGTTCAGGTTTCATAGATTATTGCATCTTATGGAAAACCAGAAATCCTAGGTTGATGATTTTTGATTCATGATTGCACACAGTTAAAAGTAGAGTCAAACCTGGGGTTCTATTCCTAGCAAAGGAATAGGGTAGCCAGCATAATTATGTAACAAGAAGATTCACATCACCAAACCAGAGTATCTTTTCACTGAGTTAATGGATATTAATGTACCCACATGGCATTATATGGAAATGATGTAATTTTTATTTTTTAAATTTAATATTGGTTCCAGGATTTTATACTCTTTTTTAGTTAGTTATGATCTGAGTCCTATCCAAGAGTTATAAATTAATGCACTTCTTGGATTATTTTTTTTAAGATTTTATTTTTTATTTATTTGAAGAGATAGAGACAGCCAGTGAGAGAGGGAACAGAAGCAGGGGGAGTGGGAGAGGAAGAAGCAGGCTCATAGCAGAGGAGCCTGATGAGGGGCTCAATCCCAGAACATCGGATCACGCCCTGAGCCGAAGGCTGACGCTTAACGACTGTGCCACCCAGGTGCCCCTGGATTATTTTTTTTAAATACCCAGTCCTCTTCATGTCTCTCAATCTCTTCGTGTGCTACTACCTTGACCAGACAGATATTCAATATCATTTATGAAAATACTTCCAATATTCCCTGTCAACTGATTCTATTTACCCAACCCTAGAAGAATTATTTGCTTATTGAGCAGGCAAAAAAAAATTGATTTTTTACAATAACTTTCCTATTTCTTTTTTCTGAGATTATTCATCAGTACAAACTGTTTTGCTCAAAAGAAATATGTGCTATTGCCAATAACATTTGGGAAAAGTTCTATCCTGTCAGAAACATTCCTGTTATGTTGCCCTCTATCAACTTAATTTTCTTGCTGTTTAAACCCTGGAGCTGCCTAACATAACTACCTTTGAGCACTGTTATTCCTCACTTAAGAAAGGGACGTCTGTTGGTGTGCACCTCTACACGCGTCCTATCCTCACACCCGAACTTTTCCTTTCTGTGTCGGGATATTCCGGTAAACCTCTCTATTTTCCTCTACTGTGTCCATACATAAAGCTGCATTTTTTAGGGTGGATTTGAAAGAACAGTTGTCTGTGATTTTAAGCATTCTCTCTGACAGGTAATCTTTCATTGCCATATCTACATGCAGAGAAAGGGTTAATTAACTTCTAGCCTCAGGAAAGCCTGAATATTTGTCACGTGCTTCTTCTTTTCTCTTCCTACAACAATAACTCAAGCTGCTAGGAATTTACCTAAACAAGATGGGGAAAGGGCGAATCTGGCCCAGAACCAAGCCAAATTCCCTCACATCATTGTTGAAATTGGTTATGAAGTAAGGAGTAACCTTTACAGATGAGATAGGACAAGTGATGGGTCTGACTAGCTAGGTATAAAATTTGAAAGGCTACCAGATTGGTCATACTCACACAGCCACCTTTGAGTGCATGTCCTGAGTCAGAATGACTGGGACATCATGACTGATGAGACCTCTGCTCTGTTGTGCATGCCATGTGTTTCCTGTCCTACATCTTTTCTTAAAACTTCGTGAAGTTGGTGCAGACTAGCCTAATTGTACTGTCAGCTTGATGTCAATATCAAACCAAATCCAAGAGTTTTGCTGCTAGTAACGCAGAGCTGCTATCAAAGCATTTCGGTTATCTTTTGTTTTCACAGCTAAGTTTCTCCTCACTTTGCATTTTTAAAAAAATTTTCATGGAGGTATCCAGGACAAGTGGATGAGATATTTAATCTTTAGTTCCTATTTACCTGGAAATTATGTTTGATTTTGAGAAAAACCTGATAAACATTGTATATTTGTCAACACTTCCTTGGTATTTTCTTCCCAATTTGGAAAAACTGAGCAAATTGTTATTGAAATAACCTTTGCCTAAAACTTTTTAGCCTTAGAACTTGGTAGGTGTTGTGGTCTGAATTCACAACTATTCTGCCATTTCTTTGTATCTGAGTAATATTCTCCAATAATACTTAAACTGCTACCTAAGGAGTTTAAATATCATAGAAGAATTCACCATTTCACATTTGCAACATTTGAACTTGTTCTCCTGTAATTCATTACCATCATAAATTATTAGTTTTGATCCCGTGATAGGATGCATGATCAATTTTAATGTTTCAAACATGAATAATCAATAATTAAACTTAAATTATAAAATAGTTGTGCAGTTTAAAAAATAACTTACAGCACTACCATCTGCAATGTGGAGAATTAGGAATTCTGATATATTCTCCATGGGCAGAAAATACTCAGATGCAGGAAAATGACAACAAGATACATGGTAACTCATCACAGAGTTCAACAGAATACATGAAGTATCAAAGAACACAGAAAATTAAGATAAGCTACAACTTAGAAATAAAACTTAAAAAGCAAGCTTTGGTACCATTACAACTCTAAAGGTCAAGCTAGTACAAGGGTTCCAGAATATTCCAGATAAATAGACCCTAAGGGAAACAGTAAACAAGGGCTTGTGCTAGAACAAAACATAGACTTTGAACTACAAATTCATGAATGAGGCTGGGACCCTTTAAATGTTTTAATTTCAGTGAAGGTATAAATAAGGGAGAAAAACTGTCTGTCATAAAAGGAACTGATGAAGACAATTCAATTTCTGCTCCTCCTCTTTGTGGTACAAAGTAGTCTCCTTAAAATTTGTAGCCATAGGCCTGTTGTTTCATGTTTCTGGGTTTTGAATTTACATTCCCACCTAAATCTGGGCTCCCTGCTATGAGAAATCAAATTAAAATATTTCCAGGCTGTTGGCATACCCTGACACCATTCAGAAGAAATTAAATTTTTTTCTGAAAAGAAAAAAAAATACTCAGTTCCAATTCATTCAAGATACCCCCATGGTATTCTGTTAAATATGAATTCACAAATACAGGAGGAAATTTAAAAATCTGTTCTAACTAAAGGTCCTAGCAGAAAGAAAAATCAAGAAATTTCTAAGAGATTTACCTCATTCACATATACACATATGCCAATCCAGCTTAGTGAAACTCAGTGTAATCAAAGACAAAGGGAATATCTAAAAGAAGCCAGAGATAAAATTCAGATAATATCAAAGAAGTATAAATTAAACAGACTTTCTAGTGTCCATAATGTTACAGAGAAAAAAAAATATTTTTA
Organism: Ursus maritimus; assembly: GCF_017311325.1. Taxonomy (NCBI): domain Eukaryota; kingdom Metazoa; phylum Chordata; class Mammalia; order Carnivora; family Ursidae; genus Ursus; species Ursus maritimus. The sequence goes on along the minus strand of NW_024423344.1, from coordinate 62,307,919 downwards.
ATGTTCTTAGAGGAAGTAACTATTTTTCTAGACTTATGAACTCAGGACAAATGAGGAAAAGAGGTCTTTACACAATACCTAAGAGATTTTACAGCCAAAAAACTAGAAGTAAGAGAACTTTTAAAAACGGAACTTATCCCAGATAGAAAATATAAGAAGCAAGAAGGAATGGTAAAGGCAGAATTTTAGGTATTTTGTAGAGAGAAAAATGGAGTCGCTCACGTCAAGCAGGAGCCTGTGTCAAGCTGGAGCCTGTGTCAAGCAATGACGCAAGCAGTTAGGGTACTGCAGCTAGGAGATATCGTGGGGACCAATGTCAGTCGATACCCCAGAACTGATAAGGAGCAGAACCAGAGGAGGTCTGCAGAGACCCAAAACTGATTAAATCCCTTTAAAGGGGGAAGGATTTGGGCAGCAAGCTGTCAGACTCTTCAGACCTGACCCCTGTCTGACCATTTAAAAAATGTAACTGCCACCGAAGGCTCTGATTGATCTCCGAACAGAACCGAGATCCTTCCCGGCTTGAACATCAGAAGCAGTATGTGCGAGAGCTGACCTGGACAGGACCAGGCCTTATCTCAACTGGGCCCCCAATGACCGACTTTACGTTTGGTTTCTTCTCTTCCTGCACCCCTTCTGTTATCTTGTTGTGTGGCTTGTCTTCTGTCCTGCACTTCGTGCTGTGTAAGAAGCCAAGTTTAACCACATGGTGAATTGTCATTGAGTATGGAATCCAGAACCTGCTTTATCATTCTGATTTGGCTTTGCTTTATGATTGAATAAAGCTGCCATTATGGAAAGACACTACTCATGTGTGCGCCTTTGTGGAGTGCTCATGACTCATGACATATTTAATTAAAATTAAAGATATATCCGAATAATACAAGAATGATAATTTGTAGGGTTAACAACAATATTTTTAAGAAAGTTCTAGGACAGTGAATAACAATACTTTATAATCAGGGTTTCTGATATTAATTAGAATACTTCAAGCTTATTGTTTAATTCAAGAGAATGGTAAAGAAATGGTTTAAATTCCGATATTGTTTTGATAAATTTGGTCAGTTTAGACGTAAAATTTCAAGACAGCAATACGCACACAAAGACACACACGAAGAATAGAATGTCTAGTTCTCAAACCCGAAGGATGAATGAAGATTGCAAACCAAACTTATGTCTCAGGAAAGAAACTTCAAAGAGGGAGCACAGAGACTTGATTGCTGGGAAGAGAGAAAAAGCCAATACACAAACAGAGCAAGATGAAGATTGGACCGGAATCCCAGCATAGAAAATTAGAATCCTTAAAGAAAAGACTCTGCATGTAAGTTAATAATTACAGTCGGTACACTCATCCTAGGAGTCATAGCGATAAGGGAGCAGACGATAGGCTGAGGACAAAGTACAAGCTGACACCTGGCAACCAACTCCCCCCCGCCCCCCCCTCCCCGCACTCCTGGGTGGGATTTGTGTGACTTTCTTCCAGGAAGCTCCCAACTATCTTAAAGATAATGCCCTACTAGAGGGAAAAACAACCTTAACTTGACAATGGCAAAGGCCTCCCGTATCTTTTAGGTCCTCTTTAGCATATGAACATTCTTTTGAAAACCTCCTTTTTTCCCTACCCTCAACTCCCAGGTATATAATCACCCACCCCTCACAACCCTGGCGCAGCAGCTCTTTCCAACTCCCCCCCCACACACACACACACCACACACACACACACACAACCTCCGGTCTCCGTGCTTTAATAAAACCACCATTTTGCACCAAAGACTTCTCAAGAATTCTTTCCTGGTCATCGGCTTCAGACCTCATCCCACCAAACCTCACCTATATTCCAAAAGTACATCAATAGGAAGGTATTACTTTATCATTTCCATTTACGACTGAGGGAAAAAAAAAAAAAACAGTTGAGGAACTCAAAAAGTAAAGTGGTAGAGTGAAAATGGATTATTCTGAGGATGAAAGTCCAGTGTCCTGCCAATTCATATTCTGCATTATTATTTTCATACCTGAACCATGTATGCATTGTATTTTGGGTCCTTTAAAGATACAAGAGGGAAAAAAAGAACATTTACTGAATTCATAGTATACACAAGACAATGCCCTAAACTCATATCAGTCGTGTTATTTCATCTCTACAACAGTCTGAATTATTATTTCCAGTTTACAAATGATTCAGAGTAAAAGTAACTTTTCAAATTAGTGGAGCCAGTATTCAGTACTAGAGATCATTCTGAATCCAAGGCCTTAATTAACTACAACTTGCTACCTGAATAAGAGCAGTTGATGGCGCAAATAACTGGTCAATGCTGATGTAAATATGGAATATCTCTTAGATATTCATCTATTAGAATTTTTTCCATACAAATGATAATTTATCTTATTTCTCTGGTTATGATCATCCTGGTCAACATAGAGAAATAGAACTACAAATAATGTCTACCAATCTTTACTGCTAGCGAAGACTTCTGATTTTAAATTAACGTGTGCATTTCAATATATGCGTTTCAAACACGCCTCACATGAACAAGAATTTTAAGAATATAACTTCCGCAGAAACTATTAAAAAATAATACTGTGAACTTGTTGAGGCTGTGTTAAGAAAGGACAGCTGCACATTCGGGGTTTTGGAAGGGGGCCCATTAAGTGTGAATTCAAAAGGCAACCAACAGGTTTATTGTCATTTATTTGTGAGAGAACAGTCATTTGTTTGACATGCTGAAGTCAGCCTCAGGGGGAGGCAGCTTTGTTCAACAACTATCAGACAGGAAAAATTCTTCCCCATCCTCTTGATAGGGAGTCAAGGAGAACTTTGAGATAACCGCTTATGGATATAAATAACATGCCGGACAACAGTGTAGGGGTTCCCAGGTACTATTAAAAAGAAGCAAATTGCCTTTATTTCTGAAACACTAAAAATTGTTTTAAGATTTAACAAATGTATGAATATTTACTTTTCCCAATGAAAGAAAAGAATTTTACCCCAGCATCGAGTTTGATTGTTTGCTTACATTTTGCCTTGTGGTCTATAATATCATCCCTTTGATCCAATATTTAGCCGCTTTCAAAATTTCGTTAATTACTTTAAGGAAATAAATGTGCTACTCGATTAAAAGTTAAAAAACAAGAACTATATTGGTAAGCTATAGAAAAATTTTAAAACCTTACACACAATTATTTTTCTTCGGCAAAATACTGAGTCTATACCTGTTTCTTTCTTTCTTTTTTTTTAAAGATTTTATTTATTTATTCGACAGAGATAGAGACAGCCAGCGAGAGAGGGAACACAAGCAGGGGGAGTGGGAGAGGAAGAAGCAGGCTCCTAGCGAAGGAGCCTGATGCGGGGCTCGATCCCATAACGCCGGGATCACGCCCTGAGCCGAAGGCAGGTGCTTAACCGCTGTGCCACCCAGGCGCCCCTATACCTGTTTCTTATATATGGTGCTGTTGCACTTCAAGAAAGAAAAAATGAAAGCCTTTTAGACCCAGATCACAGCCTTTAAAAAAAAAAAAAATCAAAAGGACAGGAGTTTGTCTTTTGAGAACAGACTTAAATGATGTGGATTGCACAGTGAAATGATAAAAAATGCAAAGTTGATGGAGTGATTTTGCAATTATGAGAATTAAAGGTATATTTTAACTGATTTCAGTTAAAAAACTCTTTTGAACCGAAAGAGAAGAAAATTGAGGGCAAATAAAAGGAAAATGCTATTCGACATAGTATAATAATTTTATGAGGTTTAGTTTTCTAGTCAGAATTGATATAGTCTGAATTTATTATGTATTAACAAGATTTAGGGAATGCCTTGAATAGAAGTGATAAAGGAGGGTCTCAAAAAGTGGATGGTTTGAGACTGCACTGCTTAATTTTTAGAATAATATTCAGGAAAACAACACATTTCTACAGTCTATGTCTTGGTGCCTGTTAAAAGGAAAACGTTGAGTTGAATAACCTACACCGTTGGCCAAGAACATGAATTCTTCTATTCCATTATCGTGTTTTCATGGAAGCCTATTTATCCAGAAACGATCATAAAGAACACGCTTTCCTTGTATGTTGAGAAAATGTTTTCACACAAGATAGTATTAATCAAAAAGACTTCTTCAGCATAAAAAAGAAATCACTTAATTCTGTATAAAACATTAAAATATGCATCGATTACAGATTTTAAAACTATTTTAGGTTTAGAAGTGTGCTCAGTCGTTGATTTTTAATTATATAAAATAAGGCTTCCTGTTTCTTTATCAGGCCATATTTTTGTGAGTTTGAAGACTAAAAATCACATCTCTTTTCTGTAAAGCTTGTGATTATATAGAACCTTTCAAATTAGAATAGCACTTCAGCTATCAAGGACATCTCAAATATTTTTCAAGTTAACGTTTTAATTAATATGGATCTCATAATAAGCCATTAGCATAGGTTTACTCCTAAAATAATCTGTAGTTGAGTAGACTTCTCCTGACAAGAAAACATAATCATAATTTCTGATTTATCACGAAGCAGAAATGTAGTTCCACAAATGAAGGAGTCCCCTGAGTCTTGCCCAGTTTCCACAGGTATCCTGCTTTGTTCGACCTCCTTCAATAGCCTTACCATGTGCTGAGGTTATGTAAGTATTCCCTGTATAGGTTTCTAATGTTCCTTTCATGATAATGAGAGCAAATATTTCCAATAAATTTTTATCTCACCCAAAAGCAGGGTGGCCATTACATTTGTGAGGATTTACTGGACTACTACTTATACTATTATGGATTCAGCCTAAAACTCCTTCTGGTCAATCATTCTTCAGTCATTCTTGTTTATTTTATCTACAATATGGTTAATTCCTTCTTATGTCTCTATTTTGACTAAATATAGGTAGCATTAGAACTAATTATAGAAATGAACAGGTGAAAGATGCTTTATAATTTACAAAGCAAATTTATGTGTTAGCTACTGTGACCCTAAACAGCCCCCCAGGGACAGGCGTTATTTACATCTTTTTGTGGGAGCTAAGCACAGTTACAAAAGTGTTTAAAAGGACATAGTAAGTGGCAGAACTAGTCTTCTACATTTGAACCCTGTGGAAATACTTTATTTTTCTCTATAAAGTATAACAGGGACACAGATAGAAGGGTAATCCTTTTTGTGAGGTCCCATACATTCTTGGGGCTGTAAGTTAATCACCTGCTCATTTATTTGAAAAAAGTAATTAATATTCAAAAACGTGCAAGGCAATGATTTGGAGATTAAAGAAGTTAAAAGATTTTTCATGGGGAAAATATAGATACATATAAAATAATCCAACAGAAAAAGTAAGACTCTATAGGTTAACTGTAGATTTCTACAGGAAATCAGAAAAAATTATGAACACCTCAGCCTGGAGAGTTCAGAAAATAATGCACCAAAATGTTGAACTGGCCATTAAAGATAAATAAGAATGCACCAGAAGAATGCAAAAAAAGAGAGAGAGAGAGAAAGAGAGAGAAAACAATACCATTCCAGGAAAAAAGGGTCAGCATGCTGAAAAACTTACTTATGATACTTGGGAACTAACTCAACATAATGAATTTTCACAAAACAATTTACAAGCTGGCCAAGAAACTTACCCTACATTATCCCCTTTTAGGAGCTGATATTTGTTGTTGTTGTTGTTGTTGTTTTGAGTTTGAAATATCTTCCTTTCTGGTTTTCATGTTTAGCTGAGAGTTTTTGGCTTGTCAATGAGTAAATCAGACTTTTATCTCAACCCTACATACCCTTCAGGTATTGTCAATATTTTGTGTTTCTAGACAAACAAACAAAAAACCCATGTAATATTTACTCATCCGTACTGTAGGGAATGTGGAGAAAGCAAATTAATATTCTGAGATCTTCTGAAAGAAGTTATTGCAAGCTCTGGATGAGTTTTCTCGAACACCCATGCCTCAGGTATACAAGGGGGGGCTTCCTTACTTCCTTTAGGTATCTGCTCCAATGTCCCCCTTTGGTGACACTGTCCCTGTCTCTCAGATAAAACAACACCACCAGCACCCTATCTCACACCACACTTTGTATCCACATTACCTTGCCTAATTCTTTCCCAGAGAACATCATGAATATCTGACACATTATATTAAACCATTTACTTGTTTGTGTTCTACCATTTCCCCACTAGAATAGAAACCCTGAGGGGAGAGAATCAGTCGGTTGCATCATCTACGTAATGCCCAAAAATATATGTAGAATAATTAGGTAAGTGAATGGACATAAGTACATGGAATGCACAGGGAAATGAAAGGTGGTGGTATTATTATTATTATTATTATTATTATTATTATTATTATTATTATTATTCAGTGGTTAAATTATTTTTTTTGTCATTTCAGAGTTCAGTAGTAAACTAGGCACCTTGAATTTCACATGATTACATGAATTGTCCAACAGGAAAAAAAGAACCTGATTAAATTGTAAGTGTGCTGACTTTTTTTACAAACAATAAAAGTATATCAATATTAATATGAATGTCTGGGAAATGGTCTATAATTCTGACTCAACTTTAAATGGCCCCCCTCAAAATTTACGTGTTAGAAAAAAGTCATTTTTAATCTTTCATTTCTTAATAGCTACATTTTCCTCAAGCCTGTAAATGCCATTGCTACATTAGTGCATTTATCCGCAGCAGCACGGACAGTGTTCTAGGGGGCAGTTTCACAAGCAGAATTAATTTTAGATGATTTTGCTTTCAAAGCCCCAATCACCATGAATCAGGTGAATGGAATGCCTGTAGGAGCCCACCACCTAGGGCACGGTATTACCGTGAATTCTGAGCATATGCACCGTAAACACTAGATGTTATGTCACTGTATCTCCTGTCTGGCTTTGAATGTGTTCTGCCCTGCAGGACTAGTAGCAAACAACAGAAATGTTTGCACTTCACAAGCCAAGGGATAACTAACCTACTTAAATAGTTCTTCCCTTTGGACATATAAAAAATGCCAGCAGTTAGGCAGCTGAAGTATCAGCATGCAATGCAAGGAAGCCATTTCTGCAAGAATATGCACTTATAACAAATATCACTTTTCCCATCACTGCCTGGAATTGATGTAATTTAATTAACTTATGCTTTGGTGGCATTTTAGAAAGAAAGTGGTTCTGAGGTAAGCATTGGATAGAATCTACTAACCGTTCCATCATGGGAAAGTGGTGCATAAATCTAAATCTTTCAATAAAATTATGCTTTAATACCAATTACTTTGAAAATTTGGGGGCTGTTTAATAAGTTTGCTGTCTGCGAATAACAGAGTGGGGTTTTCACGTGAAGTTTGATATTGGGTTGAACTCACAGCATACATATGGATACGCACATATGTTCATAGATTTCTACATAGACGTGTAGGCGCATGTAGCTCTGTGCATGTGTATACTTTTTAGGTGTAATTTGTAGGTAGAACTTTTTATTTAGGTCTAATACATGGATAGAAAAGTGCAAATATTGTAAGTAGACACTTTGATGACTTTTCATAAACCGTACACCACGACCCACATCAAGAAACACAAGTTTACACATCCTCAAAAGTCCCTTCATATTCTTTTCTAGTCACCAACCCTTACCGCCTCTCCAACAAAGGTATCCATTTTCCTGACCTCAGCAGTATAGGTCAGTTTTTTTTCTTTTTTTGTATAAAGTCCATTTCTGGAGTCATGACTTTCTGCACAAGAAAGCAGCATAGGAGGACCAAAAGCTATTCACAACTCTACACAAGCTACTTGGCCCGAGATACTGTTATAATAATTAAGTGTGATTATTCTAAGAATTAATTTAATGTATGTCAAAGCACAACAAAATTGTATGAACAATTATGATTCATGTTCCTTTTAATAGTCTCTCCAGTGAACCTAAATTACTAATGGATCTATTTTTCCTAAAATTTTGTTTATGGCTAATAAGCAAATATATAATAGAAGATAATATTCCTGCAAAAACATGCATTCTCTGAGGTCAGGGAATGTGTCTTACTCATCTCCATATTTTCCAATGTTAAGAGGTAAATAATAAATCTAAGGCACTAAAAACAAAACATCTAAGTGGATGAGCAAGTAATACTAGAATAACATTGAGGAGACAATGTCAATTGTACCAAATCATGGATGAGGAAGGGCAATAGCTTTTCATGTTCAGTGAACACTTTGTGCCCAGAACTTGCTCTAAGTGTAATTTATGGTTATTAATAAAAATAAATTTATTTATTTAATCATTATAATAAATCCACAAAGTGGGCATTATTATTACCATCCCCGTTTTATAGATGTGTACATGGCTAGCAGAGTTACTAAGAAAACATAACTAGTAATAGTGGATCTAGAATTCTATCCCTACAGCCTGCCTCTCAAGCCTAAACTCAACTACTCTCTATAAACATCTTTATTGGCTACCTTGAAAAAGAGGAAGATAAGATTAATGGTGTTGGCATGGATAAGTAATAAGACATATTATGCTCTTTTATTTTTATTTTTCTTAAGATTTTATTTATTTATTTTAGAGATTGTGTGTGAAGCAGCAGGAGAAGCAGAGGGACAGGGAGAGAAAACTTCAGGTAGACTCTGTGCTGAGTGCAGAGCCCCGCACAGGGCTTCATCGTACAACTGTGAGATCATGACCTGAGCCAAAACCAAGAGTCAGACACTCAACCGAGCCACCCAGGTGCCCCCATATTATGCTCCTTTAGAGTAAAATTTACTCTTCAGATCACATTCATATCACATTAACTTTTTCCTCCTAAATATATTATGTTAGGTAGGAATAATGCTGTCTCAAGGGCTATTATAGGGTATTAGAGTAAATTCTCAGTAAATTCTCTAATGGGAGGAAGTCCAGAATAAGCTTTGTTCTCATTGAGATCCATCCATCAATTTTGCCTGGCAGCCTTTATAATTTAATCAGGGGACTACCACATTAATCAGCACTGAATGTTTTGATTATACTGATATATTTCAACATAGACAAGACAGTCAAGTTGTAGTGAGACAATACAAAATGTGATGGAGCATTTGCAGTTACATTTATTTATCACCAAAATGAAGAATCTGGATCATTCAGACCACCAAGTCAATTTTTCAGCCTGAATGATCCATAATAGCTGTCTTGCATTAGTCAATCTAACTACATAGGTTTTAACTTCACCCATTTGTTGTAAGGTAGGTCTATAATGATTCAAAATGGCATCATGGAATTCTATCAATTTTTACCATCTAGAAATATATTGATTATCCACTTAATAAATCTACTTGGGGTTATTGCTCAATTACTTTGCCTAATTCTGCTGTAGTTAACAATGATTGAAAGAGGAGAAACATAGGAGGTGATTTCTTTCACTCTTAATAAATTTATGATGTGGTCTTGGAGACAACTTTGAAAGTAACAACTTTAAAGAAATAAATAGCAAACAACTTTAAAAATGAGAGAAAAATAACTTTTCTATGAGAGCAAGGACCATACCTTTATTTTTCTCTCACCTTATCTCCAGGGCTTACTTTGGACTCTGGCAATTAAGCACTCAAAGCATTTGTTGAATAGATGTTGAATGAGGAAGAATTTAATTAAAATGATCCTACCTGAAATTTTAACTTTCTACAATACCATTAAGATTAGATCACACATATATTGAGAAACAACAAACACACAAGCACAACCAAAAATTACAATCTATTTGCACAGGTTTACAGGGTTGGAAACATTCTCAGCTTAGCCTTCACCAAACATCCAGAACTCATTTTCCATTTCACCCCTCTATTCTCTATACCATTTCAGATTGTGAAGCTAGGTCTGTAAATCTGACTTTGTCTTCCACATCAACCTGCTTTAATTCCTATTGTTCAATTCACCTGAAATGATTCATCCTCCAACATTCTCTTACCTGTATCTCCAAATCCATACTGAAGGCACATCCAACATATAATGGTCCAAATTCACATGTCTCCTGCCCTTCTAAAGAATGTAGCTTTTATCATTTTTATTATAGTCATTTCACTCTTTCTTTCTCATTGGATTAGAAAGTTCTTGAGGATGAGTCTTTTTTTTATTGTTTTATTAATTCATGATTCACTCACTCACAGTTATAGTTTAAGTGCAACATAACAGTGGGTAGAATTAGACCTGGTTTCTGCTATAGTGAAGCTTGTAACTTAGAATAATCAAATAATCACACAAATGAACATTTAATTACAAACCAAAATTAAATTATATGAAAAAATTACTTAAAAAAAAAAAAAAGGCCGGCCAAAACCAGAAAGGAGGATGTTGTTGAATCTCTCTGTAAGAAATGCTTGAAAAAAAGACAAAGTTAAGGATTTTTAATCTTAATTCTAATTTTTAAAAATAAATTATTTATTGGAAAGAGAGAGCATAAGCAGGGGGAGGGGTAGAGGGAGAAGGAGAAGTAGGCTCCCTGTTGATCAGGGAGACTGATATGAGCTCAACCCCAGAATCCTGGGGTCATGACCTGAGATGAAGACAGACACTTAACCCACTGAGCCACCCAGGCTTCCCAATTCTAATTTCAATGACAAGTTGTTCTTCAAAAACAAACAAACAAACAAACAAAAAGACAAACAAAACAAAACCCAAGGGGTTAATGTAATACATTTTTAAGATTAGTCTGGCTGCATAATGATGAAAAAAAATAATAAAGGTGAATATGAAGCAAAATAAGTGCTAGGAGAAATAGCTGATTATTTTGATAATTGAAAAGCAAAATGATGTTAGACTGAAACAGAATGGTGGTGTGGACATGAACCTAAGACAAAGTTGGAATGCATTTGTGAAAGGAAACGATGAGGCTTGCTGGTGGATGGAATATGGGGAGCACTGTGGCAGACACCATCTCGGGTGTGGCTCCACACTCAACTTCCTAGTACCTTCTCATACCCAACATCTGCTACATACCCTGTCTCAACATTCACTACACCTCTAGTGCGTCCCAATGTCTGCTATAAACTCAAAATTTCAACATTAACTACATATCCAAAATCCTTTCCAATAGCATTTGCTTTTTCTTGTTAATGACAGATAAATAGATCTTAGAAAGAAAAAGAACCCTTGCCTCAGGTCCAGTGCCTAGACTTCATAAAAGTCTGAAATGAGACTAAAATCATCTGGAAGTTCTAGGGGGAAATCTGTTTCTTTGTGTTTTCCCACATGGAGAGGCCACCCACATCCCCAGGCTCCTTCCATCTTTAAAGCCAGCAATTGCCAGTTGGATGTCTCTCACTCCTTATCATTCCCACTCCATTTCCATCATCAAGTATCCTTCTCTGAATCTCCTGAATCTCCTGACTCCCTCTTTTACTTATAAGGACTCTTGTGATTATATTGGGCCCAGCCAGATAATCCAGGATAATCTCTCCATTTCACATTCCTTAACTTAATCACATCTGCAGTATCCTGTTTGCTAAGTTAGGCAACATGTTCTCGGGTTCTGGGCATGAGGACATGGGTATCTTTGGGGATAGGCATTTATGCCTACCACAGTGTCTTTCATTCTTAGAATGGAAACATGATGCCTTAGAATAAAGTAGTCTGTCAACTTGGAACCATGAGACAATAAGCATAAGAAAAAGACAATCTCCAAATGGAAGTTGTAACACTATCTGGCCACTGAAGTGTTATTAATAGATGGGTAACTCAGTGATGTAGTGAACTCTCAATTGGTTAAGCCTGCTTACTTGCATTTTTTTTTTCTTGGAGCCATTCATAGTAAGAAATGCATTTTATGTCATGACCCAGTAATGGGCCACAGGCTTTATTTTGAAAAACTTTGCCCTAAGAAAAAAGACTATATTAAGCTTTTTAAACTTAGTTTTCTATCTTCTCTACATTATAATGCACATCATTTCAACTGTGTAAACAAAGTAATGTTCTCACTGAAATTGATTAAAAAGATCATCTCTAGAGCATTGAACTCCATAATAAAGTTCATAGAAGCACCTGATAATGTTATCAGCTTCTACCTCTAAAAGTTCCCCATCCTTGGCATTGAGGATGTTGTTTTATCCTACTTTCCCCTTTTGGATTCCTCCTATGATTATCCTTCAGCCATCTGATCTCTTAGTTACCACAAAGAATCTTACTTATAAAATCTTTGACTTGGACCTAGAACAAGAACTGCATTTTACATCACAACCTACTATACACACATGCATAAGGCCAGTCTTTGCTTCTCAACTATCCTTTCTCAATGAATTTTCTTTATAGAAGTAAATAATTGTCACATGGATGAAGTGACTCCATTCCCGTAAGATGCCAACGCCATCCTATGCCACAGTCCATAGCCTTGCATCTTCTGTGGATTTACTTATCTTGGATAGTTATCCAATTTCTTTCCTGCATCATTATTTTTTTTCCTTTCTACTTTATTATCTCCTAAAGTTCTGTTCCTTTACACTTATGAAAAGACGACAACGATGACCAAGAATGAGGAGGCGGTGGCAGCGGAGGAGGGATTCCCTTAATTACACATGGCTCTCCAGCTCTGCTCCAGTTCTCTGCTATCCTTAAGACTTAAACTTCTAGAAAGAGCTATCTATAGTCACAGTCTCCACTTCATAACCTCCTTTCTCTTTCCACTACTCTGGTTGGACTCTCATTGTCACTCTTGATTGGTTCATTGTCATGAGCCAACTTTTGTCACGGTACAAGCATCTAAGTCTAATGGTAATTCCTATTTTTGCTGTCCATGAGGATTTAGAAGCATTCAACAGTTTATCACTCCCTTCTCTATTAAATTATTCTCATGGCTTCAGAAATCCCATCCTCTCCTTGTTTTTCTCCTAGTCACTGACATTCTGTTAGTAATCTCACTTGCTGGCTCCTCAACTCAATCTTGGCAATGTTCTAGACTCTTTCCTAGATCCTTTATCCTTTTCTATGTACAAATATAGCCTTTTGAACCCACCTAATCTCTGAGCTTTAACCAACATTTATAGGAATGGGAACTTTCAAGTCTAAATCTCCTTTTCTGAATGCTCTCTGGAGCTATGACTTCCTTAAACTACAGACTTGACATCTCCACATAATATGGAATTGTAGAGGTGCATACAATCTGAAGATAATCTTCTGAGTTCCATTTCCTAAGTCATAAAATTAAAATTGAGAGAGAATGAGGAACTTGCCCAACTTCACACCGTTTGTCAAGAGCAGAGTGGAGATGCCTCCAATCCAGTACTATCAGTTAGGAGAGAAGAGAAGAGAAGAGAAGAGAAGAGAAGAGAAGAAAAGAAAAGAAAAGAGAAAAGAAAAGAAAAAGAAAGGAAGGAAGAGAGAGAGAAAGAGAGAAAGAAAAAGAGAAAAAGAGAAAGAAAGAAAGAGAAGAGAAAGAGAGAGAGAGAGAAAGAGAGAAAGAAAGAAAGAAAAGGAAAGAAAGAAAGAAGAAAAGAAAGAAAGGAAAAGGAAAAAAAAGAAAGAAAAAAAAAAGCACATAATGCATACATCAAGAACTCATAAGTCAAAGTGTAAGATTCCTTTCTGTTTGTTGGAAAGGTCCAATGTTGGACAAGCCCCACTGAGTAGACTTCTGGAAATCCAAGCCCTGTGGTGAAGTTCATTTTGTCTCATGCTGAGTATCACAGCTGAGGCAAAGCTACAGTTCTTTTAAGCTCTCCCAAATAATTCAGTCTGATTTTTACAGTTCTTTTTCCTCCCTAACAGTTTTTACTGGACTGACGCAGGTTTACATGTCCTTCAACCTGGTTATATTTCAGTTTATTGATTAAAAACTATCAATGGGATATTAAGTTATGGCACAGTGAGGCATAACCACTTAGTAAATAATCACTTTTATAGATAATCATCACTCCAGTGGCAGGCTCTCTTTAAATTATCCCATCAAATAGTTGCTGTGCATTCAGAGCTTGCTGAGATTCAGATCATTTATGTAAATTTCCAAATCCTCAAGACTCAAAGCACATTTCTAAAAACATATTTGGATTTTCAATATAGCTTCTCAACTGAACTCTCTTCATTGACAAGCCTTTTAAGGATCAAAGAGACACTGCAGCCCTGACACTCAACATTTGGAGGCTTATATTGACTATTAAAGACTGAATTTTCCACATAATAATTTTTCTCTACTGAGTCTTCATGCACTAATGTTAATCATCAGGATAAACAATTCAAAATGAGATTACAGCTAAAAATTGCAGTGGCTAAACAAATTCTCCATGATCATGGGGATGACTCAATTAAAGCAAATTACAGCTGAATGCAGGACAGCAATAAAGGAAACAGGGAAATAACAAGAGAAATTATCTGTATCAAAAACAAAGTTCTAAAGCCAAAATATTTAAGAGTAGTACAAAATGGTTTGGCTCAATAACATAAACCAAATGCCAACAGTTTACAATTACAATGATCACAAATGCCAGGTACTTTGAATACTTAGCATTCTGCACGCCAGATAGTTTACTAGGGAACACCAATTACATGAATGCAGGCTGTATAGCGAATGACTACTGTTTTTATTTTCCCCATAGCAATACCCAGCTATAACTCTACATGCTGTTCCATTCCGATCACCTCTAGAGAGCCTTTATTATATAAGGTTTCAGAGGACTGAAAGAACAGATTTAGTGGACTTAAACTTCATTAAGTTTACAGGACAGATGTAAAAGTATTTTTGTGATATTTTTCCCAATGGATATTCTTTTGCAAGGCACAGAATATGGATATAGAGTTACTTTTATTATAAAAGGCAGGATTTTCAGGGAAAGACCTAATGCCCTCATTTTATGCTACCAAATTAGACAGAAATGACCATTATTAGTCTTCATTCAGTTTCCTTCCAAAGGAGTAGAGGGGAAAAGGATGGCCCTCAGCCTCCTATTCTAGTTGATAGCAGACGAGGGAGGAGAAAATAGTGCAAGGTAGAGAGCTTGCTAAGGTCCTATAGGTACATGCCTGGGTTCTTCTGGCAAATGCATTCATTTAATTTCAGGTACTGAGTTTCGGACAGGACAGAAGGGAGATAGCATCCTAAACAATTCTGGCCTGAAATGGAACAAGGGTGTGTAGAAGTGTCAAAAAACAAAAACAAAAACAAAACAAAAACAGAGCCTAAAGCGGCTAAAGGGATAAAAATTGTTAAAGAACACCAGAGCTGGGCAGTAAAGTGATAAAAATCTTTATTCAGGAATGCTTGCAATAAGAGAAAAGAGACCTCAATATAGAACTGAGCTTAATTCAGAATACAGGATGGACAAGTAGAGATTTGTAGCCCAGGAGCACGATGAAGGATCAGTGGGAAGAAAATCACTAAGAGGAAACCTCAGGAGTAAAAGGGGGATTCTGGCTAAAGAGACTTGAAGGGAATGCTGAAGAAGGCCAGGGTGATCCCAAATCACCTGGGACAGCGGGCAATCCATGTAATCCACACACTAACAGGGATCAGATATTGAGGATGTGGGATCCCAGCCCCACTGACTTAGCAAGATTCTTCCTGCAAGTGGGTGTTTTAGGCCCAACAAGGGCAGATGCCAAGGTTGAGGCCTAGAGCTCTTAGAGAAGCCTGCCTAGAGTCGTCAAGGAGAGTCATCATCAGAATTGTTTTCAATAAGGGAGGCAACCAAGCTACCCTACACCTTCACTTCCAAACATTTTCCTTCCACTTTCTCTAAGATATAAAACATGATTTCCCAATATGATTAAGTGTTTTCATCTTCGTGCCAGATAATGTGGATCACAAAAGAAATTTGTTCATTATTCAACATGTCAGATAAATTTTACCTTCAACTGCTTATTTTTGGTTATGAATTTTTGTGTTCTTAAATCTCCATAGTCTGTGGATATACTTCATAGTCACAACTGACGACTTGAAGTTGTAGGAAGTGTGGTTTCCTACTTCTGATATGACTAGAAAGACATTGCACTGATTTCTTTCACACTCAAAAATCAAATTAGTTTTATGATTTTGTGGCATGCTTGAAGTAAGGGCATAACATAGCTTTCCCGTAATCACTGTATATTAGGCTTCTAAGCTCAACAATGGAGAATTTTGCCTGATTATATTTGAATAAATTCTCACACTCTTCATGTCTTCTTCACTTCGTAAAAACAGATCGAGCCCAAGGTCTTTAGGATGCCTACCATTACAACAGAAAACCTTGACTCGAGATTAGGTTACTCTGAATTATTTTCTAAAGTAACTTAATTTTATGGGATCAGAGTGCACACATAGTTCATTTTATAGCGATGGAGAATATGTATTTCTAATTTCTACTCGACGGTTTTTTTCCCCCATCATAGCTGAGAATTTTAATTCTGTGCCTGAAAAATTATACTATACAAATTTCCCTCAAAGCCATTTGGTATGAAGTACTGCTTGTTAGATGCAAGCCGAGCATTGTGAATACATATTATTCCTCTCTCAAGGGACAGTCTTTCTCAGTAGATCATAATTTAAACATGTATGACTACTGTGATTAATTTGGTTCCTCCCAACCAGTATCTGAAAACAATGCAAATAGCCACAGTAACGCAATTCTTTGAAGTTTTTGTTTTAAAACTTTTCCACTAAGAAACCAAATATACAGTAAAGGTTACACAGCTCTGGCTGACAGACCCTCAGATGGATGGACCTATTACAGTCTATCCAAACAGGAAGGCCAGGTCACTCATTAAACTATGGTCAATAAAAATGGTGAAATGGGTTTTGTCCCAAGGACTGATGGCTAGATAATTTGACAAAAGGACAGAGAAGAATTGTGAAAAACCAGAAGATCAATGGCTATTAATTTAAAAGCAACACATATCCTAGAATGAAACAGTTTATGTTGTTATGTAGGATAATTACCATTTTCAATTAGCTGACATTTCACATAGCTCTGGGACTATAGCAAGACAATAACCCTCGGCATCTAATCTCAGCTCTGCCTTTTGTCAATGATCTGGTATTGCTTCAAAGGCAAACCCGATACTTTGTGAGCAATGGCTTTCTTTGTCATAAATAGCCAGAAGCGCACAGAGTTCAAAGGAAGTTCAAGTGATATACACACTTAGGCAAAATATCTCATGTTAATACTTTCCTGAGTGAGTGAATATTTTTTCCTGGCCATTTCACTAATAAGTATGTGCTTTTAATGCAATAGAGCAGTAATTTTTTGCATTATGGCGATACTATAAAAAAAAACCGAAGGGGATTAGAAATTCCAATATGCAGATTTCTATCCCATCAGTGTGTATATAATTTACATAACTGTTTTCCCTTGCTCTACAGTAAAACTTAAATATTCACCACTTTCATTTACCTAATTTGTTTGAAATTTGAAAGTATAATAAAATACTATTTGTAGTTTAAAATAAATCAGCCATTTCCTATTTGAAAAAAAAAACAAAACAAAACTCTAATTTGTCAAGAGAAAATGTAATAATATTGAAGGTAATTCATTTTAAAAAGATCTTTCAGCCAGAGTACCAGGCCATTGGTGCAGAGACACAAGTCTGATTCTGGTCTGTTCAGAGGCCCATGTGATATGTTCTTAATTACCTTACCAAATACAAGACGTAGATGTTCTCCCCAGGAGACACAGAGTAAGAGAATGTAAATAACATATTTCAGCCCATCACTCCTGAAACCCAAAACTCGAAGTCCATGTCTCACAGATGGTCATTGAGCAGTGGCATCATCTCTGTATTTGGGAGGTATTGAGACACCAGCAATAACTGAAAATAGACACGTTCAAATATATCTTAAACATTTGAGATGTCCTAAAGATCTAGACAATGGAAGAAACCAGGTAGTACGTACTTTCCAGACCACAAGCCTCAGAATCGAGATGTACTGCTCTCCTCCGTGTTGTACTTTTTAGAAACATCATGGATATCTATTTTTGATAGTTTTTTTCTTAATTAGGCAAGTGATCATTAATGTTTTATATCGGTTTTTACCACTCCCTGTAAAATTCTTATGTTGAAATTCTAACTCCAAAATGTTGGTGTCAGGAGGTGGGGTTTCGGGGAGGTGATTAGGTCATGACGTGGAGTCCTCAGGAACGGAATGAATCCTTTTTTTATTTTATTTTATTTATTTATTTGACAGAGAGAGAGACAGCCAGCGAGAGAGGGAACACAAGCAGGGGGAGTGGGAGAGGAAGAAGCAGGCTCATAGCAGAGGAGCCTGATGTGGGGCTCAATCCCATAACGCCGGGATCATGCCCTGAGCCGAAGGCAGACGCTTAACCGCTGTGCCACCCAGGCGCCCCTGAAGCCTTTTCTAAAAGAGTTCCCACAGAGCTAACCTGCTGGGGTCAGAATGCAAAGACAATTGTCCAAGAAAAAGGCCCTCACAAGATACTAAGTATCCACTGCCTTGGATGTTGAACTTTCCAGCCTTCAGAATGGTGAGAAATACATTTCTATTGTGTATAAACCCCGAGTTTATATTTTACAGCAGCCTGAATGGACTAAGACAGATACCAAGTGGAATTGAGTAGGAATGAAAAGCCGGTCATAAATAAGATGCTTTCCAGTTGCATTGCTTTAGTCACACGAAACTTCTGAATTGCCCTGTTATTTTATATGCTTCTTAAGATTTTAATTTCACACCCTTCCGAGTCATGATTGTATTGTCAATTAAGTATGCCATTAACAAAATTGGAGACTCCTCACACATAACACTGTGGTACAAGTTAAATTAATACCATCTTGATGATGTCTGAAGTGCTTCCACCTACAAGATCTGTCACACCGCAGCCCAGGGAGTGGAGGCTTATCTGTCCCCTTTGTATTCATCTACAAAATGGCAACAAAGTAAAATCATGTGAAGTCAAAGAATTAAGTGTCTGTTAAACCTTCTGTGTGTTGCAAAGTATTAAAGGGTACCTCTACTCTCCTGAGCCTCTGAACAAGTTGCATGACTGGGCAACTGGCAAGAAGGAAGGACCCCAATAATGACTGAGAATCTTCAAATGCACCGACTGACATACACTATCTCAGTTATTCTTCACAACAATCCCACTAGCTTGAAACCTCCTAGCCAAGACGCCATCAGAATTGTTTAACATTCTATCTTTAAGCAGCCAGCAAAGTGCCTGGAAAGAGACAGACTTTTCAATCAATATGCTTGCAAAGGAAGGAGGAGGGGAGTGAAATGAAAGTGAAATTGATAGGATTATACTCAAAGATGAAAAAGCTGAAATAAAGAGAGAATAAATAATTTTCCCAAGTTCATACTGTAAGGAAGTGATGGACCCAGAATTCAAATCCTGATCTGTCCAGATTTCTACACTAAAATATTCTTCCATTTCTATATGGATTATATTCCGTTTCATTTGCAAAAATTGCCATGATTCAGTTCATGAGAGCCACCAGCTAAGAGTATCGTAATTACCTGGGCTCTAAGTCAGAAGAGAAAAATTCTTGAACAGATAGGCTATCAAAATATTTCTGCCTCTTTCATTTTCTGTAGTACCAGAGCCTCCTATTCGCGGAGACATTGGAATAGGTGAGCACTTGGTTCATTCTCCAGCTCCACATTCAGAGTCTCATGATGGATCAAGCTCTAAACACCTGAGCTGCTTTACTGTGAGCTAACACAGACATTCTCGCAAATCTTCACTGAAGTCATTTTTTTGGATTATCAAATACTTGTAAAAGTGTTTTAACATCTTAGCAAAAGAACTCATTAGCACCTGCAAGTCCTTGGAATTCCCCCAATTACTCAGTATTTTACACACACACACACACACACACACACACACACACACACACACACACCCCTGCCAATCAATTAACTAGGTTTTCCTGTTCTGACCGAATACAGTGTTCATCCCTTATTGGCAATGCAGTCAAAGGTCTCCAAGGTTCCAGCTCTGGGTGGTGTATATGTAAATAGGGAGAGATGAGTAATTGACTTCAGAGTGTTCCCTTGGAGCGTCTCTTTCTATTCTGATGCTCAGCAAGTGATGACCACTTCCACCTAAATGCTGGTCCTCACAGGTGCATGTGCTACCTTAAATTTCATCTCCAGATTGGACCAAAAAGGCCTTCACCAGTTCTCATGAGTAGAGCTCAGAGTCTGGTATATTCAAAGATAGGTTAAAAAAATACCATCGAAAAATAGAAAATAAAAATAAGGGAATGTAGACAAACAAATAAGTTTAGTTTACAAAGCACATGTTCCTGACCCTTCCTTTGTAACTTACCTCTGGATCACATTTCCACATCCCTTTCTACACTCTGGCTGGGGGCAATATCGACCCATTAGCCCCAAGAGGGCTTGGCCACCACCGAGAGCAGCAGGTCAGCCCAGCTGTAGGGAGGGGGAGCTCCTTGAGCTTTCCCTCATGCAATAGTCTCACTTCCTTACCCCTTCAGAGGCAACACCAGGAAAGGCAGCTCGTTTGCCAACCTGTCTCCCTTCATCTTAATCTCTCATCAAAGGAACTTGCCTCTTCTCCCACATGACTGGTAGATCCATATAGTTGATAAAAATAGATGTTCTCGGTCAAACTTACAACATCCAGAGGCCAAAGTAAGTCCTCTTAAGCCCCTTAAATACATAAGAACTCTGATATTTACACACACGTGTCAATAGGATGTTCTATGTCACTGTGAAAGCTGAAGCTGCATAATCAGATTGGCTTTTAGACCTGCAATAACCAAAATGATTTTCTTTTCTTTTATTAATGTGGTATAAGAATGATTGGAATGAGAAAGCTAGTGCTCAGCAGTGGCAAGGGAGGAAGGAGCTGAACAGAGAGGTCAGTGGGAGGCCAAATGCATTATCCTCCCATCTCACGCTCCTTGTAGTAGTATTTGCTTCTCTTAGAATTTTCTCTCTCCCTCTTCCCAGATGTTTTAGGGCTATAGTCAATCACGTTCAGGTAAAAGAAGAAAATGGATAGAAAATACAGCTGAAAGTCAGCTGCTTCATAGAATATGAGTTTGAATCCCATGCAATCTGCTGTGAGATACAAATTGATTTACTACAGCCAGAAAAGGCAGTAAGTATACATATTAATGTTTTCTCTGTTATACAATAGCCTCCTTTTATAGAACCATACCATATATATTTATCTCTATTCCCTATAATTAAAATTAATCCTTAAACATGCCCCACGGTTGCGAAAAAAATGAATGGGCTGAATGATTTTACTGAAGCTCAGGGAAAACGACCATTTAAAAATCATTATGAGCTCAAAGCTCTTCCAGTTCTCTAATGTCAGCCTTTGTTCTATTTAGTACCTCAACTCATTTCTGGTAGTTCTCAAATATAGACTCTACTCCAGATTCAGTTTGAATATTAAGACACTTTGTCATGATACACAAGAAATAGAATTTTGATAGTTAAGTATGAGTTGTGAGTTGAAACACCTACCTTAATGCTCTTGTGTGATAGGATTATAAGGAAATAATGATAACATGTGAATTTCAGAATTGTTACTTTAGTATTATACACATAGCCCCTATAAGAAATTCCCATCCCCTTTGCTATTGATTATAAATTCAAAGCTTTCCAAGCGACGCAGGAAATATGGTCTTAAGCATGGAAGTTAGGAGTAATTTAATTCAACAAATATTTACTCGGTGTCTACCATTTATTACAGTGCTGCACAAAAATCATTATTATACAAACAAGATTTAAGCTCTGAAGTGACTTAAAATTCTATTCACTAAGTCAGAAATTATATAATGTAGAACAGGTAAAAAGAGCCCCATAAAAGTAATTAGGAGATAAAGATTCCAGTCTTAGTCATAATGTTCACTATCTGAGAGGACTTGGATAAATGATTCACCTTCCTTGCTCTTTGCTTTCTCATCTGTAAAATAAACGTTTGAACTAGTCCATCTCCAAATCTCCTTTCAACTTCCACGTCCTGTCATCAGGTAATGCCATAGTAATGACATTAAAGAGGTATGAAAGTTTAGAGAAGAAGGAAACCTTATGGTAACTGATTTGAATGTCCAAAAATAATGTAAGAATTCCTGTAACAAATTAGCAACAGCTACTTATTCATTTAGGCAATAAATATATGTTGCCAAGTCCTGTACCCCTTGTCCTGCGTCAGGTGCTAGAAAATCAAAACTGAGTAAGACTTAGAGCAACAGTTAACTAGACAGGTTCACGGCAGAGTGTTCATTCGTGTAATAGAGACAGGACACCATGGGTACATTCCTAAACCAAGTGAGGTCACGAGGAAGGCTCTCTGGAGGAAGTGACGCCTGAAACAAATACGGAAGGAACAGCAAGGTGAAAGGGGAAGGCGGATTTTCTTGACGGGGAGGGCATGGCTACGGAATGACTCAGTGCTTTGCACGAAACTGTGAGGAGTTCTGAGTAAATGGAGTATGACTGCAAAACTACAAAAAAGTGAAGGCACTCAGCCAGTTCTGCCGTGTCCTTCCATCAAGTGGCAACTGGGCAGTCTGTGAGTGTATCCGTGCATTATCATTACCCTACACACGCAAAAACACGATGTCAGAAATTTAGCTAAGCACTCTTGTTGAAGTATGGAGGATTTTACTGAAACATAATTTCTATTCATACCTTCTAAATAATACTGTACCACAAATTCCAATTTATTTCTACTCCTGTCTCCTCACAGAATCTAGGAAATCCCCAGCTTGTGTCTATTTGCTTCGTTTCAGGTCAGACATTTTTGCTTACCCAGTACAGATTAGCAGAAATTGACCTAACGGGCTCTCTAGACCTGCATTCCAAACCACCAAGGATGCTCTCCTAGACGGAGGCAGACCTTTTCTATATCCCCAGCTCACTTTCCATATATCTTTACCTAAACATTCCTCCTGTGAAGTTATAATTTGTTGTTATGTTTGTTTCCCTTAAAGGCAAGCAATAGCTTTGTGTTTTCCAGCTTGCAGGACGCGGAATCTTGTGTGGATAAATCCTTGAATCCATAACTGAATCAGCCGATGTGTCAGCTGTCCCTCACCTGACTAGTGTGTCATTTTTGCCTGTAAGAGTTGGATTTCGTGATATTGCTATCGATATAAACAGACCCTTTTTATTTTAAGGATATACAAAAATCAAAAAAAAAGTTGGAGAGTTAACCTAGAAACATTAATTCTAACTTGTGACAGAGGAGTAAACACTGAGCTCTCTGGCCCAGCAGCGTTTTTTATTGGTATTGAACTCGGCTTTGAGTTGAATGCCTCCTTATCCTAACATATGTGTGCATCTCTTTAAGGCACATCAAGGCTATTTAAAGCTCTTGCCCCTGACAGCTCTTTAAACTGCACAATCTTTCATCATTGAACAAATGGCACTGCTTTCGGAAGGGAGATTCAACGTCCAGAATTTTCTTTGGTGTTCTCAAAACTAAGTCCACTTACAGGCAAAGCTGAGTATCAGAGTAACCCAGCAGTTGAAAATAGAGCAAGGGAGTCTGCCACTTCTATCTACTTTTACAGTTTTGGGATGCTGAATGACTTACGTTACATCTCTGGGGTTGTTTCCTCACCTGTGAAATGGAGACTAAATAATAGAACCACTACCATATATTTCACGTGCTTACATCTAAGAATAAAAGAATGCACAAAATGTGCACAGAACAGTGACTGCTACCTAATAAATTCTCACTGTATCCCAGTAGCATCTATTGGGATATTTTTCTTGTTACCATCTTGTACTTAGGGATAAGCACATGCAACAAAAGTGAAAATCGAGCCAGATTCATCTACAAGCACAAACTTTTATCTCTGTAGGCCAGTGTACTGAGATTTCCAAGTTGATTATTCAGCAGTCATTCTGTGCTTACTGTCATTCTTAAGATGGATGTGAATTTCTGTCTATGAGTCCTTGCCTCGCTTTGTCTTCAAACGACACCAGTAATGTCTGAAAAGCTCAGCAGATAAAGGTGAAATGATTCAAGGTCTTTATTAGCTCTCTATGCAGTCTTTACAATGTTCAAACAACTTCTAAGAGTTTCTTCAAAAGCCACTTAAGAAAGGCTTGCTCACATATCACATCACAAAGCATTATTGACAGATGAAAACTGCAAATGCTGTCCTACCATTGGGAAATGAAGGCCTCTTTCCTCCAGCTTTTACTAGAAAGGACAGCCAGAACAGTTTGAAGCCTGTTTAGCACGGTGGGCACCAAACCTCTAATTAACACCTCATATTCAGTACCCTCTCAATTGAATCAAAGTGTAACCTGCCTCATTTTCAGAAGGGACAATACTCTACTCACTGAAAATCTGGAATTTACTCAATGGTGTTTATGCTACTTTATTTATTTATTTATTTATTTATTTATTTATTTATTTATTTATTTAACTTTAACCCAATATCTTACACCGGGGACTGCAGAATTTCCAGGTACCACCATTCTACTGTTGGCCACCTTTTAAACCTTCATGGACAGATTGACAAGTTGCAGCAACATAAAACTTTATCATTTCTTTATTATTATATCATTGGCTTTTGATTAGAAGAGAAATCAGCTATGATCAAAAGCCCTGGCTATTACTGCTTCTATAAATTACACATTTTAATGACACTGTGAGAATTATATTTACCATAACTAGGATACTGAAAGATTAAAATCTCAAGTGATATATCATAAACCAGGGTTTTAATCCTATATTCTTTAATTTACTCCATAATGGTCTGAAACTATTTACAGATGAACTGAATGCACCATTTTCTTTGCAAGTAAAAAGGGGGATGAGTCCTTACTGCTTGCTGGAGTGATTTTATATGTAAAAACTAGGAGTGACTCATAGTTCTGTTATCAATCTAATGCTCATTTTTGGTATCATTAAAGTCAGTTTTCTAAAACATATTCTGAGTCAATTTGTTCAGATATGCAAGGCTATTTCACCACTGAAATTATCCTAGTGGCCACACGGGGAGATCTATTTAAGATGAAATGTTTTTTTAAGGATCATCATTGGGCTAAACTCTTGTAATAAAATCCCCTTTGATATAGGTTTAGAACTCCGGGATTTTATTCGGCTCTTGTGCAAATGCTGAAATAAAATCAAAATGACTCTTGGAGGAAATAAAACAACAACAATAGGGTTTTGCCTGAAGGAGCCTCAGTGATTCAGCTCATGTGGAAATGATGCGGCCATCCACCCATCCACCTCAGAAAAACAAAAACAGAACAAAAGGCAAACAAAAAACATGGTTGGGCTTTCAAGTTTTAAAGCAAAGTGCAGACTCTATATGAGCTTACCTAATTTGTAAAGTATAGAGAATGTCTCTCCCTAAGTATAACAGACTAGAAATGCTCTAGGTCAAGTCAAAGCATACCATCAAATTGCTCTCCAATTTCATCTCTTTTTCTAAATATCTATATTCCATCCCCAAATGAGATTACTTTTATCAGAAGCAATATTAACAGAATTGCTTGAATGTTAGAACAAGTAACTGCATAAATTCTTCCATATTTGTTATAAAATTGTAGTCATTCAAAAACATATGAATTTGTCCGCGTGGTCCATGTCTCAAATAACGGTTCATGTGAGAAATTCATTTTAGGATAGATTGCATAGTGAATTGTGTTTGCCCTTTGAAAATCTGACAGTATTTTCCTCCAAAAAGTAGAAAGACTGCAAATGCAGACTTCCCTCATGTTAGTTTTTGGGAAATCCAAGAATGAATATGGTATCTGTCAGTCGCTTTACTAATCATTGTTATTATATATTTGCTTCTTCCCACTATGTTTAACACAGAATATCTAAATATATATAATGTTTACATATATAAAGATGTTTAGATACATAAATATATACATAAATGTATATATATATCCACATAATTATAATCTTCCTCAAATAATTTTGGGTGAGAGAGAGAGGGCATCAGTAAGTATGTATTGGGTATAACTCTAATTCTTTCATGATATACTATGTAATTAAATGTTTTAATGTGATTTTCAACACTTTCTGTTACTATGAATGACATGTTCAATATATGATGCAATATGTAATTTCAAACTTCTCCATGGTTTTAAATGGAACAACTTTTATACCATGCTAGTCATGGTATAGAGTTGTGGAGGTTGTGTATTGCATAACTCCAGAAGTGCCACTAATTTCATAGTATAAGTAAATAGCAGCACTTGGAGTTGTCCTATGCGTGAATAATGTGACTGACAGTTGGCCCTATTATATGTAAGTGCATATTTCTCCAAAGAAACTCGATGAGGTTGTAATGTATTAAGGTGTTCTTGACTACAAATCCATCACTAAACTATGTTAATCATGGTGAAATTGATGGGAAATAAATGCAGTCAATTTCCATGTATTAAAACTTCTCTTTCTTTTGGATTGATGGATAAAGTAGCACCTAAGAAGGCAGATTCTTACTAAAAATTTATAGATTTTGTGATTTATTTATCCATAAATTTATTTCTGACTCTATAAACGTGTTTCTGCAACATCTACCTACAATCATTTGGTGTAAAAATATGGAAATATTCATGGCAGACATAAAAGATGGACTCATTAATAAAAATTTAAGATGGTATTATTTGATATGACTGGTTCACATGGATAGAGTGGGCCATAAGCAATGTATAAAACTCAGGATATGAAGGATTTGAAATAAGATATGGTGGCACTATGAGGGGTAATGTAAATATCCTGGTCTCTCTAGTCAGATCCAAGTGATAAATTATACAACTTTGAGCAAGTTCAACCTTCTTGAGTCTCATTTGCCTCCTTAGAACCCTGGTAACACCAAGACTTCTCTCACTCTGCAACTGTTAATTAGAATGATACCTGGGCAGGAGTCAGCTCTGCTTAGAATATACTAGCTATTCCCAATCCTCCTTTGAATTTGAAATGTAACAAAAAAACAATAGACAAGAAACAGAATGACAACTGAGTGTGCAAAAAGCAGACAGCTCTTCTTCCTGAGAAAATTCTAAATCTAATACATTGAATTGCAAAATAATTTGATATTTTATTTTGAAACTACATCTTAAAGTACTGGAAACTTAGGAACGAAAATGTGTTATTAAAGAGATTTAAAAAAACTTCTTGTTTTATAATTAGCAAATATAATTTATGGGAAATTATCTGTAAAGATAGTAAATATAAATTAGGAGAAACGTAAATAAGGGTTACCAAATACTACTTTGTATATTTATGTTGAAAGGATGAACAGCACAGTATCTGGTACTTGAGTTCTTTTAAAATTAAAAAAAAAAAAAAATTCCTCCAAGATTATTTAACACGCAAATATAGTTTAAGACCACAAAAGCTTTGTCTTAAAGCAATAGAATTCTACCCAAGATTCAGTTAAAGCCGATGCTAATGGGTGATGAAGTAAGACTAAGAGAGTCTTAGAGATGAGAGACGTGTCAAGCCTTCCTCACTCTGAGGGAAATGAGGCTGGAGGAGGTTAAGCACCTTCTCTGAGAAGAGAGGTAGGTCCTGACAGATCAGGCAGCTCATCTACTTTCTGTGTGTCAGGAGCAACCTGGGTTGTTGATTGTCATCACGTGTGTTGCAGAGAACTGTATCAGACTTGGTTCAAAGAAAAATAAATGAACATCTTCTATTAAAAATCCAACGTCCTCTTTATAATCATATTTGTCTTATAACCTTAACACAGGGTGATCCAAACATTGGGATAATTTTGATATTTTCATCACGCAAATCCTGCTCATTTGAAACTCCCACTGAAGCTGTAACCCTGAGCCTCTAATCTCTGAACCATAACTGGTCCTGGATGGCCCTAGCGCAGAGCCCTGGTACCATAAATTAGAAAAACAGATGTACTGCACAGTATGACCTTCATCTTTGCCATGCTTTCTGAAAGATGCCTTGTCCTACTTTATTTAAAAAACAACCACCTAATATAAACTCAAAATGGATGAAAGACCTCAATGTGAGACAGGAATCCATCAAAATCCTAGATGAGAACATAGGCAGTAACCTCTTCCACATCGGCAACAACAAGTTCTTTCAAGATATGTCTCTAAAGGCAAGGGAAACAAAAGCAAAAATGAACTTTTGGGACTTCATCAAGATAAAATGCTTCTGCATAGTAAAGGAAACAGTCAACAAAACTAAGAGGCAACCCACAGAATGGGAGAAGACATTTGCAAATGACATTACAGATAAAGGGCTAGTATCCAAAATCTATAGAGAACTTCTCAAACTCAATACCCAAAAAACAAATAATCCAGTCAAGAAATGGGCAGAAGACATGAACAGACACTTCTCCAAAGAAGACATACAAATGGTCAACAGACACATGAAAAAATGTACAACATCACTAGCCATCAGGGAAATTCAAATCAAAACCACAATGAGATACCACCTTACACCAGTTACAATGGCAAAAATGAGTAAGACAGGAAACAACAAATGTTGGTGAGGATGTGGAGAAAGAGGAATTCTTTTACACTGTTGGTGGGAATGCAAGCTGGTACAGCCACTTTGGAAAATGGTATGGAGGTTCATTAAGAAGTTAAAAATAGAGCTACCCTACAACCCAGCAATTGCACTAGTAGATATTTACCCAAAGATACAGATGTAGTGAAAAGAAGGGGCACGTGCATTCCAATGTTCAGAGCAGCAAAGTCCACAATAGCCAAACTGTGGAAGGAGTTGAGATGCCCTTCAACAATGAATGGATAAATAAGATGCTGTTCATATATACAATGGAATATTACTCAGCCATCAGAAAGGATGAATACCTACCATTTGCATGGACATGGATGGAACTGGAGGGTATTATGCTAAGTGAAATAAGTCCGTCAGAGAAAGACAACTATCATGTGGTTTCACTCATATGTGGAATGTAAAGAATAGCACAGAGGACCATAGGGGAAGGGAGGGAAAACTGAATGAAAAGAAATCAGAGAGGGAGACAAACCATGAGAGACTCTAGATTCCTGGAAACAAATTGAGGGTTACAGAATGGAGAGGGTAACCGGGTGATGGGCATTAAGGAGGGCATGTGTTGTGATGAGCACTGGGTATTATATGCAACATGAATCATGGAACACTACATCAAAAACTAATGATGTACTATATGTTGGCTAACTGAACATAATAAAAATTTAAAAATAAACAACCAGACACACACACACACACACCCCCATACACACACACAAATTCTTTTGGGAATTTCACCTAGTCTCACGCCGTAAAATACCATCTCCACTGGGACAACTCTCAGAATTATTTATCCAGTTCAGATCTCTCCCTGGAACTCCAGACTCCTAGATCCAATGGTCTACTACACATCTCTACAGGAATGTTCAGTAGGCATCTCAAACTCACCATTGCCAACACCAAATTACTGTTCTTTTCTCCAAAAACTTTATCTGCAGTCCAGACTAAGTTAATTTCAACTATATCCTTCCAATTACTCAGGCCAAAGACCTGGGACTCGCCTGGACTTCTCCCACACACCACATCTCATCCATCACCAATCTCTGAGCTTCACAATGAATCTAATTCTAACCACATTTTACCACCCCTACTGACATCTTCCTGGCCCACTTCCCCACTATCTCCACCCGCTGTGTCACAAAGCCTGTGCCTCCACCATGCACACTGTATCTATTCTCAACGAGGAAGACCAACAAAATGATCCTGTGAAAATGTAAGTCATATCACATCCACCTTTGGGCTCAAAACCCTCCAATGGCTTCCTATGTCACTCTGATGAAATGGCCAGTGTTCAGCCTCACTTTCCAGGCTCTGTACAACTTGGCATCCTGATATTGCTCTCACTGCATCCTCTGATAGTTGCCCGGTCTTCCTTTCAGGTCCAGCC
Organism: Ursus maritimus; assembly: GCF_017311325.1. Taxonomy (NCBI): domain Eukaryota; kingdom Metazoa; phylum Chordata; class Mammalia; order Carnivora; family Ursidae; genus Ursus; species Ursus maritimus. Next base: position 62,278,199 of record NW_024423344.1, on the reverse strand, counting down.
ACACATCCAGCTGCCCCTCAGACATCCCTGGCCTCCATACCATTCCACTTGCTTTTTCTCACCTCTCCCACTCCTCTGAGGTCTGTGCTCAGTTATCACCTACCCAGCATGACCTTCTGTCTTAGGCTATTTGGGCTGCTATAAGAACTTAGCATTGACTGTGTGACTTAAACAGCAAACATTTCTCACAGTTCTAGAGGCTAAGAAGTCCAAGATCAAGGCACCAGCAGATCTGGGTCTGAGAACCCTCTTCCTAACGTACAGATGGTTTTCTTCTCACTGTTTCCTCACATGATGATGAACAGAAAGATGTAGCAAGGTTTCTTGTCCCTCATCTTATAAGGGCATTAATTCCATCAAGAGGGCCCCACCCTCAAGCTCTAATTACCTCCCAGAGTCTCCATCCCCAAGTACCATCACAGTGGAGATGAAGGTTTCAACATATGAATTTCAGGAAGTCACATTCAGTCCACAGCACCTTCACTGACAAGTCTATTTACAATTAAACTCTCCCGTTGCCCACACTGTCCCCTTGTCCTGCTTCATCTTTCCTACATGCCCATCATTACACCGTACAATTATTTTGCGATTGTCAGTCTTTCTCAATTATACCATAAACTCTATGAAGGCAGGAACTTAGTTCATTTTTAAAATTTTTTACTTATTTGAGAGAGAGTGAGAGTGAGAGAGAGAGAGAGAGATCACCAGCAGTGGAGAGGCATAGAGGGAGTAGCAGACTCCCCACTGAGCAGGACTCCATCCAGGACCCTGGGATCACGACCTGAGCTGAAGGCAGATGCTTAACCGACTGAGCCACTCAGGTGCCCACTCTTGTTCATTTTAATAACTAGTCCCCCCCCCAAGCCTAAAGCAGGGCCTGACCCACAGGAGAAGCTCAATACAGATTTGTTAAATCGATTAATACATTTCTCTCCTCCCAACAAATCCTATCATTAATTTTCCAATTTTCTGTACGTTTGTCTTCATATCGTTCCTGTATATTTGGGTCTACAGAAAACACATTTTACTTGCTTTCACCAAATATAAAGTTTATAGGACTCATTTTTTATTCTCCTTGATGTTTTTGATTGATTTTCAGAAAAGGAAGAAAACGCTGACTTCTACAGCCAAGTGCATGGAAAAAATCTTACTAGCCTGTGTCTGAGACCAATTGTTTCTTCCTTTGCGGCCACGTCTTTAAATTTCACTCATGATTCAGAGCCCCCCAGCCAGTTCCCCGAGCTCTAGTACCCTCATGCAATACATCTTACACCTCCCACAGGAAAACACATTCCCTTTTGCCACCCTCAGATCTAGAATTCCCTGCTGCATCTTTAGAAATGTCTATCTAGAATCCAGGGTCCCTGAGGTTTATGTTCCTGGCTCTGATGCCTTTTTTATTTTACTTACACATATCCTCCAATATCTCTTTCCTATCTCAATTCAGGCTTTCCACCTTCCTGCCCCATTTTATCTTCCTGCCCCATTTCCCCCAACACTCACCAGTCTTCAAGACCTAGTTCAACTGGTCCCTCTCCTTATAGCAATTTCCAGTCATTCCAGGTAATGTTGTTCATTTCCTTATTGGCGTAACTACCATAGTTTTAGTGTGAGACATAACTGAGCATTTAGTTGCTCTTTAGTTTGTAAGCTTCTTGAGCACCATATAAGACCTCAAATTTCTTCAATATCCTCAGGGACATGTAATCTTAAAACCTCGTGATTGTTTTTTATTCATCTGACCTATAACAAAGTGCTTAGCACCTATTGGCCCCTTCAGTTTTCTTTGCAGAAAATGAAAAAGGAAGGAAGAAGGGAAGGAGGAAGAGAGGGTAAGAGGGAGGGAAGGAGAGAGGAGTTAAATTTTTTAGTTTTATGCTTTGGGGAATAAATATATTGCCTTGTGTATTTCACAATTTGTTTGCTTTTTAAATCGCATTGATGTTAGTGAAGGTACATAAAATTAACAAATAGCATATTAACTTTTAAGGATGTTGTGATAAAAATATGATACTAATCACACCCTTTAAATGTGCAAAGTAAAAAAAAAAGTTATTGGTAATTGGTATTGTATAAATGTAATTGAAAAGCAAGAATTTTATTGTGTTATTGTGTTATTATGGAATGTTCAGATAGAGATTATATGATAAACCAAATTAAGATTGTTTATACTCAAATGCTTTACTCATAATAAATGCTTATATTCTACTACTTGTCTTAGAACTACTTCAAATGTTTTTCAGAAATTTGTTATGGAAATTCTACCAGTTGCTCTGCTGTTTGGAAGACCCGTAAAGATAAATTTTAAATGTGGCCTTCAACTTCAAAGAAATCAGAATCAAATGGGACATATCTGTTTCCTTCCTATTTCCACACTATGTTTTTCTCTTTTTTAAAAAAAGCTAGAGTTCACTAGACATTTTAGACTAGAGAGCAAAAGGGAGGTAAGAAGTGGAGTTTCAGTTTTTAAATAATAAAAGAAGCTTGTGACATAGGTTATATATCAAAAGTAGTCAGAGATAAGATGTATGTATTTCGTAGGATTAACAGAGCATTAATAAAGCAAAGGCAAATTTGAGAAATAATATATGCATTCAAAAGAACATTTTAAAATGGTAAAATATTTGGTGCATCCAGCCTGTCTATTCCCTGCAACAGATTTCTCATTTGGCCACAGTGAACAATCGTCCAGCTGTCAGGGGAGAATTTGTCATATTTGGACCAAGTTCCTCTGTGCCAAGAACAAGGTCAGACGTAAAGAAAAGGAATATCCTGTCACTTATTGGATTTGACAGTAAATTACTCTTTGATGAACAGATGGACTTCAAGTGATTTAAATTCATAATCGAAGTGTAATCATGAGGATCAGTGATTTGGAATCTTTGGTCAATCCATCAGTGAAGGACATATCTTGAACACAAGTCACTGAATCCTGTCTTGCTCCCTAAGTAGAGCCTGTCTACCATCTATGTGCTACCAAAAATTATGCAGTTATGCAAGTGTGAGAATCACATTTGTAACATCGTTCCTATACAAACTGAAAATCATGTTTACGAGGATGTGGGGACTAAAAAGCAAAGGTATAGCATTTTTTTAAAATTGACTATTTTTAAGGACAAAATACACATTAGTAAATATGCATATATCTGAATGAGCTAAACTACAAGCCTTTACATGGTAACATTGGGGGGTGGATTAAAAAAAACAGCAGCAGCATTCAAATCTCCTGAAGTAGGCATCCACGAAGTACGTGGGTCTTTCAAAGGCAATGTGTACAAAGGGCCTAGAAAGGGCTCAGTATATGTTCTCACCATCGCATTTATTAACGTGGTGGTGACAAAGGCGCTGATGATGATGACAAGAAGTTTGGTATAAATATGCTGAGAAAAATGGTCTAAACGTAGATCTGCCACGCATTTGTCGAAAGACTCAGAACTCTTCATCACAATACTGTTTTCCTTTCTCCCTATTTGTGTCTCTTCTTCCTGGCATCCTCCCTTTTTTCCTCCTCTCCTCCCTCCCTTTCCCTTTTCCCTAATAAGTAAATGCCTACTATGTGTTAAATAATACGCTATATGGTAGAGAGAGAAATATGCACAAAAAATGTTCCCTACCTTACAAGAATATATAGACCAGTATATTGAATTAGGCATGTAGAAAATCAAACATAATAATAATTTGAGTGGCACACAGACATAACAAAAGTTTTTCTATTTAGAAAGTTTCCCTACATGAACATATGCTCCAAAGTAAATTGGATTGCCTCAATGTAATGTTTCTGAAGATGGACTCATTCTTTTAATTTGTGCAAGTGCTTCGAAGGACTGAAAACGGAAACCTCTCTTAATCACACTAGATTTAGAAACAGCAAGTTGGTACAACATACAGCATACTTAAAGACACAATACAGGGCAGAAGTAAATAATAGTTCTGTGTGGGTTGGCATAAAGATAAGCAAAACGTATTAAGAGAAGAGGATATTCTTGCTGAATCTTACGGGTAATAACAGCAGAAATTTGGGGTGAGAAGAGAGATGAACGGCAGGAACACATAATTAGAGATTTAGAGTAAGCACAATTACACAAATAATAAAAAACACGTGAATAAAACTCTAATCCGTTTGGCAAGAATGGAGTCTAGAGCTCATGGGAGATACACAGGCTAAGCTCGAGTTAGAGGTGCAGAGATACACAAGGCGAAGTTATGATAGACCTCGAATAGGTTTGGACTTTGTCCTATAGTTTGGGGAGAGTTCTTCAAATGTTTTAAGCACAGGGGTAGCATCTCCGTATTTTGTAAAGAACATTCTGGTGGTGTAGAACAGTGGTTCTCAACAGGGAACAATGTTGCCCTTTAGAGGGTGTATGGAACTATCCGGGGATGTTTGTGACGATCACAGCTTATGATAGGGACGGGTACTGCCGCTATCTAATGGGTAGAGACTGTGGATGATGTTCGATATTTTTAAATGCACAGGACAGCTCCCCCAGAAGGAACTGTATAATCCAACATGCCACCTGACGTAGATGATAAACTATGGGCATGGGCTGGGAACCCTGACGTAGATGATAAACTATGGGCATGGGCTGAGAACCCTGACGTAGATGATAAACTATGGGCATGGGCTGGGAACAGAAAATGAATGCAGAGAGAACAGTTTGAAGACTGGAGGAAAACAGTCCCAAGGCATCAAAGAATTTATATAAGAGGGGATGGAAGCGCTGGTGGGTAGGCAGTCCCACAAAGCCCTGGGCTCAGTCACTCCTGTAATTGGTTTAACATTCTGCTTTCGCGATACACAAATTCGTAGTATTTTTGAAAAAGAAGTCCACATTTTCATATTGCACTAGGCTTCGCCAATTATGGAACCAGTCCTAGATGTGGGATTTTGGAGTTGTTAAGGAAGATGAATGATAGGTACAGGGAGGAGGAACTGAAGAAAAGGAAGGAAACTGAGTTAATGGCAAGGCTTGAGATGTACTGTTACTAGTTAGGGGAAACAGGGAGTTCGGGTCTTAGGGAAAAGATAATGAACGTAGTTTGATATGTATTGATTTAGAGCCCCCTGTTGTATATTCAAGTAAAATTAGGCTGAAGACAGCATCCTGAAGGTATGAGAATTTGAGGAGCAAGGGCACCTCTAGGCCACAGTCATTAATGTTAAGAATCTAAATTTCACAGCAGAGGGAAAAAATGATATGACAGTCAGTACCTGGGAAAAATCAGCTTTTGGCTAACTTTATCATGTTCATGTCATGGAAGTAGGTATAGCTTAGTTCAAAATGCACAACGATTATTCCAACCTTTATAAAGAGATTAAAATGTGAAATTTTTGCAAATCAAAATGCATTTGTATTTGAATGCCTGTATTTTCTCTGTTTGAGGACAAGTTCTTTGAAGTAATTTTTTTTTAATATTTTTAATCACTTAGAAGACTGTGTTTCAATAAAAGGACCCAAAAGAAATGTACTCATTTTCCTAAAAGCAGCATAGCTTTGGTAACCAATGAATATGAGCCGAAGTAGTGATATTATGCTATTTGTTTTCACGGTAGGCCTTGAGATATGGCAACTACAAATGCCAAAATTTACAGCTAAGATTTTAATAGCTGCTAGTCCTGAAAATGGACTTTAAAATACATTTTAACAAATATACACACTTTCCAAGGTAAAATTGTCTTAAAACTGAAATAGATTTTTTTTTCTTATCTCAGAATTTAGGGAGAAATGAGAGCCTTTTATTTTTTTTTTTCATATCTCTGATCAGTCACGTACTATCTTTTCTTTGTCATGCTCCATCAAAAGCCGTTTGTACTATACAATTTTATCATAAAGTCAGTATGTTGCTGTGTTCAATGGAGGTTGCCTATATAAGAATTGTTTGAAAAAATGTATTCCTAGAGTTATCATAACCTCATAACACTTGAACCTTATCTATTTTGCTGGTATTAGTTGAATTTTTCCAAATAAATCCCAAATCACTTCAGAAATCATATACAAAATACATATAGTGTATTTCTTTAGGGAAAGTTGAATTTTTCTACCTTTGCATACTTCTATTGTTCCCTCAGAATAAAATGCAGACATAAGCTGATGTATCACGATTACATTTATGAATGGTCATAATTGCATTTATGAAGGAAGTAGAATTCTTTCTAGTCATGCAATGCCCAAGTCATACATATAAAAGAATGCTCGAACTTTGTAAAAGGAAAGAAGATGTCTTTAAAGATAAATAACTTGTTAGAGGCACGGAGCTAAAACTACCCAAATTATCTTTGTTTTCTTTTGAGCCTGAGGAGGGTGGTTTAAACTAAGGACAGTTATGTTTAATCACGGAGATGTGCTTAACCTTGGTCTGAGCTGGGTATCCTGGGATGTGTTTAGAGTCCTTCTAACCTTGACCCTGAAAATGATGTTGCTGAATGCTGTAGAGCCAGATGGATCAAATCAGACAGATTGCAGGCTATTTATATGACAATGGAGAGTTCTATCATTAACAAGGACTACGTAGCCTAAATAAAGATATTCCCTGCCCTTGCAGAAGAAATAGGTAATCATAAAAAAATAAATGTAGTGTCAAATTTTCTAACTTTTATAAACAAATGACAGTCCAGACTAACAAAGAAAAATTAGAGTTTCACTTTGCCATCCTTTACGAGGCCATGCTCCCATTTCCCACAAAGACAGACAGGCATTATCTTTTAAGAAAGATTAGGCAGAAAAGACATCTGATTCACTTGTACGGCATTTTTGCCATTTTCGTCAAAGTAGTTTAGAATCTTCAAAACTCTTCCATGCCTTTAAGTCAGAAATTCTGTTTTCATAAAATGATAAACATGTAATCTTAGTTCGTATGATTTTCCTCTCTCTCTTCCATTTATTTGTTCATCTTCCAGTCAAGTAGAGGGCTCATGCCCTTCGGTGAACCAGTGCAGTTTGGTCAAGCTGGCTCTTCCACCGCTCGCATTCAAGTTCAATGCATTTTTCATGTTTAATTCACACCACAACCTCCAAGTCCCCTACATGCTGATTTGGATCAAAAACGCCATAAAAATCAAAATTATGTTCATAGAAAACGAAATTTGGGGGTGATTTTCTATTAGAAGCTACATTATGTAGGTACTCATGAAATTGGAAGTTGCTTTTAAATGTAATAAACAATTTAAACCGTAAAATGACAAGGCATGTTTATGTTTACAAGGCACTTCCCATTTTAGAAGGTATGCTTTCCTTCACATATTATTCTAGAAAGGAAGAAATGAATGATGAGAAATAATCATATTCATCTTAATGAAGGAGGGAAGGCCATCTAGAGAATGATGTCGCCATTGTAGTCATAGCTCCCAGTTGCTGAAGTGATGAATTAACACTATGGCTTAGTGCTTGAGGAAGGACAAAGGTTCTGGAGCTAGTTTTGCCTCTTTTGAAATACATCCCTGGGGCCTCTCTGTGTGTGCCCTTTGGTGAGTAATAGAGCTGGGATTGAATCTGCTGTGTCACCATTCCCTCACCCATCACATGGGATTAATAACTCTGCCTTCCTCATAGGCTTACCCTAAGTATTAATTATTAGTTAATGTGAAGAACAAAGCTGGGCATATATCATGATGTCAAATGGTAGTTATTTCTTAAATTCCTTTCCCAATTTCAAACTTATTTCTAGTAAGTCTTACTTATTAAGGAGTTTTTAATTCTACTCTAAGAACTTTAGCTAGTTTTGGTGCTGTCGTTAATTTAATGCACACGTTCCTGTACGTAGGTTTTTGTGAAAAGATGACTTGATCGAGTTTTGATAACTAGGACCTGTTAAAAATAATCACAGTCTTTCTATATTTGTACCTATAGAGGAAAGCTCCCTACCTCTTTTATACACCCGTTTGCCTTTGTTTCCGTAAGTCAGAAGTCTCTGCCCTCCTTCAAGCTGCTTCTACTACCTTTCTTAAAGAGGAATTCCTACAGTAACTGCAATTTTCACCTACTAATTGGAGATTTGATATTTTTAACGGGACTATTATTTCTATTGGGATTGTGCAGATGTGTTTGTCTATGGCAACAAAGCAGAAGAGAGAACATCAGCCCTGTTCTTTCAGGAGCACAACGTTACAGTAGGATGTAGTGTCATTTGTTTTGCGTTCATTTATCGCCACACTTGAACTAAACATATGATTTATAAAAACCAACTACTGGGTCTGCATTTGAATTCCTAGAAGTTGAATCCATTTAAGGTTCATGGATATAGGTCCCTATTCTCTCTTTCCTGTTACTTGAGCTTTTGCCAATTTCCCAGCAACTCCAAAGTGTTGGTAATTCCATGGTGAGCATAAAATTTCTGAAACTCAAATCAGTCTTTACTGACACTTAAGTAATCTAGAAACAACATTGGAGTGGAGGCTCTTATTATTGACTATACTTGCGTATTTTTAAATGTCTTGTGCTGACTGTGGCAAATGCAGAACACATTAAGCTACATATTCTTTCCTATGATAGAAATCTTGACGGTCACATAAATAATACTGATCCATCTGATTCTCATCCTGCATGGCATGAAAATTATTTTGGTGCTTATTTCTCTTTGAAGCACTGAGCTAATGTCCTACCTTTTACACATATTATCCTAATGAGAATTTTAGGAGCGGTGACATGGAGGAAATAGACCAAGCTTCCATATAGAACTAGATACCTACACAGATGTCCTGAGTACACCTGGACCAGATTGTTCATCTCATTTCACCAAGGGAATGAGTCAACTAACTGATTTGTAATGCACTGCTGAACCCAGAGAAATCTATCAGGCTCGTGGTGCTTTGGCACTCAAAAGTAGAGTGGCAAAAAGTTATTCTGAATCCTGCCAGCCACTGAAGGAACAGATAATTCCCGTTTGTTTCAGGTGGGGCCAGGAAAAGGATGGATACTGACTTGAATCAGCAAAATGAATGTTAATATGGGATATATCAGCACATGTACACGTTTCTATTAGGATCATAATTCATTAATGCTGTTATTTGTAAACTTGGAGTAAGAAGAATAGATACCTAAGACTCAGTATTTCTCATAATAAAGATAACCGATAACCCTTATGGAGGACTTCCTCTGTGTCAGGAAGCCGCTAATAGTTTTACTCCCTCATCTCATTTTATTTTCTCAGAACAACTTAGTATTCCACAACAAGTACAAAAACAAAGCCTTCGAGAAGAGAAGAAGCCCTCTGACTGCTACAATAGGTCCTAAAGATACAGAACCTCTTCTGGAACCTCAGCCCAGGGATTAACTGCTTCAATGGATTAACCGCTGCAACATAACACTTGGCGATGTCACACAGCTCTGATACATTGTATCATCTGCATGTTGACGTGGTTTCTGTACTCAAGATGTCAGTTTTACAAGTACTGTCACCTCGTGCATTAGAACATCGACCAGCTTTTGCTGCTTCCAAACAGAAGTTTATCTTTACTCCATGAGTACGCCGAAATAAAACTGAAATACTCCAACTTGACTTGTGTTGCTGGGGCTGGGTGGGAGAAGAGCCCACCGAATACACAAGCCCCTCCTCATCACTCTTCTTCGAAGTTCCCTGTCTTTCAAGATCCATCGTCAATGTGAATTAAGGGAAAATGTGTTTGACTTCCAAACTTCTCTGAACAACTCCCAAGTTCTGCTTGATCATACTTTCCTTTTATTTGAGGTTTGACATACAGATCTTTCTGCTCTCGGCATTAATGTATTAGAGTATGGGTAATGTGTAATGACAATGAAATATACATATGATTTTGTAGTATCGTTTTAATGGTTTGGTTATAAAAACATTTGCTAAATAGTTGCTTTTGTTTTACTCAGTGGACCTGTATGATGTTTTATCTTTAAGAGGTCATACTCCAGTCAGAATTCCAATGCTTGGCTGATTACTATTCCTGATTTTCAGTATTCATGGAATATTATAAACTTATTTCATTATGCCCTACTCAACTCGACTCTAGTTTTAGAACTTCTTTATAATTGTTCTATCTCACTTCTATCTTTAGCGAATCTATTCACTGCATTATACGATGCTTATTGTCTAAGCAGAAAATCTAGAGCTGTAGATTTCAAGTTTAATTCTAATAAAAACACTACACATACTGCCATGTATTCCTATTTAACATACATTAATATTTATATTCACATTTAAACATAAGGTGTAAATAACACGGATTTTCCATACTCTATATTTGACTGTGAAACTACCTATAAGTTGAGAATGAGTTTAATGACCCATGTGACTCAATAACCCAAAAGGACTGCCTCTGAGAACTAGAAACAAGGAAGAAAACCAAAGTGCAGTGTCTGTGGGCTCTAGGAGCCAGGAACACTTATGGTGCTATTGGGGCTGCACCTAATAACCACTACTGTTATTTTTTTCTTCATTTGAGATATGCCTGCCTTTTTCATTTTAACTAAGAAGTCTTGAACATCACATTTTTTGAATATCTTTTGAATATCTTGGGAAGATTTATCAGTAAAAAAAAAACAACTGAGCTCCCATAAAATTGGTTGGAAAGAGTCCAGAGCCTGCACTTTCCTGAGAATTACCAGAACTGTTTCAGAATATCTGAGTGAAGTAAGTTACCCAACACGTCATCTGACTTTGCAACTCTTGAATCTTACAGGTTATAGCCATCCCAGTAGGCACTTTTGCAGTACCCAACAGCAGTAACCTTATTGGGGATATAATTGTATTGGCTCCATCACTAAAGGATGCTTCTCTTTCATACCATTAGGTAGCAATCTGCCAAAGTTCTATCACCAGGATAAATGGAGTTTCAATATAGATTAGTTCTAAATGTTGACTTATCCATTTAAAAAATAATATCTAAAGGCATTTTGAATCAGCATTTATTATTTCACTTTGGTACAAGAAAATCAACAAAAATCTAATGGTGAAGTAATTTTCCTTAGGCTCATCTTACCAATTATGCTGAGTCCAACTCTATGCCTGTCAGGATCACATTAATGTTTCAGGTTTTTTTTTTTTTTCTGAAAACTCATCTAATAAGTTTTAAAATATAGATAATATTGAGATACATCACTGCAGTATTTACTAAACATTTCCAAAACTCTTAAGAGTTTGAAATTATTTGGACATCATTTAGTTATTTCATTTATTACTTCAGATGGCTTTTGCTTAGTATTTCATGCTTCTGATACCTAACCAGCTTTTAGAATCACATGCAGCTGGCCGATTTTTAAACCAAGGTGGATTTATTGCACACTTTAGAAGCACATTCTCCTTTGGGGAATAATCCTCAAGTGCGTCAGATATCTATTATCCTTTAATTTCCACATATCCTTCAACAAAAACCTCAAAGAAAATATATGTATATATATTCCCCTTTCTTTAAATAGCAAAATAAGACCAATGCCTATCAAAAATGAAGCTGTTGTAGAAGATGTATTTACTTTTTAAAATCTTAAAGTATTTTTAAAGGTCTCATTCATTTTTAATTTCTGTAAAACCGAACTTAAAAAATTATATGCCTAACTGCTCAAATGCTTCCTTTTGGAAAAAAAAATTAAGTAAAGCTGCTGATCTGCAACCACACCTCTCCTAATTGCTGGTCGATATATGCTGCATCAGGGAAATAGAGTTTAATTTACTCAAAATGAAATTTATCCATAAATAATTATCAAATTGATAGAAAAGAATGATTATGAAAAAATGGATAGAAAAGAATTCAAACTGCAATAGTCTTAGATAAATCATAGTTAATTGTACATGGAAATCCATTAGCTTCATTTGGAAACACAGTTAGACGACTAATTATGTTGAAAATGCAGTGGCACTCTAAAACATACGCTCCCTTCTCCAAGCCCTGGAGGGTGGCCTTTCTTCTGAGAATCAGAAGTCATTTGTTAGATTTAAAAGATCTTTACATTCCATAACATCTTTAAGATTGAAGGCAATGATATGTGGAATTACTTGTCCATGTCAGAAAAATCTATTACTTTATTTTCAAAAGCAAACCATTTTACTCCTTAAGGACACATATATCATTTTGAGGTTTGTCAAGAATAGGATTTAGCTTTAAATATTAAGGGTTTTTCATTACCATATGATGAAACTAATATTTTTTTTAGCTTTCCTTATTCCCATGGGTAATACATCCCTACCAAGAACGAAATAAAATAAAATAAAAAATAGAAAATAAAAAAGGCTTCTATTCTCATTACATTCCAGCTTCTCTGTTTAGTGTTAATTTTTTGTACATCTTATGTGTACCCTATACTTATGATAACTTTCTCTAGTACATGTACAGATCTTCCTTTTCACCTATAAAACCAACGATATAGCCTGTATTTTATAAACATTAGACAGCCCTGAGAGTTGCTGGTTGTCATTGATGGTACAGATTGTGTAAGTCTTCTGTGTATTCCTCCACCCATAGGAAGGTATGCCATGCCAGCCTCCTGAGATTGTACCTGCTAAGATCATTGATGCTTGTCCATTTGCCAAATCTATTCAAGCAATTTGGTCTCTCTTATCTAGATCTCTGACTTATTAGACTATATTGACCATTTTTCTTCTGGAATCCTCTTCATTTTTCCCAGAAATTGTCTGGTCTTGTCTCTACTGTTTTTAATGCTCCTTTCTTATTCCTCCTACCCTTCAGTCTTTGAGTTTCTTAGAATATAGAATGTACTCTCTTCTCTCTCTCTCTGTGTCTCTCTCTCTCCATGCTCTCTAGGGACCATCCTATTATATTCTCCTCTGTCTTTTTTATTCAACACTGACTTCTCTTCACAATTACAGGTGAATCTAGCTAGCTCGTCTGCTTAATATTGCCACTTAGTTTGTTAAATCGGCTACTCATATTAAATGAGTACTAATTGTAATCTTTGGTACAGCCTTTTAAAATTGCTACTCTCTCAACCACATTGTTTCTCCACCTGAAAACATCAATCATTCTAGAAAATTGTTCTAAGAGCAAGCATTGAGTCTTATTCATTTCTGTATTTGTAACTGCTGGTACAATGCATGAAACATATACGTTGCACAGTATTTTGAATAACTTTTTCCTTTCCCCTGCTTCTCAAATCCAAGTCACTCTATTGATTTCTAGTTTATTCTTGAATATAAGAACTGTGTCATCTCAAAAATCTATTTATCTGAATAATATTTCTTTTCCAGACAATACCTAGGATGTATTCATTCCTGCATACCTGTGTAGAGATTTCAAAATTCATAATTCCAATCTCAGTATTCCCCCAATTTTCCCAATTTGTCAGACTTTTGTATCTCATTTTCTTGCTTACAGAGTTGGAAACACAGAGTCAATCAACTGGACTCCAGTAGTACCTTCAAGTCTTCACTTTTTTTTTTTTTTTTAACTCACTTGGGCCTTCCACATAGATCAGCAGTGTTTTCCCTTGCAATTGGACAGCTCTCCGTTTTCCTCAGAGATGTTCAGATCTGCTACTTTTCTCCACACTCCTCTCTTCTTCTCTTACCCAGAGATGATCACCTTTATTCATTATTTTAGAAATGTGAAGCCACTGGGCATGAAAGCCACCAACAATTCCTAACTCCACCACCCACGAGTTCCTACTTGTGGATATTTAAGTGCTGCTTTCCCTCCAGTCTTTGAGGGTAAGGTCTGTTCAATGCCACCCTGCCTGTAATAGTCTCTATCCTGTTCCTTTTTTTTTTTTTTTTAAGATTTTATTTATTTGTTGGACAGAGAGAGACACAGCCAGCAAGAGAGGGAACAGAAGCATGGGGAGAGGGAGAGGAAGAAACAGGCTCCCCGCAGAGCAGGGAGCGTGATGCAGGGCTCGATCCCAGGACCCTGGGATCACCCCCTGGGCCGAAGGCAGACGCTTAACAACTGAGCCACCCAGGAGCCCGGTATCCTGTTCACTCCTGAATCTCCCTGCACTTAGCTTTTCAGGGATTTGTCTCTCCTGAGTCTTTATGTCTCCCTTTCTGCTAATTTTTCCCCTTAGAGCAAATTATACTCTGTATCCTTGGTCTCTGCTTCCCTCACTAAATCTGCTTTTGCACTTGCCCCTTGAATGCTGGATGTTTCCACATTTCCATTCTTTTCTAACTTTCATGCTTTAATTAGTTGATATCATCTCCCACCTATAAATTAACTATCTCCAGCTGTGACAAAAGCCACGAATTCTAGGTATGTATACCCAACTGCTTACGGGCTAAAGCCATCTAAAGTATGTAAAATACTTACAAATGAAATTATTTCTGCCTTTTTTTCATCCCACCAAAAACGTATTCATTTTCCTTGTTGTTTCTCTTAGGGACCATTTCCATTCTCCAGTCAATGGCTGAAGCTAGAAATTCTAGGACAATGAATGACTGCTATCTTTTCCTTTAAAGACTTCAGGAAGATTTTAATATTACTTCTTAGTTTCATCTTTACCATTTTTGAAGAATCCTATATTCAGGCATTACTGCTGATTAAAAACATTTTTCACACAGGCATGGAAAATATTGATACCTAGAGACAATTGATTTGTATTTTTTTTTTTTTAACATCCTAGGGATCTTCTGAACACTATAGGCTTTGGGACAGATAGACAGCATCTTAGAGCCAACTATGTTCCTTGATATAACTTAATGAAGTTTGTCTTCAAGTGTCTTATGCAACAAGCCTACATTTTAGTCTTACATTACTCTCAAGGTTGCTATTCCCTGAATCCCAGGGTATCTAACTGAATCTGCTACACAGAAAGAGTGAGATAAGTCAGGGGGAGAGTTGGACATTATCTTATAAATTTGGGATTTTAAGAAGGGTAATCATCAATCTCTCAGTACATAGCTAGGGCTTTGCATACTTTGGGACTACACAAATACATTCATTTGATTCTAGCAACAACTCGAGGCTGATATTTATTCCTAAGCCTACTTCCATTTGGATTGCACCCCCACTACACCACTGAATCATACTTTGTCAAAATCACCAGTGAGCTCCTTGTTACTATGTCCATTCCACTTATAAATCTTCTTTTGCATGACTTCCCTATAGAATTTGAAAAGGTTGTCTACTCCCTCCAAATTTGGAAACTTTTGAAATTCTCACTTCATTGTCTTGCATAATAGCAAGTGTCCTAGTTCTTCTTGTCTAGTATCCTTTACGTATTCTCTTTCTTGAGCCACTTCTGAAATGGAAGTGTTGGTGGACCTGGGGATGATGTCTTAGATCTTCTCATGCTACCTACCCTCCCTAGGAGACAGCTTTCAATTCTAGTGACTCTAATTAACCTTCATTACTGAGGGTTGTCAGTTGTTTATCTCCAGCCTAGATCTTTTATCTGAACTCTAACATATCCAACTGCATAATAAACACCAACATTTTGCTGTCTTAAAAGGTTTTCAAATTTTTCATGTTCAATATAGAGCTACTCATTTCTTCCCTATGCTTGCATTTCCTCCCCATCCTTATTACAGAAACAGCTTTTCATCTTCTAGTGGCTCAAGCCAGAAACCTAGGCATCATTCCTGACTTCCTTTCCCCTTCATACCTGTATCTATTTAACTACCAACTCTGGATCCACGTGACAAATTCCTTCGATATATCCATCTATAGACATACCTTCATGTCACAACCATGGTCCCAGTAACAATCATCTCCCACCCAGATTTGTATCTCCTGGTTTTGTAACTGGTCCCATTTCCTCAAATATTAGGCCTCTCAGAGCTATTTTGGATCCTGCAGCCAGGGTGACTTTTAAACACACATTTGATCAGGTAATACTTTTGATTAAAAAACTTAAATGTTTTCCCATTGCTCTCCCCTCTTTCCCAGTGCTAGCCATCTGTGACCACCCTCTCCTCTGCAAACACTGAAAACTGTGTTATCCATGCTTAAGTTGAACTTCGACGCATTCTTAGTCATATTACTCCTTTTGCTTTGAACACCACCTCACCCTTTTACCCTACGATGGTTTTTATTTACTGAATAAATCCTAAAATTTCCTCCAGGACACAGCTTACAAGACTGGTTTGGGGGTTCCATTGACATGCTCGTATGTACATTATGGCTCCTTATACAGCTCATCCTTTATTGTATATGCCCTCCATTGAAGTTTAAGATTTGTATGAGTGGGAACTGAGTTGGTTTTGCTTATTTCATTCCCAGCACTTGGCAACTGTGGGAGGCAAAATTTTAAGAATGACCCCAGTGACACTTAACCCTTGGATGCTCTCTACCCCTTGAGGGTGGGTGAAACCTAGAAATAGGATCCAGCACCATTCCCTGATTATATTACATTATATGGTACGAGAATTAAGGTTAATAATCAGTTGATTTCAGGTTAGTCAAAAGGAAGATGATCTGTATTGGTCCACTCTAACCCCATGAACCTTTGAAAAGCAGAGAGTTTTCTCTCATTTGTAATAAAGGAGAGAGTCAGAAAGGTTCAAAGAATGAAAAGGATTCCAGCCAATACTGCCAACATCTTGAAGGAACTTAGATGTGGATTTTTTCTCATGACCTACAAGTAAGAGCTCAGTCTCACTGATACCTTGATTTTAGTCTATGAGACCTTAGCAGAGAACGTAATTGGGACTTCAAGGACTTCTGACGTCAAGAGCTATGAGATAATACATGGGTATTGTTTTATGACACAAAGTTTGTGCTAATTTGTCACAGCAGCAATAGAAAACTAACACAGCACGATTCCTGAAACAGTTGGGGCTCAATAAATTATGGAATAATTGAATGCAGCTCTAAGAATATAATAAAAGAGTTCTATATTATTCTGTTCTTTTAAGTACAGCTGTATTTTTTGAAGGTATAATATGTATATTTTTTTAAGTTAATAATGGATTCATTTTTAAGGTGATTTGTTTGATGCTCTCTGTGTAATGTAAGCAGTGTCTCTAGGCCAAGAGCTTCTCAATGTTAAACTACATTTAACAGGTCTATTATAAGAGATATATAATACATCCATCAAAAATATAAATAAAGACTCCAATATCAGCACTATTATTATAATTCAATGAAAGATCTAACATTCAAAGCTTGTCATTGGTTTCAAAAGCGTTGATTCTATTGATGTCTTTGTCTCCCACATATATCCCTGGGTGCCTGCTTTAGTGTTCGTGCTTTGGCTTGCCATTTTTCCAAGAGGCAACTCTTAAATCTACGTCAGAGCAATGTAGAATGTCTGCTTATTCAAACCAAGCATTCAAACCACCTGCTGTTCTGGGGTTGTTGTTTGATTGCTGGCATTTATTTCTCTTTGAGTCTTAGTCTCTTAAGAAAACATTTCCTATGATAAGAAGGAAAACAGAGCTATAAAATCCTGCCCTGTTTTTGATCATATTTTCCCTTTAAATAATTAATGTTATTTAGAGAATCTTCTAAAAGAACACCTACATGAACCTTTGAAATACTCATTGTGTGGATTCATTTAGAACTTTGTTGAAAACTTTGGGTTAGGCACAGTGTTGGGCACTTGGAATAAAAGGATAAATTAGTCATAGTGAACATCGTGCATTTAATAATCTCATACAAAATTGATCTCAATGTAAAATCAAGTAGCAGATATGGCATTCGTCTAGTCCCATAAACGAAATTCTAAAAGGTCAAAAGTTCTGCCTTATGAGTGGTTTGAGCAGAAAATTAGTTCAAAAAGAATGTGGATAGAATATTCCTGAGTGGAAACCTAAAGAAGAGCGGTCTATAAATTAGGGTATAGATTTGTGAGTTATACGTGGGAAAAGCGAGTAAGGCACCTTAAGTGTCATGTAGACTGGAAGGTAGGAAGGAGCAAGAGATGAAATTGGAAAACTCATGTCAAGAACTGTGAAGAAACGGAGCCCATCTACTGAGAGTTACAAAGTTAGCCTGCCGGAGTTTCACGGATGCTACAGGACATACAAGACCGCTGGATTAGACGCAATGAGAAAAGGAAATTTTTCTTCTCACAAATGCCATACGAACGACTAAATCCTGTTATAGCTCTAAAGGTATACATACTTATCTCTACACACAAAACACACATTCGTATATTGGATTGCGTAATATCTGAGATAGATTTTCCCAAATAGCCCCAGAAGTTTTAGCATGTAGGGAATACATATGTCAATGGTACCACAAACAAAGTAAGTCTTTAACACAAAGTACAACCCAGGGGGCACCTGGGTGGCTCCATCGGTTAAGCATCTGCCTTCAGCTCAGGTCACGATCCCAGGGTCCTGGGATCGAGTTCGACATCTGGCTTCTTGCTCAGCAGGGAGTCTGCTTCTCCCTCTCCCCACTCATGCTGTTTCTCACTCTCTCTCTCTCTCTCTCTCAAATAAATAAATAAAATCTTTAAAAAAAAAAAAAAAAGGAAAACCCAGGCCACTTTTCCAACAATGTTGAGAGATGACACAGTGATTAGAATTTTATTTGACCCAGGGCCAGAAAGAATCACTGCAATACCAAAATAAAGACCAATATTCACTAGAATCAATTTAAACAAATGGTTGCTACCACATTTATAAGATAAAAGGTTCATTTAAACATGTGAATATTTAAATAGATCACTTAAATTTAGGATACTGATAATTCCTACATTACATTTAGAAAATGAAGTGTTATATTTTTTTTTTAATTTTTTTTATTTGACAGAGAGAGAGAATGAGCAGAGGGAGAGGCAGAAACAGGGAGAGAAGCAGATTCTGAGTAAAGCTAAGAGCCTAACATGGGGCTCGATCCCAGGACCCTGAGATCAGGACCTGAGCTGAAATCAAGACTTGGACGCTTAACCAACTGAGCCACCCCAGTGCCCCATGAAGTATATGTTTTAAAGGTATCAAATGCGAATCCCAAGTTACTTTTTGTTAAGTGCCTTAAATGCCTGGATATGTTCTGCCAAGTTTAGCCTATTTCTAAACTTCCTATCAGACAGTATTTTGATCAAATATGCATAATCTCCTATGTTGTACTTGTGTTCATGAGCACAAACTCTCATACATATAATCATAAAGAAGATTGATCAAACTAATGACATTTGGGTCTTTTGTTCTTTTTCCATTCCTTTATAATTAATGCCTAGTAGAGACTTTTTTCTTCTCACACATATATATCCCTCCCCACAGTTTGCCCGTGACTCAGTTCTCTTTTCAGACATTTCTAACATTGTCTTTGTAAAGCCTTTCTTCTCATCGTATTTCTGAGAGGATGTCAGTCCCTTTTAAAATTCTCGAGTGCATTTTCTTCTTCTTCAGAACAGAATCATCTTTTTTCTTTGACAAAAAGTTTCTCTTTTCTTTCTGCCATTTTTAATTTCTCTTTAATATTCTTCATTGTTTTTGAGAAATTTTCCAAAGTAGTTATCTTTTTAATCTTCCACCCTCCCAGATTGTTAAAATATATTTATTTATATATTTAGAAGAGTTTTACCCTTTTTGTCTTGATTCACAGCCTATATTCACAATCAAATCACAAAAATAAGGGTGATTATAATGTATAGTCTTTGCTTTTCTCCAAATTAATTGGATAAATTTACTTTAATGGTAACACTAATACTCAAATTCTTTGTATCTGTTTGTATATAGTTAATATGATCTCCTGGAAGGATAATTCAGTAGCTCCCTCCCGTGGAGACCATCTCATCCTAACTCAGATTAACCAAAAGTGACCTTAGTAAAGTATTTAATATCTCTATACTATGGTTTTATCATTTCTAAATGAAGGGTTTGATATCCTTAGAGATTTATCTTAACTTTAATTTTTTATCCTACTGTAAAAGTATTTTATCTTCAAAGTATTTACTTTCAATGTTTTTCAACCACTACAGTAACACTTTTAGGCTATAATAGAATTATTTAAAGTACCGCTCTGGGAGCGCCTGGGTGGCTCAGTTGGTTAAGTGGCTGCCTTCGGCTCTCCTGATCCCAGGATCCTGGGATTGAGCCTTGCATTGCATTCCCTGCTCAGAGGGGAGTCTGCTTCTCCCTCTCCCTCTGCCCCTCTCCTCTGCTCATCCTCTCTCTCTCTCTCTCATGCTGTCTCTCAAATAAAATCTTAAAAAAAAAAAAAGTACCATTCTGTCCTCATATCATGAGATGTGTAATATATCTGGGAAATCTAGAAAAAAAGATCATCCTGAATATAGGTCATTTTCCCCAAAATTTTTCCATTATGGCTCCAAAAATGTATTTTTCTCTTGACCAAGGTAGATGAATCTTTCTTTTTCCAGTGTGTAGGACCATAACTAACTGATAAAAACTTTTTCTAAAGATAGTTAACTTCCACTTCAATGGAACTTGGGAAATTGTTTATTAATCCTCTGTTCTGCCTGTCAAGAAAAGAGTCATTTCCTACAGGTTGTCATGGTGGTCTAAATCCCTGTTGTCAGCCAGTATTAGCTTCATGTTTATGTATTAGACATATGAATTACCTTGTTGTAATTGCTCTACATTAAAAGTAAAAAATTCTGTTATTGTACTGAAGTTCATTGAAAACTCATTAAATACAAGTTTGTACCTGTGTATCTGGTGACCAATTACAAAATTGTTATATATATATTATGTAATATATTATATATATTACATTATATATATTACATACATATTATATATATTATATATTATATATATCTAATATCTAATCTATATCTATCTATATCTAACATCTTACATCTTCATGTGATAGGAGTCTGGGGAAGACAAGGGAGTTGGAGCTGAGCTCACCTCCCATGAACACACTGAGGCAACAACTACATATAATGTGACTCAATCTAAAAATAACCTGGAGACTCACAAAATAGATCTTCCACATCTAAAAACATAAAGAGAAGGCCACATTGAGAAGAGTAGGAGAATAGAGATGCAGTAGAAAACTAAACCCCCATCAGTGGTGATCCAAAAGTAGGAGGAGTATCATATGCACAGAGGTCCTCCCTGAGAATTGAGGGGATCAAGCAACTGAGGACCTGCCACAGGAAGATGAGCCCCCATTAAGTCTGGCTTTGAAAATCAGTGGGGTTTAACTCTGGCAGCTTTGAAATCAGTGGAGCTTAAGTCTGGGAGAGCAAGGGAGCTTTAGGAAACCTAGACTCTGCTCTTAGTGACACTGTACTATGTCATTCAGTTCAAGATACAGGACAGAGGCAACAGTTTTAGAAGAACCTGGGTTATACATAAAGGACATTTATTAATTTTAGGGCATGTACTGGAAGAGCAGGAATCTGAAGGAGCTTTCTCCAGGAACAAAAATTCTGATGGGTGCCATTTTTCTTATGTTCCTTTAGCCTGGCTGGTTGGATCTCTGTGGGAACCAGCTCTGATACTTTCTATGTTGGTAGCACAGTTCTACCTTGTTAGTACACCTTGCCTTCCTCTGCTGACCCATACCACTCAACACACCCACCCAACAGGCAACCCTCCAAAGCAATGCCTGCCCTGGGGAGGGGGGGGGGGTCAACCCCAACGACCAGTATGCCTACAGCAGCTCCAGTACTCTAAAAACTGTAAGACATTGATGAAAGAAACTGAAGATCACACAAAGAAATGGAAATATATCCCATGCTCATGGATTGGAAGAACAAATATTGTTAAAATGTCTATACTACCTAAAGCAATCTACAGATTCAAGGCAAGATACCTATGCAAATATTAACAGTGTTTTTCACAGAACTGGAACAAATTATCCAAAAATTTATATGAAACCACAAAAGATCTGAAATAGCCAAAACAGTCTTGAGAAAGAAGAACAAAGCTAAAGGTATCACAGTCCCAGATTTCAAACTATATTACAAAGCTATCATCAAACAGTATGTTACTGGCATAAAAATAGACACAGAGATCAATGAAACAGGATAGAGAGCCCGGAAATAAACCTATGCCTGTATGGTCAATTAACCTATGCCAAAGGAGTCAGGGAAATACAATGGGAAAAAGAATCTCTTCAATAAACAGTACTAGGAAAACTGGACAGCTACATCCAAAAGAATGAAACAGGACTACTTTCTTATACCATCTGCAAAATTGAACTCAAAATGAATTAAAGACATAAATGTAAAACTTGAAACCAAACCAAACAAAAACAAAACAAAAACAAACTCCTAGTAGAAAACATAGGCAACAAACTCTTGGACATTGGTCTTAGCAATATTTTTTGGAGCAGTCTCCTCAGGCAAGAGAAACAAAAGCAAAAATAACCAATGAGGACTAGATCAAACTAAAAAGTTTTTGCACAGCAAAAGAAACCATAGACAAAATTAAAAGGCAACCACTGAATGAGAGAAGGTATTTGCAAATGACATATCCACTAAGGGATTAATATCCAAAATATATGAAGAACTCCTAGAACTCAATACAAAACAAAAAAAGGGGGGGGGGAATCCAAAAGCAAATAGTCTGATTAAAAAATCAGCAGAGGACCTGAATAGACATTTTTTTTTTCAAAGTAGACATAGAAGTGGCCAAGAGACACATGAAAAAATGCTCAACATCACAAAACATCAGGGAAATATAAATCAAAACCAAATGAGATACCATCTCACAGCCGTCAGAATGGGTAGAATCAAAAAGTCAAAAATAACAAGTGTTGGTGAGGATGTGGAGGAAAGGGAACCTCTTGCACTGTTGGTGGGAATGCAAACTGGTGCAGCCCCTGTGAAAAGCAGTATTGAGGTTCCTCGAAAAATTAAAAATAGAATTCTTATATGAGAGGCACCTGGGTGGCTCAGTTGGTTAAATGTCTGATTCTTGATTTTGGCTCAGGTCACAGTCTCAGGGTTGTGAGACAGAGCCCCATGTCTGGCTCCACACTCAGCATGGAGTCTACTTGAGATTCTCTCTCTCCCTCTCCCTGTGCGCCCCCCCCCCCCCCCGCTTGTGCTCTCTTTCTCTCTCTCAAAATAAATAAATAAAAATCTAAAAAAGAAGGAAGGAAGAAAGGGAAGGAAAAACACCCATTTGATCCAGTAATTTGACTTCTGGGTATTTACCTGGGGGAATAAAAACAAACAAACAAACCAAACCAAACCACACTCAATAAAACAAAAACACTGTTTTGAATGGATATAAGCGCCCCTATGTTTATTGCAGCATTATTTACAACAGCCAAACTATAGAAACCACCCAAGTGTCCATCAGTAAAAGAATGGATTAAGATTTGGTATACACACACACACACACACACACACACACACACACACAGAAATATTACTCAGCCATTAAAAAAATAAGATCTTGCCATCAGTGACAATGTGGATAGACCTAAAGGGTATTAAGCTAAATGCAACAAGCTAAACTGAGAAAGACAAATACCTTATGGCTTCACTTATATGTGAAATCTAAAAAACAAGCAAATGAACAAACAACCCCAGAAATGGACTAAGATACAGAGAACACACCGGTGGCTGCCAGAGGAGAGGAGGGGGTGGTAGCTGGGGGTTGGGAGGGGTAGTTGAAGGGGATTAAAAGGCAGACACTTCCAGTTATAAAACAAATAAGTCACAGAGATAAAATGTACAGCATAGGGAATATAGTCAATAATATTTTAATGACTTTGTATGGAAGCAGATGGTAACTACACTTATTGTGGTATTTTGTAACGTATATAACTGCTGAATCACTATGCTGTATACCTGAAACTAACATTGTATGTCAACTATATTTCAATTAAAAAAAAAAATCTTCATGTGATGAAAACATTATTCAACTGATTTTCAAAAATGAGAGCTAAATGCTACTGATTTCAATTACCATGGAACTCAATAAAGCTTTATAAATATAAAACCCTGCATTTGTTTAAAGAAGTATCTTAAAGGCATGTTAATTACACCACTTAATCTAGGAATTTGGATACGAAAAACTACTATATACATTATGCAATGCATATACCACGTTCTTAGTATAATTTTATTGAAACTGGAAAAAACACCTATGATCAAAGATGCATAAGAGATCATCAGCAAAGATTTCTGCTAGTTTAGCTTCAAGCATAATCATATGCAACATTAATATGATACAAATACTAAAGCTCCGGTTGACGGGAAATAGAAATCAGAAGACCCGGTTGCTCACTTTTCCTTTGCTGTTAAATCACCGTGTCACCCTTACATGAATTTGTACCCTTAAGGACAAGTATTTTTTTCCCACCAATAAGGTAGGCAGGATCTCTAGAGCTGTTTCAAAACTTATACTTGGGTTTTAGTTAGAAGTTTTAGGTTAGAAATCCAACATGTCCTCCAATTATTATCTGATTTCACTCCACTTGTATTTCCTACAAATTACTGACTAATCTTGGTCATTTTAGCAGAGTGAGAAAATTATTCTGACTTTCAAAATCTAATTGAAATCCAGTATCTCCTAAAATACTTTTTATAGTTTCCTTTGTGATGTGTTTATACCGGAACAGCACTTGCCTTATAAAACACAGGAGCATCCTCAGGAACATCATCTGTTCCCCACCTAAGACTATCTGGTGGGGGGGGGGGGGGGGGGGGAGGGGGAACCTTCCTCTTAACCTTTTATGTAAGAGTTAGCCTTAGCTAGTATGACCAAGATATTAAATCTGTAATACAGAACAAAGCATAAAAAATAGCAGGAAAGATACAAAAGTCAGGAATAGATCCAGAAACAGATGCTCAGCAAAATTGATAGTACCTGTCCCCATATTTAGCAGACTATATTTTCAAAAAAGGGCCACATGTGCTTCTTAGAATTGGATATCAATGTTCCTCCCAGGAGAATGAGGCTTATGGTCCCTCCTCTTGAATTTGGCCTCGCCTGAGAGTACAGTGTAGATGATAACGTGATTTTCAAGGCAAGGTTATAAAAGGTGATTCAGCTTCAGCCTGGAGCTCTAGGGCTTTGCTCTTGGAAGCCAGGCACCAAGCTGTGAAGAAGCAGAGGGGCCACATGGCCAGAGCACATGGCCGTGTCTGAGCTGGCAACCACAACCGAGGCTAGTCATCCACTCCAGATCTGTGAGTGAGCATGCCTTCAAATGTCTAGTCTGCAGCCGTCAACTCACTTTCAGCCTTCGAGTCTTCCCAGCTGAGGTTCCAGACATCATGAAACATACTGTTTCCTATACTCTAGCCAAACTTTAAGTCACAGAATCTATGAACGTAATAAAACATTGTCTCGTGCCAGTACATTTGGGGTGTTTTGTTATGCAGCAAAAGATAACTCCAGCATACTGCAGCAGTCAAATGTTGTTGTTTTTTCCTCTCTCATGTGTACCAAACAGGATATGGATTTGTGGTCATTCTCCTATAGGGGATTCATAACACACCGCTTTATTTCTCATGTTATAAAGGAAGTTCAAGTAATACTACTGACTTGACTACATGATCAATGCCTTTCTGCCTATTCATTAAAGTACAAATTATATTCATTAAAGCATTTTACATAAACTATTAATTATTCATCAAAGCTCATTAATGTATTGATAATGGTAAATTGATCTGCTTTCTCAAACTTTCTAATCCTGCCGCTTGCCAAAGGCTGTATCAGTAATAACCAATCAAGATTCTTTCATGCTGGCTTTGCTTTTTCACTTTATCTCCAATCAATTTAAAACACCACTGCTCCTCAAAACTCACAGGGAAATACTCTCTTCTAGGTTGCTATGTCAGGTCGCTGGTGTTTTTCTTTCTGCTTCATCTTGAAATTTCAGTCCCTAACTTCTCCCATGTCTATTTGACACAGTGGAACCAATTCCCTCTTCACCCTACTGTTGGATCAAGTAAATATCCTGTCTGTCCATCTCATTGTTCTATTGTTCCATTCATGAATTCTTCTTCTCCTCTTTGACCTGAGAACTCGTTGTTCATTGAGAAGTTGCTGCAGCTTCATGAACATCAAAATATTTACAATGGGCTCTGTAAAATTGAAATGTAGAGCTGAATCAGCCCTACACAAATACAGGTTTTCTTTCTCCGTTGAAGTATTAAAAAATAATGTGTAGATGAAACTGACCTTTAAGAGTTAACAGATTTCAAAAGTGGAACCCAAGCTGCTAATATCATTAAGATAGGTTAGAATAGCAAAACAGCAGAACAGCAGCCGTTTCACTAATGAATAAAAATGGAGATTTCAGCTTTGGCATTTATATGCTTATTTATGTAACTTCAGACCAGATCAGAAAAATGGCAGAGTGCCACCAGCAACTATTAATTATTTAGGGCCTTCTACATTTTAGACATTTGATTAGGTATTATGTTTTCAATACTTTTTAATGCTTATAACAATGCTACAATGTAGATCTCAAAATCCTAGTTTTCCAGATAAGAAAACTGAGGCCTAAAAACATTAAGGAGCAATCTAAGATCAAAAGACTATTATATTCACTTATGTTTAACTCAGAGTTACTGCTGCTGTCACTTCAATAGATTTCCTCCTCCCCAGTTAAGTACAGTCACAGAAAGAATCCCATTTCTTTTTTTTTTTTTTTTAGGATCATAGCATTTTTAGCATTTTTAAAGATACTGTTCTTCCAGTTTGTCAAGATATAATTTCTAAATGCTTTATTGAAAAGTACTATATACTTAACCGAAGATCTAACAATAACATCAGTCTGATGTTATTTTTACTAATAATACAGGATGATGCGGTACAGTATGATTTCTACTTCATTTTTTTTTAAATATTTTTATTTACTATTTATTTGAAAAAGAGAGAGAGAGAGCACCAACAGAGGGAGAGGCAGAGAGACAGGGAGAATCAGACCCCCCCCCCCCAGAAGAGTGCCCGACGATGGGGGGCTTAATCCCAGGACCCTGAGATCCATGACCAGAGCCAAAGACAGATGCCCAACCAATTGAGCCACCCAGTTGCCCCTCCACTTCATTATTTTTTATTTAGGCGTGTGTGTGTGTGTGTGTGTGTGTGTGTGTGTGTGTGTGTTTAGTGTCTGGTATACATTTAGTCACTCACCTACTTAAGCCTATACTTAAACAATATGCTGTCAGTAAAAGGTAATTCTAAGCTACATTTTAAAATATCTTGTTTAATATCTATATCTCAGTTCTTAAAGATTCTCAGAGAAAATCTTATAGCCACAGGACACATTTTTCAATCACATTTTTCAAAGTTGCCCTCAATATTGCTAGACAGAATGTCTGCACATCTCTTTTACTTTCACACTTCAGTTTTCTAGGATGTACATTTCATAATTTCACCTCTCCCCTCAAATCTATATCTGGCTGATCCTTGAGAACCTTATTTTTGGAGACACATCTCATGTTCATTACCACCTGGAGGTACGTGTCATTCTAAACCATTTCTTTCCCCTTACTGTTCCCAAACTTCCTGCTCCTATAAGAATACAAGACATCAGGGAGGTCTTCCTTTGTGATAAAATCTATTAACTTCTCATTCACTTATTTATAATTCACTTATTAATTATATCTAGTTTTCCTGTTTTATTCAACTTTATGCCTGTATTAATTATTGAAGACTTCAGCATTCATACAGAGAATCATCTAGCACCTTGATCTCTCAGTTCTTGATACCCTCACTTTCAACTATCTTTTCCTCCACTTCTCATGAGTCATGAACTGTCCCCAACAATGATAGTAGCTCTGCCATTATGATCTCAAGCATTCCACCTTGGGGTCAATATTTCCTATTTTCCATCTTATGTACTATATAATATTCCCATTCACTCAGGTCTCCTATCTCATCAGAGCCTTCAATCCATTAATGCTACTATCTGTTCTACTCTCAGATGATAACCTTACCTCCCAATTCATAAAGACAATAGGACAGCCATAATAGCCACATAGGACAGCCACTTTTGTCCACCAAATTCATCAATCTGGTTGTCTGTGTGTCCATATATCCTACCTTCCCCTCAGATTATAATGGAAAATGTGTCCTAATTTTCATCTGTCCTCAATCCCATGTCTTTTCACCTTCTCAGTGTCTTTACTTTGGGGAATATCCTACTTTTTTTCCTCCTGCATCATACTTCCCTCTCATTCTGTGGTTCATTACCATCAGCACACAAACATGTCTTAGTATTAACCATTTGAAAACATTCTTTGACTTATTCTCCCCCAGCTACACCTGATTTGATATTAAGGCAAATTTCCCAAAGTAAGAGTTCTTGACATTTTCCTTACTCTATCACTGCTTTAATAAACTTACCTCGTCCAAAATTTTACATGTTATCTCTCCAATAATAACTACCAAATATTTTTGTTTATCCAGAATATCCTAAGCCCTAGTCTAAAACAAACAACCAGAAAAACACTCTATTTAACAACTTACAGGTTGACATCTTATATTTAACCAAACTTTTAATGTTTCTTCATATTAAACCCTGTCTTCTCCAAATCTTCTCTAACTTTGTAGAAGGTACCACAAGCTTTCTCAGACTAAAAATCTAGTGTATAGGTCAGCTCAGACTACCATAGAAAATATCCATATACTCAGTGGCTTAAAGAACAGACGTTATTTTTCTCATGGTTCTGGAGGCTGGAAGTTCAAGCTCCTTGGGTTAGTAGACAGCCACCTTCTCACTATGTGCTAGAGAAAGAGAACCATGTGATGTCTCTTCTTATACGGTATTAATCACATCATGAGAACTCTATCCTCACGATCTCATCTAAACCCAATTACTTCTCAAAGGACCATCACCATATACTGTCACATTGGGCATTAGAGTTTCAACGTATGAATTTGGGAAGATGCAATTCAGTACATAGCACCTAAGTTTATACCCTCACTTCCTCCTTTGCTGATCCTTTCTACAGTCAGTTTACCCACAGATCCAATCACTAGTCACCATCTATTGCTCTGACACAAGTTCAAGCCACATAATTTATCTATGACATGGCAACAGCCTTCTAAATAGTCTCCTTTCTGTCTTCTCATTGGGCTGTAAGTCCTTTGTAAACTCAGAGGTCAGTGTCTTAGTTTGGGCTGCTCTAAGAAACTACCACTGATTGGGTGGCTTATTTCGCATAGTTCTGAGGCTGGAAGTCCAATATCAGGATGCCAGCATGGTCAGATTCTGCTGCGAGCCTCCCTCTAAGTGCAGACTGCCAACTTCTTATTGTATCCCCACACAGCAGAGAGCTCTCTGGGGTTCCCTTTTATAAGGACACTAATTCATTCATGAGGACTGCATCCTGAAGACTTAATTACCTCCCACAGGCTCCACACCTCCTAATAGCAGAGCTTAGGATTTCAATATATGAATGGGGAGGGGGGGATCAGTCCATTGCTGCCAGAATAATCTTTTTAGATCCAGCCATGTTATTCCCCTGCTAAAATCCACCAATAGCTTCCCTGGCAACTTTCCTTCCCATGGCCTTACTTATCTTTGCTGACAATCTATTTTACCTTATCTCCATCTTTTCCACACTGGCCTTTTCCAAACCTTGGTTATAATCATTTCTTCGTATTTCAGAGCTTCTCCATTTGTTAATCTAGAAGTGGTTCTCCTTTAGACCCTTGTACGGCTGCCTCACCATTTAGCCCAAGTGTTTTCTCCTCACAGAACCTTCTCTAATGGACAACTTAAGCTAATGAACCTGCTTCTTTAATGGCTCACTATTGATCAAGTTCTATTTCGTAACTAACACTTAGAACTGTGCCTACACAGAGGAAGCCATTAATAAATATTTGCTGACTGGCTGGTGCTTTGTGATATACATACATTAGGATCCTCTAAAATGCAGAGTCTCTGAGTATCTGTAGAGTTTAATTGGTTCGGGGGACAGAGAGAAAAAAAAATCTAAATTATACATTTATCAGACACCTGTTGCATAGTGCTAGTCAACAAACACCACTAATTTAGAAATATTTCATATGGTATCTCGGATGTTTTGCTTCCCGTGTTAGGAAAGGTCACCATTTACTGTGAAAACTAATTTTTGCATTCATATGTTTGAAAAAAAACAAATCCCAGGCCATAGAGTTTATCTAAAATGATTTTTCTTTATAAAAAGGACATTTTCTGTGTATACTGAATGCTATCTATTGCTCATGATTCCTTTAAGTCTAATGACTTACAACTATCACGAAGTTTGTCACACCAATAACCAGCCATTTTTGGCAGGCTTTAAAGAAACTCCTCTAAAAAGCTACCATTCTTACTATTTGGATTTTTTTGAATTTTGACTATCTTCCTAATTCAGTGATTCTCGTGTTTTAATGTGGATAAGAACCATCTGGGTAGTCAAGAGAAAGGGCACAAAAATGTGATAAAAATGTAGATTCTGCCTCATTCCCACGTTTGCTTAGAAATCTACGTTTTAAGTAAACATACCAGATGATTCCAATGCAGGTAATGCTGCATTTAATTCTCAAATAAAATCAATGAGATTGATTCTTTGAAGAGTTATGCTTTCTTAGTGGCTAGCTGCATGGCAACAATTTGTTAGTAGCTAGTATCTTTAAAAACATCCTTTTCTCAATATAAGGAATACATGCTGTTTTAGAAAACTTAGAAATTACTGAATAATATGCAGATGGTGAATATCACTTATAATCCTATGGTCACAGGTAACTACTATTAACTTGATAACACATTTCTTAATATAAATGCTTTTCTATTTTTTATAAGCACATACAATTTGCCAGGCATTGAATATATAATACACATGTAAGCAAGATGAAAATGTATCTGTTCTCAT
This sequence comes from Ursus maritimus, assembly GCF_017311325.1. Taxonomy (NCBI): domain Eukaryota; kingdom Metazoa; phylum Chordata; class Mammalia; order Carnivora; family Ursidae; genus Ursus; species Ursus maritimus. Next base: position 62,247,609 of record NW_024423344.1, on the reverse strand, counting down.
GAAGACATATATACACATATATGTATATACAGATCTGTGTGTGTGTGTGTTATAATTTCAATTGGTGCTATGTCATCAACAATTCTTAATGGTTACAAAATATTTCATTGTATAGATCGATTACAACTTTCAAAACTATTCTAGTGTTCAATATTTAGGATGCATGAAAAACATCTTTCTGTATAATACCCACCTAAGTTCCGGATTATTTTTATAAGGATACCTCTTAAAAGTGCATTTTACAGAACGGCAGATAGACAACACAAAGCAAATGGTTTGTATAAAAGTGCTGACAATTTTCGCTTCCAGAGGCAATAATCTTTCAGGTCTCATTTCCCTCTGGGGAAAAGTATTGTAACTTTCCAAAATCTGTTTTATTAGTACAAAATTTAGATTTTAAAAAAATCTAACTTAATATATTAACAAGTATTTTATATTTCTTTAAAAAGTTATTTTTAATAATTTAAATGTTAATATTTAACATTTTATGTATTATTATTGCACCTGGTCAATGGTACTGCATGGCAGCTCGGATGCACTCATTTTTTATTTGTGGGGAATCTTAATGATTTTCTTAGTGACATGAAAGTATTTTCACACTTACTATTTTCTTTAATTTTGAATGGCTTCATGACAGATCCTTATATGAATTATTCTTTTAATCTTTCTTTTCATTTTAATCTTATCCCAACAGAAAGTGCTTTATTTTATAAACAGTATACTTTTGTTCTCTTTGGTCTTTAATTTTTCAACTCTTTGCTTTTAATTTGCAAAGAATGTATTTGTTTTAATACATGAAGTTAGGATCTAAATTAGTTTATCCCCCCAAACTAACCAATATTCCTTAAACCATAAATTGGCAATCCTAATTTATTCTTTCCTCATCGATGTAGTATATAATAATCTTAATATGTACAGGGAAATTGATTCCTAAGAACTTTTTGAAGCCAAAGATTTGTCAGACTTTTTTTCTAGCTAAATATATATATTCGTTTGTTTGTTTAGAATTGTAATTTCACTTTCCAAAAGCATGGATAATTAGGACCAACTGCTAATAAGTAGCTATATAGGAACATTCCTAAATTCTACACTGAAAGTTGGAATGACTGAAGTCAATGTCAAGCCTGTGTATGTCATTTCCTACAGAAAATGTTAAGCCTTTAGGCAAACTTAGTGTAAAATATAATGTGACCAGAGAGAACTCTAAGCTGTCACCATCAACAGATCATTAGAATATTTTGATGTTTCTTTTTATTTAAACTCTAGTTTCTGTGATATATTTGAACCAGTGGTGATCAAACAGACATCTACTCCCTTAACTAAATATTTGCAGGAAGTAAAGCAGTGAGAGAATTCAACTGTATTGTAATATACCTGGGAAATAAAACCAACCAGAAGGAAGGTGGCATCAGGAGAGCCAGCAGTTGTGGGTGGGTTCTGTAAAAGGGCCAAGGCTCTGGGAGGGAGGAAGGATGGTTCAGGATGTATCTTCCTTGTTCAAATAATGCTCTGAGAGTTGGTTGAATTAGAATTATTTTCTCTGTCAAACAACACAAACAAATCAAAATGTGGCTCAACTCAGCCAAGATATGGTCCAAAACAAGAGATCCTTATAATTAGAACAGCAACAGTCATATCTGTTCTAATTGTGACTATGAGACTATCATTCGGTTGGGCCAGGAATAAGCAAATGAGGAAATAATATTTGGAAGCAAGGCTACATATTCTTCTTCTTATTATTATTATTATTTTACATTGGCAGTAACAAAATCTGGGGTTTCTTTGTTGACTAATAAAACCTATTGTTGACAATACTCAATAAAACATGAAGGTGGGAAAAACGGATACAGGCTCTCTGTAAACTAGTCAATTATTCTATCTTGGTACTTGATTTAAATTTTTTAACCATCTTTTTCTGAGACAATGCAATTATATCCTAGATACCGTTTGGCAAATATACCCTCTTTACTTCATTTTTCATAAGCAGTATTTGTTAGCAACCAAGGAGCTAGAGCAAAGAGAATTTTTATCGCTAATTGAGATCTTTGGTTCTATTTTACAGAAGTTTTTAAAAGTAGGTGGGCTAGGCTTGTATTTCCAGGTTAATCAACTTCAAAGGTATGTCCTGAAAGATGACTTGACCCCAGTGGAATTATTTAAAAAAAAATACTCCTAGTGACATCCAACATTGATTTCCTTAATGAATACCTCCCTCCTGAGGATTCTCTCGGCTTACTTCCAGTATACTCCTGTTGTGAGCCATTTTCTTCCTATCACCGTCAGAGTTACTGGTAGGTAGTCATTCATAATGCAGTCAAACCCCTTGTTCGTGCTCTCACTCACTGTTCACTCAGTGCAGAGCCATTCGCTCATTTATGTCAGAGCTAAGTTCCAAAGAGTTTGCTTCCCTGAGGAATTTGTACATGTTTCTTTATTAAATGATAAGAATCATATAATGAATCATGTATTGATTCATGTATCAAACCTGGTTCAGTTACCTGGAGTATCTGTTATTTACCAGTCAACTGCAATGCAGCAGAGACCTATCTGATCCAGAAGTTAGGTTTTTAAGTTAGCACATCAGGCAAAATAATATACAGTCAAACTCATCCTTAAAAATCAATCTCCTTTTTGGGTTCCACCTTAGAAACCAACCTACCATGTTTCAAAGCTGAAACCCAATCCAACCAGTCTCTTCTCCAATGTTGAAAATGATTGCTATTCTACAAATAGATCAAGTATTTTTCATATACATTCAGACTCCAAATCCACACTGTGCAATAAGATGTTCTCACTATGAGAAGTAACTAGAAGTGAGTGGACCCAAGTGATCACCAGGACAGCGGACTCACATCTTTCATCCAAGCTCTTTATGGGAATTAGGGGTTCAATTTCCCATGTGCTTCAACTAGTCCTGTCTTAACGCTCTTCATTTTCATGGCTCTCCTATAGTTTAATTCACCACAATTAGGTGGACAGATGAGTCAACAGCACTGTCACTTGTGTATAACTATGGTCTGTATGTATATCCATATTCCAGTTCCCTAGTCTTTGATCTCTATCCAGCATTGATAGTTCCTGATTTCTGATTTTCATTTATTTTCTGAATTGTATATATCCTATGTGATCAATGCCTGGGTGAAAGTAGGAAGAGAAAAATTTACAGAGTATAGTTAAGTGTGAAAATAAATACATAAAATAACCCAGAAGAATGCCAAAAAAGGCAAAGGTTCCTATTTTTTCCCCAGTAAACACTATGATAAAAAATTGTTTAAAAGTAAATATAATTTTCCATTATAAAAATTATAAAAGACTTTTATCTCGTTTTCCATCTAAAAGTAAGTGAAACCAAAACAGAAATTGAAACAGATTGTCACTGTATGAGAAATACTTAAAAAAAAAAAAAAAAAGAATATGGAAGCAGACTGAAACATGAGAAAACAAGGCCACTGTGGCAGAAGTGGTCTTTGCAGGATATGCAAAGAACAAGCTCAGAGTTGGTAGTATAGAAGGTAGGAATGATTGGGTTAACAGCAGTCACTGAAGGTCTAACACTGACACTTTCAGGATCTGGCCCCACCTGTGTTCACAGGACTGACAGCCTAGTGTATACCGTAGAGAGGGAAGGGAAGAGGGAAGTGAACAAACTTGGGAGAACTGAAGCTTCCACTCTAAGTTTGGGGGGTCTTAAAGAAAAGCATTCCTAAATCTGGAATCACAGAAGTATTCTGTATGCAGTGCTGGACTGTCTGTAATAGAAACATATAAGTGCCTAAATATCTTTCAGTGAGGGACTGAGTGAATGAGTGTAGATACATTACAAGGTAGTGTAGAACTTTAGATAGCCATCAAAAATAATTGTAAATGTGCAGACATAATATTAGCAAGAGTTTTTTTTAAGGGAAAAAGGCATAGAATAACACTGTATAATATTTACATATTTGGAAGAGAGAAGCAGTGAAAGTGGGTTTAAGGAAAATGGGCTAAACCCTTTTCTTTCCTAATGCAGAGCCAATAGGCATTATCTGAAGTTGATTTAAAAATACAGCCATATTGGGACACCTCAGGTGGTTAAGTGTCTGTGTCCGCCTTTGGCTCAGGTCATATTCGGAATCCTGGAATAGAGCTTGGTATCTGGTTCCCTGCTCAGTGGGGAGTCTGTCTCTCTCTCCGCCCCCCCCCCCCCCCACTTGAGCAGGTGTGCACGCGCTCTCTCTCTCAAATGAAATCTTTAAAAAATAATAAGGCATATTGCTTAGAATTATGGGCTTAACTACAAAAAAAAGTGCCAAATTTACAAAGTCTAAAGGAAATAAGTGAAAAAAATTAGGTTCTGAAATCCAACCTCCTGGGTTTAAATTTGCATAGCCACACCTTAATTATATGGCTTTAATGAAATCACTCGTTTCCTCTCTTCTAAATGGGTGATAAAAAGAGAATCTTTGACATGGATCTGCTACGGTAATTTTTTTTAATAAGGAATAGAAAGATCTTAGTCCAATACTCAACATACAGAAACCAACCAATTAGCTTTTGAAATACTAGCTAACATTATTTCTGAGAGGTAAGACTATGAGTGGGTAGAAGTAGGAGATGGTAAATTGTCACTATTCTGAGCTACTATGTATTTAATCTACATGCTATCTTGATTTACGGAAATAAAATTTATAAATCTTTTATAAATAAGGATGTTTGGCAAATTGAGTGATCCCGATATGAAGTAATAGGGGACCGAACAACAAGGCAGCAATGGAGACTGACTGGAGGAACATCATGAGGAGGACACGGTCAGCAAATTAACCCAAGAGATGGAAACATGAAATGACCATGAAGAGAACTAGAAAATGCTGGCTGGAAATCCAGTTTGGGATAATCAAAAACTTAATTTTAGGTATGTTGAGCTTGAAGGGATGTCAGTCTAACCAGATAGAAATATCCAACACTTCTTTTCAAAGCAGGGGTTCTGTTTCATTCATCCTTAATACTCACAACCCAGTTCACTTGGTGAAATTTAGTAGCACTCAATACATGTTGAATGAACAAATGTTTGGATGGTTGGATGAATAAATGAATACTGATTTAAGTGTCAATTACACAAATGTGTCAGTAAAACCATCAGAGTGTATAAACAAAGAGATAAAATCTTAAGGAATATCTATATTTAAAGAAAAATAAGCAAGAAAGGAGACCACCGAGAGACACCAGAAAATTAGAAATAAAACCAGTGATCATAGCATCAAGCCATGGAAGAAGAGTTTTAATTTATTAATAATATTTAAGTGTTTGCTTGTGACAAACAGTAACAGTTTGTTACTGTTAGGAAAAATGGATGACTTTCCCCTTGGGTGAGAAAAAATGCCTGTGTATTGAAAAATACATAGCATCTTATTTCTAGAATAAAGAGGAGGATACTTAAATTTCTGTTTCAGTAATTTTTAAAAAAACCAAGTAGGCCAATTGTATGGAGTGCTGATTTGTATGTATTCAATATATATTCATTGGATTATATTAAATATCTTTGCTTGAAGGTAATATCCTATCACTCAAAGAAAACTACACATGCTAATTATAAGCAATTGAAAAACATACAGAAAATTGGAAGAAAGAATAAATCATTGGTTTAACTATAACACTGTGATGACTTAGAGTTTCTAGAACTGTTATATTGCATTGATTTTTGAAGAAGTTATTATGCTAAAGGAATTTTCATACCATCAAAGGCATTTTTGTTTATTAAATGCATGATCTTATCTAGGTTATATTAGGAAATATTTATACATTTCTTACAGAGCAGAGGCATTCAGTACATTTCAGTTTTCATCTCTCAAATAATCTGAACCTTACACAAAACTTCTTATTGACATGCTTATTCATTACCCAAGAATGCATAGATATTAATTTGATATTTTGCAGCATACTGCATGTGGAAGTGATTCCTTTAATATTCTGACTTTATGATGGATAAATTTTTATGCATTTAATGTGGCTTTGTTATCAGTTCATGTGCAGTAAATGGTCACTGTCTGAAAAGTCTCATGGTAACCAGTGATAGGTCTTCAGGACATATCATTAACTCTTCTCTGGCTATGCAATCAAACGTGTAATTTTACTACTAATGGTGCTCCTTAGGCTATAGGGATGTGCAATGGGTATTTTCAAAGTGAAGTTGCTAAGTAACATTAAGAAAATTGCTATGAAAGCAAAGTTAATGATCTCAGTTGGTACCATTTAGTGAAGGCATTTAAGCTAATGGCAACATCAGACTGAATTTACTGCGAATCGGCAGCTCCTTTTCTCTGCTTTGCTGGAGACATCTTCATTCTCCAAACAACAGTTAGTGCTTTTGGTCTTTCAATTGCTTAGCAAAATTGACAAATTAATATACCACACTCTTGTGGAGTGGTTATTATTCCCATTTCACTATTAGCAAAATAATAAGCAAGTAATGTGATTTGATGGGAAAATAAGAAACTAGATAAGTTAAGAGAAAAACTCAAAACACTAAAATTTGTTGATATTAGCAAGACAGCATCCTCAGTTCTTAAATATTGTAAACTTATTTGATGCAAGTACCTAATATGCAAGAAATTCTTAAAATGGTTTGCTATTTTCCTGGATTTTATGTTTCATTTGGCGTTAACACTAAATATAAAATTCGCAAATTGCAGGTGGGTGGCTCAGGTTGGCTAGGTAGATCAGCTAATGGATCTCTTGTACTGTTGTTATGTGAGAAATCCGGAAAAAAAAAAAAAAGTCAAATGGCTTGTACACACATCCTTCAGATGGCTTGTAGATACATCTTTGAGTGATGGAATTGTGAAAAATGACCACATTCTTTGTCACAGAATCTGCAGCAGCTGGGACCATCACCTGTCTGCTCGGTTCACTATCGGTGAGAACCAACCTTATGAACAACCCACCTTCTTCTAATGTAAAAAGAAGAGAGGGATCAGTGGGAAGATAAATGCAGAATGAGACTAGTCTCATCTCTCCTAAAGGGAGGTGTGGTGGCAGGATGTTTTCCTTTCCAAGAAGTATGGGTGATGGGATATTGGGGTTGTATAGGATACTTAAAGGAATATCTCATGAAGTTTGGGGGTGCAAGTTATTATGGAAAATTGACCTCTTGATTTGGGCTAGATGCTTACCAGGTCTTAGAACCATGGACTCACCCTGGTGCAAAGCTCTTGGAAGACCCTTCTGGGAACATTGGTCCAAACCGTGTTATCCTTCTTTAGACCGCCTCTGCTATCAAAGTGGGTAACAGGGAGACACTTTATGTGTATCCCCTGAAGTTTAAGGAGATCTTTTAAGCATAGATTAGAGCTCTCTTCAGTCCTAGAGAATTCTGAAGGCAGGAGTCTTCGGAGTTGTGTGTGGAAGTAGGGCTTGAAAATATGGTGGTAAGTTTCTGTCGGGAAGAATATGGAACAAATTCTGGCCTATGTCCCATTTCCTCACAGCACTTGAAAAGGGCAAAAAAAGCTTTCCTCCTGTGGTTTTACAGTTCTAGTATTGGTCAGTAGGGGGCAAAATCTGTGAGTCTTCTATTATGTCAATCCTTGAGAAGGGCCAAATCGAGACGGAATCCCCCGCACTAGATGAAGGGAGGTATTCAGCAATGTTGTACTTGGAGTGAAGAGGATAGTCACATCACCAGTACAAATCACCTCAGGAAAAACAGAAACCCACCAGGTGCAACAAAGAACTCCCACCACTGGCATAAGGAGCCTTATTCTTCCTCTCTCTCCTGCCTAATTCAAACACAGTGGGAGTTAGCTGCTGAAGGATTGGGACAGACAGATCACTTTCCCCCTCCCCTCCAAACTGTCAGCACCACCACTCAGGAAGAGCAAGACTTAACTTTTTAAAAATTAAGTTAGTTTCGAAGTCTATAATACTGACAAGGGTGGTGTCTTCTATGTAGTAAAGAAATTGTGCTCTAAACCCAAAGTCAAAGGGAAAGCTATGGAACTTGGAATAGATGCCATTAAAGTACCTATTACAAAGAATGAAAGGGAGATAGGGCAGTGTTCAGATGAAAAGAATGGTTGGGGAGACTACCAAGCGATTTCATGTTTATATCCTAATATTTTGAGGCTTCTCAAAAAATTGGTTCCATTCTATTTGTGGCAAGTTACATACTTTATCAAAAAGGAAATGAAAATTCATGTCCATATGTGAAAGGAAAATTTCCAACAGAATAGCATTATGAGATTTTTCCTTAGAAGAATAATGGAAATAATACTATGTTTAGGTTAGATAATGAGTAAATTGTGGCTCAAAATGAATGAAAAATAATTTTGTCTTTACTAGAAAACAATATTTTGGTTTGTACTATCTTCTTAGAATCTCTCTCTAGAAAAAAGTAAAAGTTTAGCCAATAGAGATTTGACCTCTATACCTTTGACTGGACTGGAGGAATTATATCAATAAAGGTTACAACTTTGAGGATTAGGGATATGTTGGAGCCAGGTCTTATACTGATAAGGATCTGTGAAGAGAAGGGGAACTGAAAAGAACTATAAAATGGTTTGAGCTTTGCAGTTGGTCAAATGTAGGACTCGAACCTTATTCACACAATGATCTAAGGCCCCGAATGCCTCAGAAGGAGCCATGTCCCTCTGGAAGGGGAGAATGGGCAGACCATGCCGAGAGAGAAGAATGGGAGATAGAGGGTAATTGACTAATGGGATCATTAAATCTTTTTTGAAGAAACACAATAAACTAAACTTTTCCTTCGAGTTCTTGATGTAAACAACGTATGTAAGGACAGAATCTAACATTATATATCACCTGTGGGTCAAACAGTTAATATGTGTGAAATTTCAAGACAAACCTGAGTTTGACAGTATTAAATTCACCCTTCATTGAGGAAACAGAAGTCCCGTGTTGGCATTTAATAATATTTCACACTGGCCATTTCACCTAGGTTATAAGAAAGATTCAGGATTCTGAAATTCTTATTCTAATAACTCACCTCTTTGCAGTGTACAATGGATTTTAGCAAGGAGGCACCGTTTAAGAGAGATTGGTGTGTTATGAAAGGAAGGAAAAGTGACTTGTTACAGCCAGAATAAGCAATAACAATGCTTAACAGCTTCTCAGCTGAGGAAAAAAATACAGCTTGGTCTTGGCTGTGGTCTAATGAAGGATGTGACTTCTGTCTCATTGTTATGAAAGCTCAGATTTGTTTTTCTGCAGTGGTGATGGTTCCCCTGATGACCCAGGTGGCAGTCTTATTGATTTTTATGACTAAATGAGTTGCTGCAGCTTATATGCATAACTAGTCTTAAGTGCTTCCCTGAGTGAAACTGACAGTTCATTTTATTTGGTTTGCACAGAAATCTTGTCCTTTGCTTTACACATCTTATAAGCAACGTGAGAAGAAGTTGATTTTCTACTATTTACATTAGGCAGGCAATGTTTACTCTCCAGGGCTGGGGATGAGCCCTGAAGAAGGGGTGGGAGGGTGGGTTGATATTTTCTTAGCAGAAATCTTATGCCTTCTTTAGGCAAGGGCCCCAGAGATAAAATTCTCTCCTTCTCCTATGTCTCCTATATGTCTACCTATTTCTTTAAATTTAACTTGCCTTTCATCCAGTCCAATACACAAAGGCTGAACCTTGAAGCAAAACAGTTGAAAGACACAAAATAGTAACCAAGAAAGTCAGACTAAAGGATACTGGTTGCACTTTCCTACATGCTAACATCATGCCATCAGACAAGACTTTAAGAATGAAAAGTGCTCATTATACATTTTAAACCTGGCCTTGCCAAGTGTGTATTTTACACCCTTAGGACCTTGAATATGTCAACAATCTCAGAACCTTGAGTCTTTGCCTGTTCACTCATTTTAAGCTCACTATTAACATTACTTCCCTCTCTTTCCCAAGTGGCTTCTTTAAAATCAACCCCTTCTTTTCCAAATCTTCTCTCTACTCTTCAATCTTCTCATCTCCCATTTCTGCGCTATCGGTAAATCGTCTTGTCTCAGTGTGGTTGTTGTTTAATATAACAGCTTTACTGAGATTGTAATTCACATGCCATATCTTTCACCCATTTAAAATACCCAATTCAATAGTTTCTAGAGGACTCACAGAACTGTGCAATATTACCATAATCAATTTTAGAACATTGCCATCACTGCAGAAAGAAACCCCACACTCATTATCAATCATTCCCCCTCTTTCATCTACCCCCAGCTGACTCTGGATATTGCAGAATATCCAGATAGATATTTGGATAGATTTGCCGATAGATTTGCCGATTCTGGATATTTCAAATAAATGGAATCATATATTTGAGCTTTTTGTGCCTGGCTTCTTTCACTTAATATAATGTTTTCAAGGTTCATCCACATTGTAGCATGTATCAGTACCTCACTCATATAACTGAGTAATATTCCTTGGTATGTATATCCTGCATTTTGCTTATCTATTCATCATTTGATGGACATTTGGGTTGTTTCCACTTTTTGGCTATTACGGGTAATGTTACCATGCACATTTGGTGCAAGTTTTTGTTTAAATCTATGTTTTCACTTATTTCAGGTACATATCTAGGAGCTGAATTGCTTCTAGGTATGTTCTCATGACTCCGTTTCTTCTGAATAGCCCACACTCATGCTTATAGTACCAGGCCTCTGTTAGTACTTTTCAATTTCACCTTCACTTGGGACCTTCCACTGAGCATTGGACTCCTACCTAATTAAATCCTTAACATCTTGACTTAGGTATCACACAGAAACTTCAAACTCAGTGTCGCACAACCCAACTCATGATGTTTTCCACAAAACCCTGGTCTTGGGCCAGTGCTCTTTCTCAGTAAATAATACATTTGTTCTTCTGATCATAGAAGCTAGAATCATTCCTAAACTCCTTCCTTACACTTCCTGAGTCCAATTAATAACCAGATATATAGTTCAATTTTCTAAATTTATTCTACATGTATCTCCCTTTTCCCGCCTCCACCACAGCTCCTCTCCTTTAGACTTCACATGCATCATGTTATTTTCCAACCTATCTTTCGCATTTACTCGAGACTTCATCCAAATTCACTCCACCCTCCTTCAAAAAGGCCTTCTATTAAAAATCACTTCATTCAAGTTGTTGGTAAGATAAAAATTTTAAAATCAGGAACATGTTGTTAAAGAGTATGTATGACATCACCCTGCCCAACTCCTCAGCTTTGTCTTCCTCTTCAACCCCCAAGCACAGACGTCTTCCTTTCATTGCTTCCAGTTCTTTCGCAATAGGCTCATTCCTTTCCCAACTTTAGGACTTGCTCAAATATTCTTTCTTCTGCCACAGTCTAGCCTCATTTAGAGAGAAACACTCCTTATCTTTAATTAACCTAAACTTACATCTTCAAAAATCTAGCCCTGACTACATCAATTCTATCTTATAAGCTTTCAATGTACCAGGATTTTCCTTCACAACATTTAAGATTTTTAATAAGATAATATGTAGTTTACTATCTGTCTCTGCAGTAAAATGTGCCTTTAAACAGGAAAGGGACGACGGTGGACTGGATTACTGCATTCTCAGGACTGCCATAATATCTGACCTGATGAAGGGAACTCAATAAATATTTTTGAATTAATGAGTCAGGGAGCCTCCAATTCCACTTCATTCATAATTTGATTTGGCTTATAAATCCAAATTACATAATAGGGGCAAATTACAAATACGACCAGAAAAAGTTAAAAAATGAAAACCTTAATATACTGATGATGACTATGTGTTAGAATACATCACAAGAGGAAACATATTTAATGTTTTCTAAGAAACAAGGAGCCCAATGCCCTCCTCCTCCTCCTACTTAAACTCTCAAATAAAGCTCACTTCAGGCTCCCTTCTACGGGTGCCCTTGCATGGGTAAACTCTGAGGGTCCTTGGTAGGTTTACTTCAGGCCTTTCACCTTGGCACAGGCTGTTTATCTAAATTCTGTGCTTTCACCCAAGCCCACAGAGCATTTGTGTCTATGGTTACCATTGTTGCGGCCCTTGATGATAATCAGTCCTGCTCCCTCTACCCTTGATATTTACTCTTGATTTAATTTTACCTCTTATCTCACTTTTTCCTCATCCGTGACACCAACTCATGCAACAATCTTGTTTTCAAAAATGAATACTAAGTAACTAATATCCCTAAGTAAACTTTAAAAAAAAAAAAACTAAGATGGGATTTGGGCTTTATCAATTGTACATACTGTTTCTGTGATAAATGTGGAGTTGAAATCATTAAGTAGGAAGCATGCCTGTTTACAGTGTCTGGCCAATAAAATAAGCCCGATTTACTCACTTCATTCTAGAGTTAGATGGCAATCCGAACTATTTCTACCCACGTTGCTGATAATACTTAAATTGCAGTGTTGCTTGATTGCTAAGTAGTGTTAAGGAGCTGTGAGGCCAGTACTCGGGGTATAATATAGGACTTCGAGCTAACTCTAGGTCATAGGGAGCAACTAAATTTAGAGTCAAGAGATTAGGGTTTAATCAAGGCTCAACCACCCACCAGGTCCAATCTGACTGGACAAGTCACTCAAATTTTCTGGTCTGAATTGTCTCTGTTTTTAAGATGAGAAAAGACATACGTATTTCATTTGGTAGCTTTGAGAACTTAATTTGATAATATACCTAAAGCATTTGTACCGTAATAAGTTCTCCACATTTGTTGGTTTAATGCAAATCATATTTTGAACTTTACATTTATCTGACAATAGTGTATCCACTAATGGAGAACTCGGTAAATGTAATAGGCTTTCCTTATTTATTTATTTATTTATTTATTTATTTATTTACCAGCAAATACACCAATGTTTGAACTTTAACTTGGAGAAGGTTTCAGCGGAATAATGTATTAATAAGTTGAGATCTATATATTGATATGTATTTATGTGTAGACATTTATCTATATATCGATGTGTATTTGTCTATATATATTAACTGTGAAATTTTGGTAGACAAGTTATTTAATTCAAGTGTCAGCAAACTTCTTCTGTAAAGGACCAGATAGTAAATATTTTAGGCTTTGCAGATCATACAGTCTCTCTTTCTCAACTACTTAACTCACAGTGCAAGAGTAGCTAAAAAAAAAATACTTAAACCAATAAGCATGGCTATGATTCAGTAAAAGTGTACTTATACACAGGAATTTTAAATTCACATGTCATGAAATCTTCTGAAGTTTCTTAACCATTTAAAAATGTTAAAAAAACAAAAATTTAGCTCACAGGCCTTCTAAACACAGGTGGCAGGCCTGACACACCCCACAGGGGGTGGGTGCCCACTGGGCACACCATATGACTTGTTGAATTATTATGTTCACTTTTCGTTGATCCTCTAGTCTACAAATACATAAATTCAATAAGCACAGGGTTGTTTTATTTTCTGATGTATTCCAAATGCCTGAACAGTGACTAGCGCAAGTCAGCTAATAAATATTTGTTAAATGAATGAAATGATCTTTTTCCTCCCAAACCCTTTATGGTAGGAATTTCTAGCAATACAAGTTTGTACATGCTCTTTGACATGCTCCCACAGACACAGAGAGTTGAAGATTTTAAAAAGGTGAATTTTGACTTAATGACTATTACTCTAAGGTAATATTATAACTTAAGTCATGGTGTCAAAAGAAGTATATGATAAAGGTCGATAACATTTCCATGTATGTGTATAGAAAGTATGTAGTTATATACAGAAATATATATGTGTACACACACAACTATTTTCTAAACATACACAAGTTCTATCTTGACACCAATACTTTACAGAGCTAACTTACATATGGGTTTATATAAATTGTTATACAAGTATAAATTATTTCTTTGAGTATGGTACTTAAACAGATGTTTAATCAGGGCAGCTAAGTGGTAATGACACTAATTAATCACAAAATGAAAACACATTCACCTTAGAAAAACCAACACTATTAAACTCTAAGAGATTAATTGGCTTGGAAAAAAAAACCGCATTGTAACATAATTATCTTAGGACAAGTTCAAATGTTCTGTTGAATCTATGTTTGTACTCAGTAAGCATGAAGACCAAACCATTCACCATAAATCATAATCCACATTGGTAATGAAAGGGGAAAGAAGCATGTTTTCAAACAATATTTACATAGCTTAATTTCTCAGAAAATATTCTAAAATAAATCTGTGTAGTTAACCTTTAAACTTTTACATATAAAACTGTCTGTAAACATTTTAGAATGGATATTCTATACTATAGATCAATTAGCCATATATAATTCTATAGAAAACATAGTTTCCTATCTCAAGTAATTTTTAGTAGGCCAAAGTGGACTCTGTTCAGTTATCGGATTTATATCACATCTTCAATAAAAAGAGAACTAGAAAAAATAAAAGTAGCTCTTAAAATTGTTATACAGTGGAGTTACTGCTGTGAGATTTAAATAGTATTAGCCAAAATCATAATTTAGAAGTTGCAAATTTATTGTCATAGTTGAATGCTTGAGGCGAACAATTTAATCCACTTGTAAACTCAAGTTAATTAAAACAGTTTTTATGTTATTCTCAACAAAATTCTCGCTAGCATCTTGGCACTTCTGCATCAAAACCGTTCTCAATCACTGTCTTTTGTGCGTTCCCGTTATCACTGCCAGAAAGCTTAGAAAATTCAGTACTTGTTTCTCCTTTGAACTGGAAAAGGGCATTAAGCTTAATGTGTTAAATAACAAGGGCCACTTTGTACAACACTTTGAACATGTTTAAATGTGCCATCTAGTTTTCACTCCAGTAGTAACTCTCATCACCAAAGGAGTGAACAGGCACAGAGGCTCGAGCCATACCTGGCATAGTAAACAGCACCTGTGTAGCAGGTGAGGGACTAACGTAATGTGTGTAATTAATTATTCCAAGGTTCACATTTTGAATCCCAGAATCAAAGTAGAGCAACTATCATCCATTTTCTCAGATGCTATGGCCCTGGGGTCATTAACAGATTATCATCTAGCCCTCACTGTGAACATGTGAGGTGTCAACTATAAGCCACAAAAACCCTTCCACATTGTTATCCTAAAACTTTGATTCATTGGTGCTTAGTTCGGCCCCAGTGATACACTAAACGATTCTGTAAAAATGTCATGAAAAAAATTGCATTTAATCAAGTAATACATGAACAAATATTTACTGCAACATACTCAAATAATATGAAATGTATTGAGTAAATTGGGAAAAAGCCTCTCCAAAATGCACACTCACACACACACACATACATCTTATTTCTATATGAATACGAGTGTAATTTATAGATGGTCTCTTGTCTTTTTCTCCTCCCTGACTTCATCTATTGGAAAGTGATCTGCACCACTATTTATGGCTCTATTCCATTCGTTTTAAAGGCTGAGCATACATATATAATAATTTATTCAATTACAATCTTATTTATGGAACTTAGTTTTCCCTTTCCATTAAGATATAGAATTCTGCAGTGAGCATTCTGGGCATATATCCTAGTAGTAATGTGTGACCATTACTCTAGGATATATTTCTAGAGAAAAATCCTAGGTTAAGGGGGATGCAGACATCAAATCTGAAAAGAGAGCTAAATGTTCCTTCAAATGGCTTTGCCCATAGAGTTTGTGATTGGTTCTGTTTTTTGTATCCTCATGTATAAAAGATATTATCAGTCTTTCTGATGATGGTCAAGTATGCGGATTAAAAGGATCATGATTGCTTAATTATATTCCTTAGATTGTGAGACCAGTCTTTTCTAACACTTTTTGGAAATACCTGTAATTTTTGCTATCTGATCTCTATGTTCTTACTTTGTTCATTTGTTACTGGATATCTTTCTTTCATTGTTATATAAGCAATGACCCTATGCCTATTTGTTAAAAACATTTTTTTAATTGTCATTTGTATCTTTAGTCAAATTTTAATATTGAGGAATATTTAATTTTGATTTGTCAAATATGTACATTTTTGTATTATGGTGTTTGGGTTTTGATTCTGACTTGGGAAGGTCTTTCTCCGATAGTATAAATTTTTTTCACTATTATTTCTAAACATGTTAAATTTTAGCTCGTGGCTTCATCTAAAATGCAGATGTGAGTGTGTATGGTGTAACTGTGTATGGTATATGGAAGGTGTTTATTTACCAAAGGAAAGACTGTAACCAAAGCATAATTTATTGAATAAATTGGTTTTAAAGTGACAACTCTATCATACTCTGTATCTCTGGAGCCTTATTTGGAATCTAATATGTATTCCATAGAACTATTTTCTTTCTCTTCTGTATATATTTTATTGTCTCTTTTATTATAGATTAATAAATTTTTGGGCTATAGCAAAGGAAAACCAGTCCCTGTACTTCTTTTTAAAAATTGTCATGGTTATACTTTCATATTTTCTTATCCATACACATTATGAAATCAGGTTGTCATATTTCATAAAAAGTCATTTGACATGTTGATAGGCATTACATTAAAAAATATTTATATATATATTTTTCCAGTGCGAAGATCTTACAGATTGTCCAAGGTTTCTCAAGGAAGTTGGATAACAGAAGATGAGACACCTTACAACACTCCGAAATTTTTGTTGCTAGGCCTGAGATGCTATTCTGTAATGCACTATGCACTGGACTAAGAGAGGCTTACTCATAGGCAACTCAAATAAAACATAATGCTAATATTTTAAACTTATAATGAAAAGGATAATTGGGTGAGTTAAGTCCTCATGTCTTCTACTTATCATATTTTCTCAATGTAACAAGTTACAGGGTAACACAAATTATAATCAAAAAGTTGATTGAGCATGAAATAAGAACAAAGGAAGTCCATTATTTAATTCAAACATTTAATGATGCCATTGATCCAACTATTCAACAGAAATTCACAAACCTCTTGGCTTGGACAGATAAATTCCCTGTGCCAGGCTGTACTTTCCCATTGGCATCCTTGGAGATGTGTTGACAATATTTACATTTTTTACTCTCACATTTCTATACTTCTGTTTTATAGCAACGCCCCTTCTGATGGACACAGATTTTTTTATATTTTGCATCTGATAAGAAAGTGATAAAGCTGTGCATAACTAAAATCCTGATTAACAGCAGCTTACATGACTCAGTAGTGAATGCAGCTGGGTGGGGGGGGGGGGATGGTTGGAAATAGGTACAGTGCTGTTCATGTAGGGCCATCATTCATCTAGGTCCTAGCAAATCCCACTAGCTAGGTCACCACTGTGCTAAAAAATTCAGTTTATCCATTCTACAGTATTAGATGTTATTTTTATAGTTTCAAGTGGGTATCTAATTCATATTGGTCCCAGGTTCCTGAAAAGTATTTTATTCTCTCATGGTCTAGATGTTTCTTCTTTCATATTTGAGTTCTTCAGAACAAACACTCTTAAAATTTCTATAAAACCACAAAAACAACCCTGAATAGCCAAATCAATCTTGAGAAAGAAGAAAAAAGCAGCAAGTACCACACCTCTTGATTTCAAACTATATTGCAAAGCCACAGTAATCAAAACAGTATGGTATTGGCTTTAAAACAGACACATAGATGTATAACTACATGTATCCACCATTACTGTATCATACAGAATAATTCCATTGCCTTAAAATTCTCTGTGCTCTACATATTCAGAAAGTGCAATCTAGAGTAAACCCTAATGTAAACTTAGACTGTAGTTATAATGATAATATATAAACATCAGCTCATAATTTTCTAAGAACGGAACCACACTAATATGAGATGTTATTAATAGGAGAAACTGGGGAGGGGAAGGTGTTGAGTGGGTACATTGGAACTTTTTTGTACTTTCTGCTCAATTTTTCTGTAAACCTAAAACTGCTCCCCAAACTGAAGTCTATTAATTTTTTTAAATGAGGCATATTTAATTATGGTCCTCTTAGAACATTTGCATTTTTTAGTGAGAGAAAAAATGTAGTTTTAATAAATGGAGCATTAAAAAAAAAAGACACATAGATCAATGTAACAGAATAGAAAGGCCAAAAATAAACTCATCTGTATTCAGTCAATTAATTTACAACAAAGGTGCCAAGATTATACAATGGGGAAAGGACAGTCTCTTCAGCAAATGTTGAGAAAACTGGATACCCACATGTAAAAGAGTGAAACTAGACATCTTAGAGTATATACAACTCTTAATTCAAAATGGATTAAAGACGTAAAGGAAGACTAAAAACAGTAAAGCTCCTAGAAGAAAACATAGGCAGCAAGGCAGCTCTTTGACATCACTCTTGGTGATGTTTTTTTTTATTAACACCAAAAGAAAATGGAAGAAAAGCAAAAATAAACAAGTGGGAGATTACATCAAACTAAAAAGCTTCTGCACAACAAAGGACACCATTAATAAAATGAAAAGGCATCCTACAAAATGGGAGAAAATATTTGTAAACCATATATATAATAAGGGTTTAATATCCAAAATATACAAGGAACTCGTACAACTCAACACCAAAAAACCTATTTCATTAAAAAATAGAGTATCCAAAGAGATATTTTTCCAAAAGACACACAAGGGCCAACAGACACAGACAAAAAAGTTCAACATCACTAAGTACCAGGGAAATGAAAATCAAAACCACATTAGGATATCACCTCACATTTGTCAGAATGGTTATTAACAAGAAGACAAGAAATAGCAAATGTTGATGAAGACACACTGTTCAAAGAAATTAAACTGGTGCAGTCATTATGGAAAACATTTTAGAGGTCCCTTAAAAAGTTTAGAAATAGGACTACCAGTAATTCCATTTCTGGCTATTTATAGCAAACATTAACCTGGAGATATATATGCTCTCCCATATTCATTGCAACATTATTTACAGTAGCCAAGATATGGAAAAACCTAACTGATCATCAATAGGTGAATAAAGAATATATATAGATGTAGATATACAAACACACACATACACACAATGGATTATTATTCAGCCATAAAAAAGGCAATCCTGCCATTTGTGACAACACAGATGGACCTTAAAGGCATTTATGGTAAGTGCGACAAGTAAGACAGAGAAAGACAAATATCATACAATCTCACTCACATGTGGAATCTAAGGAAAAGAAGAAAACTAATTCATTGATACAGAGAACAAATTGGTGCTTTCCACAGGGTAGGGTGGATGGGCAAAATGGCTGAGAGAGGTTGGGAGTACAAACTTTCAGTTATAAAGTAAATGTGTCATAGGATGTTTTGTACAGCACGAGGACTATAGTTAGTGTTGCTATGTTACATATTGGGGAGCTGCCAGAAGAGTGGATCTTGACAGAATTTCTGTGTGTGTTGATGGATGGTAACTAGACACTATGGTGATCATTTCCCAATGTGTGCATGTGTGAAATCATTATGGTGCTCACCTAACACTAATATTATGTGTCAATTGTATGTTAAAACAATTACTGTTCTTCAACTAATTAAAGGTAGCTATCCTATCTCCCATGGTATGATTTTAATTTTCGTGTATTTATACATTTTTCAAATATTTTGCTACATGATGATATCCAGATATCTCACCATCCTACTCACTGTTCTGTTTGAATTTTCAGTGCTTAGTGTGTATCGGAAACATGGAGGATGTAACTAGACACAATAGTACTGGTGTTGGTTAAACCGCATGTGTTTTCAACCCCTTTCTTGTATTGTCAAGTGTATTTTATTAAACAATACCTAATCTACACATTTCTATTGTGTACCCATTTTTTTTTTACCAACACAAATATACTTTACATGGAAACATCTTCCCAGTTCTCCTGCCTTAATATTTAAAACTTTTCACTATTAGAGTTACAAGGATGAAAAAGTTACAATCCTTACAGAGATACATGACAGCACAGTGGTGCACTATAGCTCAGAATTACACCAAATGTCCAAAATTGTCCACATTGCCCATTGTATGTTTGGCCCATTCTCCTTCGTTGGAAATGTTTTCTCAACCAGAACCTCTTCTGAAGGGGTGGGCCAAGATAGTCCTTTTGCTCCTCAATAACCCCATTTGCTGGTCACAGCTGTGTGCACACATGCATATCTGGCTCAGGGAACGTATTTTAGGGAAATTCATTAGTCTAAACTTATCCAAATATACTCTTCCTTTCATAAATTTTGGATTGTAAAACAGAGAGAGACAATTCAGATTCATATCAGTAGAAATGAAAGATGTTATAAAACTAGGTCTAAACAATGTCACATACAATTCAAAGCTGTGAAATACAATGAAGCCAAAGGAGGAGAGAAAGGTGCTCTGAAGAGAAAAGTTGGAGATCTGAGGTAAACAGGGCTATACACTGCTGAGGACCCATGAACTAAAGAGAGAGTAGCCCTGACTCATGAATTTCCATTTGGTTGTGAATTAAAACAATTTTCATAGATTGGATGAAAAATATCTTTTTGTCCACGGAAAGTTACCAGATTTCCCTGAGTCTCATCAATAATATCTTTTCATATTTGAGCTACTTTGACTGGACTTTTCTTCCTTGTAACAACACTGAGTTTGTAAGTCAGGCATCAGGGGACTAGAGAAATGCAGTCACCAGTTTTGCTTTGGAATGTCAGGGAATGCTCCATTGACTAGGTGGCCCATGTGCTGGGTCTTGAGGAATGAACATAAATTGGTATAAAGAAATGAACAGATGAATTCCGTGCAGGGGTTAATGAGGACACAATCTGGCATCGAGCCCTGCATCAGGCTCCCTGCTCAGTGGGAAGCCTGCTTCTTCCTCTCCCATTCCCCCTTGCTTGTGTTCCCTCTCTCGCTGCCTCTCTCTCTGTCAAATAAATAAAACCTTTAAAAAAAAAAAAAAAAAATGAGAGCCCCAAGTCAGGACCTGTCTGGTGTGTCTTAGGGAATACCAGGGCAGTGTGACAAAGAGCGGTGTGAATAAGAGAGAATGTGGTCGTAAATGAGGTCATCCAGAGATTGGGACCAGAGTATATGAGGCTCTACAATCCAACCTAGGAATTTGGGCCTTTATGCTGATCAAGATGGGTAACCGTGGAGCATTTTTGAGCAGAGAAATGATTTTAAAGAATCATCATTAAATATAATTCAGTGAATCACAAATCATGACTACTTTTGATTTACCGAAGACAACTTCCAGAATGTAATAGTAATAATTAATAATTAGTTCATATATAAGACACTGAAAAATTAGATCAATGGACATACTTGATCTTCTTAAAGGAATCCATAACCCCCTCTCTGTAAAATTTTAAATAACGGTTATAGAAAATATGGCACCATATTCTATAATGAAAACCTGGGACAAAGGAAATTTGTTTTCTCAAATTAAGTGCAATCTTAAAAAGGTGAAATATTCAAAGAACACAATACAGACTGTACATACACAAAACACACTAAATAATTGCTAATTCCTACTATTAACAATCAAAAATTGACATTTTTATAAGCAACCTAGAGACAGAGGATAAGACTGATATTCCACTTTGAAAGAGTGGGCAGCCTAATCACTACCTATACAACGTTCAATTTGAAGCAATGTCAATTGGTGATGAACACTCTATTAACTACACAGAGTAATCTGTGGAATGGGTATGTTAGTAAAAGCTAATTAAACATCAGGTGATAACTACCAAACTGTTTATTTCTATTTCTAACTAGTTGATATTAAGCCATAGTTTAAAATGACAATCTTGAATGGCAATTATATAGGCTGAATTAGACAGGCTTCAGGTAAAAAGGTCAGTAGGATAGAGGAAAATTATTTCCATTCATTTTGAATAAAGAGTAAGAATCTGTGAACATAAGCTACTTCTCCTTCCATTTCACACTCACATTTTGTTACTCAATTCTAAAAAATGAAAAGTTCCCAGAGCACACGGTTTAACTTCTCTATGACTGTAAATGCTGTTGCCTCCACCTGGACAGGTCTTCCAACTTGTCTGCCTAGCAGGTTTCATACAGGGTCCCTCCAGCTGAAGCTTTCCCCCCACTGAGGCACAGTTAACCCCCCCTCCTCCTGTTCTCTTGAATTAGTTTTCTATTACAGCTATAACAAAACATCTCTTTCTCTCTCTCTCTCTCTCTCTCTCTGACTACAGTCTGAAAAAGCTCTCCACTTTTCAGGACTCATGTGATTAGGTTATAGACACTTATATAACCCAGGGTCATCTCCTCACGTCAAGGTCCCTAATTTAATCACATCTATAAACTCCTTCTGCTATATAAAGTAACATTCACAGATTCCAGGAATTAGGATAGGGACATCTTCAGAGACCAGTATTCAACCTACCACAGAACCTAAAAGCCTAAGTCATCCACCATAGTAACTACCATTGGTTAATTATTGGTGTTCAGTCTTTCTCTCCATGACCGTGCACTCTTGGACAGTAGGATTTATATTGTTCTACCCACCATGTTTAACACAGTGCCTAATAAAGTACTAAGTAGCTCAAATAAATGAATTTATCAATCAATAAATATACATTTAAATCTATACGGTGCTCTTAAAGGACAATGAAAAATCAGTAGTAGTGAATGTTTATTTTAGAGAAGTTACTGTCTATAGGATTTTCACACTATGAAGATTTTATTCTTTATTACATTTGGGATACTTTCACTCTATAAATCATTTTATATAATTTGGAGATAAATTTTCTATTTATTATATCAATATTTTGATGACATGCACAATAAATTTTTTATGGGTTTTCTCATCATTAAAATTGAAGTAATGATGGGATTTTACTTGTTTTTAGTTCATATTTGTTTATATTTTACTCTTGTATGGAACAATGCCTATTAAACATTTAAACTAGGTCATTAATTGTCTACATCTGAGATCATTACATACCAGGAACTGACATTACCTCAGAAATTAGTCAGAGTAGACAGGCTACAATTTTTATTTTTCTAAAAGAAATTATAAGTAAAATTCCTTCACTATTTTGTAATGATTTTCTTTCTAGAGTTGGTTATGTGGTTTAGAAACAGAAGCTCCGTATGTAGTTTAAGATTCTGTTTTTCAGTAGTTTAAATAAATATTAAGCAAATATCTAACACAGGCTTCTCTGAAAAATCATATGCAGAATGGAATCAAAGACTGAGGGACCTTCTAGCCTAATCTAATTTCATTCACATACCAGGAACTGAAGACTTCTAAAATCAAATGAATTGTGTAATTTTACAATGGAGAGGCTTCTGTGCACTTTCTAAATAGTATAGGAGAAGCCATGATGGAAAGAAAGATTTTTATATCTCAGACTGTTCATAAAGTAAGCATATTCATAATTTATTCTGTGTCAAAATTCTGATGAGAATTTCAATAATAGCATTTATAAAAAAAAAAGCAGCTTTGAGGCTATTCTTCACCTTGGTGTGGTGTTATTTTAATCCTTCATCTGGTTTTCAAATAGGCCATAGTACTAGTATTCAAGACAATAATTACATTAAATTAATTATGAGCATGATCCAGTGCTTTGTTAAAATCAATGCACATTACACTTGGGCTTTCTCTTTATAGACCAATGTTTTACTTCCATAAAGTTTATCGACTGAAGTTATTTTTTCCCTAAACTTCTATGATTTCTCAGTATTATCTTCTTCATCTTGCTTGTTCACAGATTTTTCTTTAAATTGATTATATAATAAAATCAAACTAATCACACAATTTTCTTTTATGTCTTAATATTTTATCAGACTTCTATTTCTCCTATTTCTCCATAAGTTTTCAAAAGAACTTTGTCAATAATCCACATTTCCCAAAAGCAGAGCAATGCCATGCATTAATTTGTATAGCTATGTTGGAGAAAATAACACATTTAATTTTTGAGCAATAATATAAGAAAAAGAATCATTGTGATGCATAGATCTCAAGAAGTGGTACCAAGAGGGTGTAGCAAGAGAATAAACTCAGTAATTCTTATTACAAACTTGATCTTAGTAGTAAAAAGGAGTTAACATCTATATTTGGAAAAAAATGGCCTCAAGTTAATGAAGTAGTTAGCTTAATATTTCAAACATAAAGTTCTGTTTAAAAAAATAGAGAGTATTCTATAAAGGTTACCAACACACCATTTTACCAATTAGTGGTTAAAAACAAATTTCTTTTTCTTTTAAATATGCATGGAACGTTTAAATAATTAAACCATTAAAATTTGTTTTTGGATATTCCTCTTTTTACACATAATTCAGATTGTGTATTGCTAGAAGTAATTCTGTTCTTGCATATCAGCTTATAAACAGATGAAAAAAATGTAGATAAATTCTGTTTTTTATGTCCTCCTGTTTAAAAGTAAATCAGTAAAATGCTAATTTCTTAGTATCACACTCATAGAAAAATTTCAGTTCAGTTATCATTGGATATTTACCCATAAACTAAAATTCTATCTAGTGGATAATTTCAAGATTATAATTTTGAGCTTCACATTCATATCTAAATCTTGACTAGAAGATCAACAGTGGAGGTTAATACTAATCAGAAAAAAAAAATCTGCAAAAAGGTAAATATTATCATACCCAGCAAATGGCTGTGTCTAGTAATTGAGAGTTTTTTATGTTACACTTTCCTTCAAGAATATTATAAGACAGGAACACAAATTCTCCCTCTCTAATACGTGGTTGAATTTCAGATTTACTTTAACTGTTCATTATATTGAGTACTTCATATTTTGTATGACTTAATTTAGCAAGACATTGAGATCTCTAAGCAAATGAGATAAGAAAACACATTTGAGTGGGGAAATATGATTTTGGTTTAGTGATAAACTTGAGAGTAAACGTATGATCTGGGTTTACTTATACACTTCTAAGCTAGGAAGGGGACTCCATGTTTTGAATCTCACATCAGGATGACCTGTGGAGAAGCACATAGTGCAGCTGACCACCCCACTAATGGGAGATACACAACATTTGTGAACTATAGGATTCTCTGTGCCTTGGTTTTCTTAACTATAAAACAATCTCCAAATGCCTTCCCAGCTCCAAATCTACTATAGAGTAAAATCTTATTAACTAATCCAGAAAGTGTTAAAATCATGAAGTCAGGGGAATTAAGGGGTTATTAAGACATTGGAAACGAAGTAATGAGATCCCAGGTTGGGTCTTCATGGAAAATAGCATGTATACAATGAAAGTTTAACTACAAGAGTACCTCTCTTGGTTGCCTGGATTATAATGACCCTCCTCATCTTCATTATGAATAGTAAGAAAAGACATTCATGTTAAATAAAAATTAATGGCAGAATAATTCATGATTGAGTTAGCTCCCATTTGGGAAATATGGGATGGATGTGGATGATACCAGTGCAGCACACAAATAGATGTAATGAACCAGATGCTCAGAATTTCCTGGGTAAAGAGACCTGGTCTATTTCTTTGTCATACTTCAAATGAATCTATCTAGCATTAATATATTTTGTGTGGATCCACTTTATTCCACCTGTTCTGACACTTGGGAGAATGCCCTACGTAGAGCAACGAAGGTGCATCAACTCTAAAAACACCAGATAGAGTCACCTATCTTCTTTGTAACTGTACCACACTTTCCATGAAATGGGAGATGACAGAGGATATGTAATGCAGACTATTTTTTTAAAGCTTGAAAACACTGAACACTTGAGAGAGGAGTCCAGAGATTTTAAACACTAGTTTCATATTCCTAATTTTCATATCCCTAATCATTTGTCATAAACAGGATATCACGTCAGTATTATGGACTTCCAATATTTATACAAGGACAAAGTCTCCTTGAAAATGATTTACTCTTTAAGTTTCACTCATCTGACTTTGCAAACCCAGTGTTGTCGTTGAAAAAGAATCTTGAAATTTCTGAATATATAAAATATATATTGATCGGAATTTATAAAACATAAAATTTTAAAATAAGAAATTTGAAAAATTTGATTAAAAAGGGATCCTTTCTTTACACTGAAATGTACATGTAAAGAAAAGTATCAATGGTGTACCTTTAAAGTACCTTCACAGTACCTCTCAATACATAAACTGAACAGTTTCAGATCATCACACCAGGGGTTATTTATTTATCTCCATTAAGCATCTTCTGTAGACCCATCTCAGGGAAATGGCGGTTTAGTAGAAAGACTCAGGAGCCTGTCAGAAGACCAGGCTCATTCTAGTACCACCATGGTGACACTGGGAAAAAGATTGAGTGTTAAGTCTAGTTCCTTTCTTTAAGTCAGGAATAATAAAGTCACCAATTTCCTAGTCTCTGTGAATGATTACTCATTCATTCAATACATATTTGTTTGAGGTCTAAACTTTTTATTAGAATAAAAAATAAGAAAATAATGAATAAAATGAATATTAATCACCAGCTATTTGCCAGGCATTATGGTGAATGCAAAAAGATACAGGAGTTAAATTATTTTGCTTTAGTTTAATCTTATTTATAAAAATGGGCTTTGAATTATTGGGAAGTTTGTCCTAATTTTTTTCCCCTAGGTTATTTGTTCAACAAATTTTAATTCAGCATGTCACTAATGCTTGGCACTCTTTCTAGCATCCGGTGACACAGGGATGAACAGGAGTAATAATGCCCTTATTTTCAGAAATCCACTCACCTTCCATGTTTTAAAATTAATACTGTAACAATCAGGAAACAATACTAATCAGAAAGCAACAAAAATAAAATAGGAAGAGAAAGGGAAAAAGTTAACTATCCTGAAAGTCTTTTCTTCCCACCTCCCTTCTTTTTCATAGAATTAAAATCACTCACATTTCAAACACAAAGCAATTCATGGAGCACTATGAATATTGGACAATTTAATAACAGTTAAATGAATAAAAGTCTCTTTAGAAAATCTTATGTAATAAAACACTGCTAATTTGATTCTGAAAAACACTGTAACTAATTTGTTTTTGTCTATGTTTTAAAGAGAATGGTAGATTTTTTTTCAATAGAATATGTTGCTAATATACTTGTTTTTCTTTTGCAGAAATTCTTAGTTCCATGAATGACTTCTTTACCATTTAGCAAAATAATGTGGAAACGCCAACACTGAAAAAGTTTGCAATTTCTCTATTAGCATTTGGATTATGACCTTGCAGTTTATTGCCCGGGATCTACTTCTATTTTTCTACTCCCTCATTGAAAAGAAACTAATAAATATTGTATAGTTACAAAACAGTATCTCCAGAATGCTACAACATGTTGGTCTGTTTCCACTTGCTTTGACACTACTTAATGCATAGTTAGGAAAACTATGTATTTTTAATTGCTGTAAGCTAGTTTAGTTTGCCATTAAATTCTTAAATCTCACCCATTAACATTTCAGCAGGTCAATTTTTTAGGAATCTTGCCTTCAACTTGGCAAAACTTAATGGAATAAAAATGTGTTGGAAAAAATTGAATATGAAAATATAGTACAGTAGTTCTATATTAAATTATAGATTTTGAATTGTATCTCCAGTTGTCTACTGTTTTGAATATAATGAATTAAAATTTGACCAAGAAATGTTCATGGGTAAGCATGACGGCAGTTTTGGAGGAAGGCGTGACTCCATTCTTCTAGAGAAGAGCAAGTTGAGTTACGCTGCTGGACCATGGGGAAAAAAATCTCAAAAAGTTGGGTGAAAAGTTGGGTGGAAGAGAAGCATGAAGAGAATTTCTGTTCCCTCTATGAATCTTCTGTGACATGAGTAAAACACTCCAAAGGAGCACAATTAACTCAAGGTTTGGGGGGCTTCTAATCGACTTTGAAATTCTTAGAGATTTGTCAAGAGCTTCCAACTGACCTTCAAGAGCTTTTTGGCTTCCAGTTTGGTTGAATTCACTTAAGAACAACATCAAGAAAAGAAGCTACAAGCTTAACCAAGTAATAAAAAATAAACCACACAAACATGTTATGTTTCAATATCATCGGAAATGCTACTGTGAAACTCGAGGTGCCATGGAGATCAAGACCATAAAGAAAAACCATGTATTACCATTATGTTGTATAAAACTAATATGGGCCCCAAAGATCTCAGAAACCTGCATACTATCAGTGTGAAGAATGCGGAGACTCAAATCTTGACAGCTATGCTGAAGAGGACATTTACATGGAACTGCCTATTTACAGGTTCGTTACTGTCATTAGTAAACAATCAAAATCAAGTGCATACATGACAGTGATCTTCTCTTATTTGCCCCAATTTCCTGCCATTAATAAAGTGACGGCTGATCGTACTATTGAAGAGGTTAAACGCTAAAGGAGATAGTTTTACCTAATTCTGGTTAGTTCAAATTCTAGTTAGAGTCATACCTAGCACAACGATTATGCTCTTCAACTTCTATCCCACTCAACACATTTCCAAGGAGAATACAGACTTTCTGAGAAATAAGGTATCAACTAGATCAACTGCTTTCAATAAGGGACTTTCTTATGGTCTATAGTTTAGACCATAACAATTTGTACAAATAGTGGGGCCTAAGGTTGTTGGGTCAGTAGATCATTAAATGCTACACACACATATATATATACACCTATATATTATTCTTTTTTCTTTCTAAAGGCTATTAAATACAGTTAAGAACTTTTTTCAAGCAAACAGGGAGCTTTCAGACAATTCTTTCTGCCAACCAAGGCAGCCTACCACAGAAAACTTAACAAAGTATCATTTTAAGCCATTTACTTCATGATAAATGAGAAGAGTATACAACGAACCCACTGGAGTAAGAGTTCTGTGTTCATTATAGGTAATAATGTAATGTTCTCGTAATGTACATGCTTTCTTGTTCAATTTCCGCTCAGATGATTAAAGGCAAAATGCTGGTATCTCCAACAGAATTCACCATAGTAACTTTCACTTTCAAATCGTTTGAATTTAAGAATATTCTAATGAAATAAGTTCCAAAAGCCCTGCAAATTCAATATGGGTTATACACAATTTTTTCCCTATGTATTTTTATCTTCTTGACTTTCTCTTAATTTTAATTTTACCCTTCAAAAATTGAATACAATCTTTGCAAGTCCCCCAAATAATTTCTTATATTCCTCCACATTGGTTGAATTAATCAGCGAAAGGAAGTTTGAACATAATATCATCGTGTTTTGACTTCTAATGTACAGTCATTTTTATTAACTCCTTATTGTTTATTTAATATATATTTCAACAGGACAGGTCATAATACTATGTTCCCCCTACTATGTACCTAGAGTATAGAAAGACTTCCATCACATCCTTGAAGTTTACATATTGTAGAGAAGACCAAGTTATATTATTTATCTTCCTTCAATTTTCTCAAAGCAATACTTCTTTAGAAGATTAAACAAATAATTAAAAACCAAAACAATAGTGTCAAGTATATCAATTATTGACCAAGTAAAGAGTCTCTTCTGGAAGTCTGCCCCTGGAAGTTTCATTTTGGGAACAGATATACTTCATGATTTCCCATTTTATTTCATAAATCACATTATAACGGCACTTTGAAATCAAAGTCAACAACCTCTGTCTGCCCCGGAATATGTCCTAGGAAAAAATTTAATCACCTTAGGCCCCACCCCAAGAATTGATATCCATTTTATTTCATAAACCATGTAAGAAAGTTCAGACAATACTTTATTTGTCAAGAATTCACAGGCCTGAAATGGAGAAAGGAAACATGATTCAGGCTTAATCTCTTTATTTTGAAAATTATTTAATTAACCAAATTATATATTCTTACTAGTAGAATAAAAAATAACTACTATAAAATAAAATGATAACTGCCACAGGAAATACAGACTGAGTGCTTTGTAAAGTTCAAGAGGCAGGAGAGAGAAGTTCCCACTTCGGGGGAAAAAGGAAGTTTCATGGTATTTAGGTTAGATCTTTAAAAACTCTAAAATTTGGGCATATGCAAAGAGAAGGGGGAAATTCCAGGACAATGGAAAAGTTTAAGCAAAAGAATAGAGTTCAGAAAGCAAATAGATTTGCATAGTATGACATGATTAGTGTTACACTGTGTGAAATTTGTACAAATAGTGGGGCAATACACACACACACACCTATATATTATTCTTTTTACTTTCTTATTATTATTTAGACACATTGGAACTTATCTTCCTTTTTATTTTTAATTGACTATATCTTGGACATATGATATTGACATTTGTGCTGCTTTATGCTTTATCTCATTTAGAGTTCAATGTCTCACTGATAATGCCAGGAAGATTATTTTACCACCGATTTTCCCACTCCATTCCTTTTTCGAAATGGACTTTGTAATGGGAGGCAATTCATGAAGAAAAATAGCAAGCTACAGCATAACCCAGAGGCCAGGACTGACTGCAAAGTTGAATTTTTTTTTTTTTTCTAAACTCAACCAATACCTGACCACAAACTGAATTATAAAAGCCTAGAGTCAGTCAGCCACAAATAATTCTCCACTGTCTACTAGGGGTGAGCTGCTGTGTTAGATGCCCTTGGGGAGAAAAAAAAAAAAAAGTATACAATATGATTGTTGCCCTGAAATAACTTAGTTTCCTGGTTGAAGGGATGAGACCCAAGCACACAAAGTGAAATAATAATGAAAGATAAAGCATGGTTAGGCAAATATATGATAGATATGGATCTGTTCAAAGGGATAGTAGTTTCTATCCTGGGGCACCTTCATGCCCTAAGTCTCTGGGAGTAATAACTTGCTTCTGATGGAACTATGTTCAGTATTGCAAAAGTCCAAAGGAAAATGCACATTTCTTTCCTTTTGCCGAGATTCACATAAACTCCATGTGACAACACTGTTTCTCATTAGAAGAAAAACAGGTTACTGCTGGAGGGTTCCAATTTGTATGTGTGTTGGAGGCTAAGCAGCTGGGGGTGTTCAAGTATGGTAGAAAAGGAAGCAATGTACCTTAAGAAATGGTCTGGAATAAGTATATAGTGTAAAATGATACCCAAGGTCCCTGATTTCTGCAATAGGCCTAACAGAGGATAACCTATTCAATGTTATACAGTTATAACTCTATACAGACCACTCTTCAATCACATGTAACAAGAGTTTCTATTGATACACCCATCACAGTTTTTATTTTTAAGGATATTTATCTCACTGGACTATGATTTTTAGAGTAGGCATTCTAATTTATTCATCTCTGTAACCCAGTCTCTAGCACAACACATAACATCCATAAATAACAAAAAATGTTTGTGAAAGAAATAAATAGAAATATGGAATCAAATCGTGAAGAATATTTAATGTGAATTGGCAGGATCTTATCTGCAGAGAAGTTTTGAGTGGAGGTTTGGCCTGAGCAGAACTCTAGGAAAATCCAAGTAGTACTATAATCCACATGGCACTGGGGCTTACAACCCTGAGATCATGATCCGAGCCAAAATCAAGAGTCAGATGCTTAACCGACTGAGCCACAGGCATCCCCTGATAATGAATTTTAGATCACTGCATTTTGGTATGTCAAGTTTTCCTTCGGAATCCTAAAAGGTGGTGTGATACAAAAATTATATCAAGCTATAGCCCAGGAATAATTTTTTTTTCTAAAATAATTCCACTCAATTTGTTTTAAGTGACACTTATACTGTGACATTTTGAAGATTTGCTCATTGCTTCTTTTTCTCTCAAACTTTTCCTCCCATTTCCTCAGAAGTTTAGAGCAAAACATCATATGGATAAAGAAAATAAATGACAATGTCTTAAGGGTCAAAGGAGGAATTAGGAATATTCTCTCTATAGTGTATGAAAAGTGGTAGTGTTATTTGAAGGCAGAATAAATTAGCTAAAACATACACTGGAAACTCTAAGACAACCACTAAAATAATTTTTAAAAGAAGTATAATTCACTTGCTAAGAGAGGGGATAAAATGTTCAGTGAAAACCTGGGAAAACATTAAAGTAGAAGGGAATGCAAAAAATGTAAAATAGGCATAAACATGTTAGATAGTAATTCAACTATATCAATAATACCTTTAAATAATGTACTAATTAAAAGATAGATTGTCAAGTGAATAAAAATATAAGACCCAATTATGTATTCTCTACAAGAAACCCACAGTAAATATAAAGACACAGTTAGGTTAAATGTAAATGGAGACATATATACCATGCTAAGAGTAATCAAAAGAAAGATGTAGTAGCTACATTAATTTCAAACAAAGCAGCTTTCAGAACACAGAATAAATTAAAAGACAATTAAAAGACAAAAACAACAAACTGGGAGAAAATATTTATAAAATCATATCTAATTTAAAAAAAACCTTATATTTTAAAAATACAAAGAACTCTTTAAACAAAACAGTAAATAAATAAACAACCCATTACTTCCTGACTTTGACCATACTGCCAAAGTGAAATTTATACAAGGACTGATTTATCTTAATGTGCAGATATTAGGCAGTTGAGTCTTTCATTACTGGTGCGGGAGATGACAGAGAAGCAAGTGCAGGAGGCAAGAATGTGTCACGTTGTAATGGAAGAGAGGTGGAGGGATCAACAGGAAATCAAGTCTGATATAAACATGATTATGTGCATGTTGATCAGGTACAGATTGTTGCAGATGGAAATATTTGTGGAATATTTGTGGATGTGTATATACAAACTCATTAGTATATGCAATTATTTTCTTTCTCGGTTCTCAAATCAGGCAATGTTTTACATATAATCTTAGCCAAATACACAGCCCTAAAATACTAAAAAGCCATACCAGGGAAAGAAAATCACGACAAAACACACACACACACACACACACACACACACACACACTCACACTCACACACACCTGCACTGCCTAAATATGTGTGTGTGTATACTCTATGTATCAAAGGAAAAAGAATAATATGCAAACTGGATCAAGGAATTTCAAAATAGTTTCTCAGTGGCAACCCAAAATTGCGGATATGGTGGTTCAATTTATGCAGAGCATGATTCAAAGAGACTACTAAGAATAAGGTTAGGGCCTGAGGAAGCCTAAATTTCTTTGGTGGGGGGGAAGTACCAAAGGACAAACAGGGATACTTCAATTTGAATTTTTTATGAATGAAAAGCCCTGCAAGAACGTAGAGTATGTTATCCCTCAGTTATGCTTCTTTACCTACCCCACTGAATATTAAACTTATCATAAAGATTCCTTAATAGTTCATCGAGGCATGCAAATATAAAAATCGACTCAACAAATGACATAGTTGCTATAACATAATTCCTGAAGAAAAGTAACACTTGACTTTAAAAAAAAAAGTACACAAGAAAAATCTTAGGTTAAAAAAGTTGAAATTCTGTCAACTAACACTACTTAAATTTATAAAAAGGATTTTATTGTAGAAATATTTAGTTAAATCAGGAGGACATTTTCTTTTGATGAACTGAGTACTGATGATCAACAGATAAAATATATTGTTCTTTTGTAGCTAAGGAGTTGAAAATATGTGTTTTATTTTGATTAGAAAGTAACTCCCATGACATCAAATACTTTGAGGAAGGTATGTAGAGACAGTATTTGTATATGTGTATTGTCTGTACACACAGAAACACAATGTACAGGAAATTGTTAAGCACCTTTTTAGTTCATTTGCCTCTATCCAACAACTAAATCCTTTGAGGTCCAAAATTCCACTTTGCATTCAATGTGGAAAATGTCTTCCCTTCGTCATTCAGCCTGTGCTTGAATACCTCCAGGGATGGAAAACTCACTCTGGAAAAGTCTGAACACCTAAAATTATTCCTGGAAGACATCTGAGAAAATAGTAAAGAGGGCAGAAAGCCTCTGCTACGTAAACTCCTTTGAATACCAACAAAAGTTATTTGAATGAAAGAAAGTGAAAAATTAATCTCAAGAAAAATGAAGTGGAAAAATGTCCTCTCGGAATGGTGGAAAAAAACAGCTTTAGAGCATAAAAACGGAGATGCTGCCCCCCAGCCCCCACCTTGAATCTCCAATGGGCCATCAGACAAAGATAAGAATATGATTAGAATTTTAAAAGTAGTTGAAAGCTTTTTCTGAAATTAAAAAAAAAAAAAATCATCACTTAGGAATTCAATTTGTAAAAGTGTAATAACTGTCAATCTAGAACATTCTTGGCTCTTTTTCCCCCAATTTTGGGGCTTAGTTCTAGCCTTTAAAATAGAGTAGCCCACATAGCTCCTTTTTCACAGGAAAACTTTCCATGGATAAATACATTTGCTTTTTATTAAAATGTACATTTTTTTTCCTCCAGAAAGTCACAGTATGAATGGTTTAGTTTTATCACAATTCTTTTTGGGGTTTTGCTTTAGCGACTAACACTGATCTTATACAATTCCATATATCCTTAAATGGGTGGGTGTCTCAATTATTCATGGAATTCATTCCTCTTATCAAATCATTAAGGTAGGTGAGATAAGCATCACCTACAATCTCCTTGCCTCCAAAATCCATCCCCTCCTGCCATCATCATCATGCAGTTTAGCTGTCAGGAATCTAATAAGACCTACATCCTGCTAGATGTGAGCTTTCCTAAAGTCATAACCAAAATGCTTTGGGTTCAATATGACTGCCTAAAGGATTTAGTGGTGACCTCTTAAATAAGAAAGCCAGAAGAAAATTGGCCAATATTGGTAGGAAAAAAGTCTTTACAAAAGATCATGAATAAATATGGTATCAGATATTAAGGTAAAAATTAGAATATATATTATTCATGTAAAGAGTAGTAATCCAGAAGATGGATATCATAATTCTAGTAGCAAATGAATGGATCTATCGTATAACATTTCAACTACAAAATAGAGCCTTTGGAACATTCTGTTATACTTGGAGAGGATCGTAACAGTGTGTAATAAGCCTTAAACAATAATATAAAATCTTTAATAATGTATACAAAATCTTATTCTGCATCGAAGATCCCAAGCAAATGAAATACACTGAGCTTCCAAATAAAAGATTGTAAATCCTCTGGCATTTTAAACAAATTACTGTGAGAAATTTATTATTGTACCTTATTACTCGCCATAGTATACTTTGTGTTCACAGTTGGACTGCATCTTAAAGTACAATCACATCTCATTTCTGGTAAAAATTCAAAACTAACAGAAAGGTGATGCAGCCCTTGTACCTGCAAAATTAGTATTTATAGTTGCAAAAGTAGCAACGAAAAATATGGATCGGAGAACTCACAACATTACTATAAAAAAGTGATTTGTTATCTGTGTTTAATGAATATATCAAGAATTCTATTAATGAGGAGATTTTTCTAAATAAAATCTGTTATGCCTCTCAAGCAATACAAGGCCACTAATCTTACTTAAATAAATATAAAAGCCAGAAAACTACTCTGAAGAATGTAAGTGGACATTAATTTCTTGTATGCTTTCATAATTATGTCTCTACATTTTAAAGCAAAACTATCATAACTTAAATCCAATTTTAACTCTAAGATATATAAATAAAATTAATCTATACATTGATTTCATGACTAGTTGAATCAAAGCCCTATATATTTGCCAAGATTTTGCTAAAATAGGGATCATTAATATACTAAATTTAAAATGGAAACTTCCTCCTTAAAAATATATATATTTGAGAAAACATACCCAGTTTCTGAAAAAATTGCTTCTTTCCTCTTGTAGGCCATACACACACATAAAAGATGAGGTGTGCATAAAAAGTCCGTGAGGACAAGAGAAACATACCAATGAAGACAAAGAACCACAGCCCCAGAAGGAAATTTAGGTAAACATCCTGAATAGGATCATGTATACAAACGTCTGCAGGGACCCTGTGTGTCAGGTGTGCGACTCTCTTGACTATAATCCCATAAAAGGCAGCTGCTCCTTAGCTCCTACCGATTGTGTCATGCAGAAATATGGGCCACACAGATGTCTCCATCACACTCCTGCTGGCTCACTGTTTATCTTTGTAGAGATCAGTTTATATTTTTTCTTCAAAAAAAAATCCCTGAGTAGATCAATACTCTTCAGACTAAACAAAACATGTCTGCAAACTACATTTTTTCATTGACTGACGGTCTGCCGCCCCTAATCTAGACCATTCAGTAACTCCTATAAGTCACTTTCCAGATATAAATCTTTCGGGCTAACATTAGTTGCATTATCTTTCTTTAGGTATTTTAAGATCTAACAAATATAAAATAATCTTTTTAGTTCATACTAATTTTATCTTGTCTTAGAATAAACTATTATATTTGACATTTTTTTGACATTAGGTTTACATTGTAGATCATTTAACTCTTTCACGAGCATATTCGTCATGGAAGCAAATCCCCTGAATGAAGACAAAATTCTAATTGAGTTGTAGAAACGGTGATAAGATGATTATTTGTTTCCTATCTTTAATAACATTCCCATAAAGCCAGTTTTAACTGACAAAGTGGTAAGAATTATACACAGTAAATTTTCTAGATTACAACATTTTACTCATTTAGTAACCAATTTGTTGTATTTCATACTTTTTAATACACTTTTTTAAATGTATGGCATCCATAAATGCAATAAAACTTCACGACTATTTCTTACATTTTTGTAAAATAGGATACATTTAGGATATCATAACGATCAAAATAATATACAATGTTTTATTATGTACATACATTTATGGTGCCTCAGAGATTGATTATACTATTTGTCTTTATATTTATAAGTCCCAAACTGATTTTTGTCTTTGAGATCATGTCTCTAGGGTTTTTTATTCTCTACTAGAGTTAGCAGTTAGTGTACAGAATGCCCCTCATTCTGTTTTGTGGTGTATAATTTCTATTATCTGAGCATACAGGTGGTAAGCTGGAAAAACAGGTGGTAAGTTAGAAAAATGCCTAGAGTAAGATTCTAAAAGAGAATTAGAATGGTTCTAATAGGAGTCCTTGTTTCCATGATAGATGGTATAGTTTTGAGCAGAATCACTCTAGTTGTTTTTTTGTTTTTTTTTTTAAGATTTTATTTATTCTTTTTAGGGGTGCCTAGGTTAAGCGTCTGCCTTTGGCTCAGGTCATGATCCCAGTGTCCTGGGACTGAGCCCCCCCATGCTTCTCCCTCTGCCCCTCACCCTATTCATGCTTTCTCTCTCCCTCTCTCACTCTTTTTCTCTCTCTCTCTCAAATAAACCTTTAAAAAATAAAATTTTAAGATTTTATTTATTCTTTTTATTTTAGAGAGTGAGAGACAGTAGGTGGAAGGGCAGAGGGAGAGGGAAAAATAAAATTTTAAGATTTTATTTATTCTTTTTATTTTAGAGAGTGAGAGACAGCAGGTGGAAGGGCAGAGGGAGAGGGAGAGTGTGGAGAGCAGACTCCACACTGAGTGCAGAGCCCAACCTGGGCTCAATCCCATGACCCTGAGCTGAAACTAAGAGTCAGAGACTTAACCAATGGAGACACCCAGGTGTCCCTCACCCAAGTTCCTTTGTATGAAAGTTGTGTGCCCCACCCCTCCTCTCCAGCCTGCTAATTGAAACACTTGGAGGAAGTATAGCCTGGTAGAAAGAGAATGCATTTTGGAGAGAGAGTTTTGAGATTTAACCCTTACTTTAAATGTGACCTTACGTAAATCACGCCATCTGTCTAAGTCTATTTCCTAGGATACAAATAAAGACAACTTTCTTTATACAATTAAGACTCTTATGCGATATAAATATGGTCATATATGTGAAGTACAGAGCACAATAAATATTGGTTTTATTTACCAATAATTACTGTGTATACTATGAACATGGCAAGAAAGAGCAAAGCAGTCCCTGGCCACTTTCTGTCACTTATACAGCTAGACTCTAATATTTTCCTGTTGAAATAAACAGCTTCACAGAACATTAACATCAGTGAAGGTCACTCTGTGACCATGACGGATCGAGAGAAAAAGCAAGACTACTTCACGACTATTTCTGAACACAGGTGGAAGCATAGTCTTTTTCCAAATCAACAAAATTTACCTAAATGTCTCCTTATCCTGGCTAATAAAAATAAAAAATAAAAAAAAAACCCTGCTACTTCTAGATAAGCCTTATTGAAATACCCAGTCATAAGATTACTTCTGCTTCCTGACAATATCCAATTCAGAGCAAAGAGCTGGTTCCGCAGGGATTCCCTCAAGTGATCTAATGTGAGCCCAATTCGTAGAAGTCTTTGTAATACCCTGTTACTGAGATGCCCCATGTTTCCTTATGGTGAGTATCCTCTCAGCAACGAGCAAAAACTCTAGCTTGTTCAATCACAGGTGTATTCCTGATAGTCACTGGCTGGAGAGAATTCACAAAGGAGTATCAGGGAAAGTCCCAAAATGGGTCAGCCTTTTTGTCAGAGATGGCATTTATAGTCATGCTGGTCTAGCCACCAGAGAGGCCCAAAATTCCTTCATCAGAGACGGTGTATCTTGCAAGTTAAATGTCAAACTTAGTTAACAGAAGTTACGTAAGTTAACAGCAAGCTTATTATTTTTCTTAAGCCAAAATATCAGAAATAGGTTTCCATCTCCATTCCTTACATGTACACATAGAAGTTAAAGATGAAGATCACTGACTTCCCTTTTTATTTTCACTGACTCAAGCAAAGTGTTAATAGAAAGAAGTCAGTTACTTCAGACATCTAAAATGGGAATTTTACACTAAAAAATAAAGTTCAGAAAGAGTTTCAAAGCCCTATTAAAGCTACATTTTAAAGTCTAACTTCAGAGGGAAAAGAGGGGGGGTTTAACGTTGATTTTGATTTTAGGAATATTTGATATACTTCAGTCTTTAAGCAATAGAGGAAATCTTGAGCAGTAGCACCACATCGATTATAAAATAAAGTCTGTATAAGGCAAACAATTTAATCAGTGAAATAGTAATAATGCCACATCAGCTGCACGCTGATCACCTGCCAGGCACCATGCTACATGCCTTACATGCGTAATCCGAATTAATCTTCAAAACAACCCTTTGAATTAGAAATTACAATTATCTCCACTTTACTGGTAAAGAAACCAGGGCTTCAATAGGATAAGAAACCTGTCTGAACTTACATAGTTTGAGGGTATAGCTGGAATTCAGACCCATAAAAGCCAGTTCCAGAAGCCGCAAGCTTAACCTCTAAGAACAGCTTCTGCACTGCCCAAGGGTCCAGCTTTCTTCTAGGAACATCATACTTTTCCACACACAGTGAACCCTGTAAATAATAGGAGTTTAAAAACTTCAGAGAAATGTCCCTGTTGAAGCAACTCTAGAACCTCTCCAGAAATCAGGAAGTAACGTTTTTTGAAGTCTAATGACTCAAAGGCTGGTGGCCCCACTTCTGCTTCCTTCAAAACAACTTCATTAAAGGTACTTGCAGTCAAGTTAACTATAGGCCATGTGTCACACTGTCAATTAAAAAAAAAAAATCACTGGAATGAGGTGTCAGGACCTGTAAGGTTCTAATCCTGATTCCAGAAAAGGCAAGTAACCCATATTTTTTCAGAGGTGAACAAATTAGAAGTTAATTCCAAAATTATGAGCAAAAGCTTTAAGTTTAAATTTGAAGCTAGGGATTAATGTAATGCCCAGTACCCTGAAACTTTATTATCAATAATTTTGTCACCACAATGGTGAGTACCTTCTTATAATTCAGTAAGTTCCAGACCAGAACAACATATTAGAAGTCAAAAAGGAAATTCACTAGAGAATAAGAAATATTTATTTTAAACATGTGGAATCAATGTCCTTTGACAGTGCGCCATGTTTATGAGAATGGCTGGTTGTTCCCATAACGTGCCACAGGTATAACTCTACAGATGTACCCTTCAAAAGCAGATGGAAAGTTATATTCCCATTTAGTGGTTAAAACGCATTTATTGAAAGTCTTTTAAGAGCTTAACACTGTGCAAGACACAATGGGTATATTAAAAACAATTCAACTGGAAAATAGTTTACTATGAGTTAGGAGTCATAGAAACTGACTTGTAGAATCTTCCTTTTTAATATATACCTCATGGTGTGATCACGTCCCAGTGTCACTCAGAGCACACTAATCATGTCCAAGCATTATTATCTCTGACCTTATGGAACCTCTAAACGTGCTATTGTTAAGATCACATTGGTTCTTTCCCCATAGCTAACAAGTTTAGTTTTGCAGAAGGTTTGAGCCAAAATGGCAGAAAATAATACTGTGCTTAGGAACAGCCAATTGCCTGGAGCTCACATTAGCAAATTCCTCATCATGAGTTTAAAAATGTTTCCAGAATTCTACACCTTTACAGCCTTCTTAGATTTTTCACGGACCATGGCTTTTCTCATATGTTGAACTAAGAATTTAAAAGAAACTACGTCTTACTAGGTTTGTAAAGCTTTAAATAGGCTCAGTTTAATTTGATGAAGTAGGCAAAGGTAGTTACATCGACAGATATCCTATGGTTCATTACATCACCGTAGCTAGCAATAGGCTTGTTTTATGGGGTATAGCCTTTCCATTGGAAGGCCACCGAGTGTCTGCTGAAGAACGAGCGAGTCACTTGGGTATGATTTTCAGTTCCTAAATGAAGTATTTTACATTTTCTTTCTTTTCATCTGTAATTTACATATACGTACACACACACACACACACCTCTACATATAGCACTATAGTACACAGTCCACAGAGCTCATGACAGCCAAATTCTCAACCTTTGCAATAATAGTTGGAATACAATGAAATGTCCGTAAGTAGCGTTTTTATCCAGAATTAATTGGCTAGGAGTTGGGATGAAACATTGGGATGTTTCAGCACACTGAAGTGAGAGACAAATGCTTTGCTCCCACAGTGACAGCTGGATAATGAAAGGCCACATCCAGGGAGTGTTTTCCTCTCTGCTCTACAGACAAAATGTCTGTTCTAGTCGTTCTGTAACCCAGGCAGTCACAGTAACGTGCAGTCACCAAGGCATCGTCTCACCTTTATGGTGCAGTCAGGTTTGATCTGACCTCCCACGAAGCTGGCCGTGGGCACACTTTCAGAGTGAAGGGGTGATGGGGGAGCGGGTTCCGACACCGCTGACCGCGTATCTAGCACCTTAGCAGACGTGTGTTATGAATACCTTCCCCTCACAAACACCATTAGTTCCCAATTCTGCTTGTATCTCTGTCATTGTAGACTAGGGCCGAGGGGTGGAAGAAGAGTTATTTGGGGTGACGTTGCTGCTCCCTTTCCAAACCCCTCACGCTTACCATGCTATTCCACTGGCACCGATTCTACACAGATTCTCTCTGCCAGATAAAAATAATGCTGTTTGTGCAGCTCCCCTACTCGCCCCGCCAACCTCAAAGTTCACATGCTGGAATTGTCTGCTCTTAAGATCACTCAGTAGAAATTTTTAAGGAAGAGAAATGACACACATTGCCTTGATACCACTGAGATATTTATGTTTCAGAAATATATTATAGAACTAGAAGTTGATTACATAAATGATGGGATTGTAATTACATTTCCTTAAGTCATGCTGAGTCTTAATAGAGCTGACTAAAATAATTCGATTTTTTTTTCAAAGCTAGTTTTTGCCCAACATAGCAGGAAAAAAACAAATAAAAAATTACAAGAAGAAATGAGGTCTGTGGTTGTGATATCCGGATCATCCTGGGTCTCCCACTGAGCTTCGGAGTCTGATAGCAGGAAGACAAGATTGATTGCAAACTGGGCACAAATGCTATCTTTGTGTAATCATCCATACCTGCACAAACCTCTGTCCCGTCTCCTCAGAGACCCAGCAGAGGTGCCAGTTCTAGTTACTTACCAATCAGACGGCAACTGAAAGAACTTGAAGTGAAAACGCAAAACATAAAAACAGTACATCTATCTACCTTAATGTGGCATTTTGTGAATATTTTTGAAGATATTCATTCACTCATCCATCCATCCATCTATCCATCCATGCATCCATCCATTCAGAAGGGGGTCCGGCAAGGGCAGAGGGAGAGGGAGAATCTCAAGCAGACTCCCCACTGACCTGAGATCTCACGACCCTGACATCATGACCTGAGCTGTCATCAAGAATCCGCTGCTTAACCGACTGAGCCACTCAGGCGCCCCTTGTGAATACATTTACTGGAACAGATTACTCTGCCATACCGAATCTTATTTTTTTCACTTCCAAACTTTGGAGAAACCACTGGATGGATGGCCGTCGTTAATGAGATTGTCCTACAGCGTAGCAGGTGAATGATTAGCACTTTTAAATTTCAAATGCTAAGTATCTAGTTTTGTTCTCTAGTGACAGGGTTTACATCGTAATGGTCACTACTGGTTTTTCAGCAAAATTATGCTCGTGATCTAAAATTTTATTTCTTAACTTTTTAATTGAAAAAAATTAGACTTTAAAATAGAACTTATTTATAGTCTGGCCTTGAGTGGTTAATTGACATATCTTTAATGTGCTTAAAGGACAGGGCTTTACTAAAATAATTAAATAAAGGGGAGTAGATGATGATGAGTAGAATAGGACCTGAAATACTTTGTTGACTAGAAACTGACAATGACTGGCTTCACTGTTTCCTTCACAAGGATTCTCTTCCTTTTATGACTCATTCTATTTTCAAAGAATACAAAAAGAATATACTTGTGCACTAAACAAAAACAAGCATGGTATAACAGGCTTCTGATTTTTTATTCTTGCAAGAATACTAAATTAAATAATATCACTGTGTTTTCTTTGCTTTTAACGTTATACATTTATGTGACATTGAGCCCTGGAGGCAAAATTGAAGTATTGGAAACCATCTTTCTGTTGATTTTGAAGGGCTATTAGATATTTTTCAATCACCAAAGGATTTACTCCTTAGCTTAAAA
The DNA here is from genome assembly GCF_017311325.1 of Ursus maritimus. Lineage (NCBI taxonomy): Eukaryota > Metazoa > Chordata > Mammalia > Carnivora > Ursidae > Ursus > Ursus maritimus. The sequence continues at coordinate 62,204,971 of NW_024423344.1, read as the reverse complement.
ACAAGTAGCTCTTTTATAAGCATGTGTGGGACATTCTTGCTTTTATAAGTGAATTTTACTTCTCCAATATGCCACGGTAATGGTCTATATAAGATATTGGTTTAAACATGATTTAAAAAAAAAACACAACTTTAATGTTTGCTCTGGGGGGCACCTGGGTGGCTTAGTTGTTAAGCATCTGCCTTCAGCTCAGGGTTTGATCCCCACATTTTGGGATCGAGCCCCACATCAGGCTCCTCCGCTATGAGCCTGCTTCTTCCTCTCCCACTCCCCCTGCTTATGTTCCCTCTCTCGCTGGCTGTCTCTCTCTGACAAATAAATAAAATCTTTAAAAAAAAATGTTTGCTCTGGGAAATAAAATGGCAGGTGAGGAAGATGTGAGAGCAATGAACATCCTACATATTAAGATGAGATTGTCCCTTTTATGGCCAATGAACTGAATACTCTTGTCTACTATCTTGCAATTATGAAAGTATTCTCTCCATAATATTTCTTATAATTTGCATTATAATGAGCATGTTCCATTAACTGATATGAGCTAACCAGGGATAAGAATTTCTTATATAAGCACTTTGCCAACATTCTGACTCAAGTTGAACTAGTGTCCATATGATAGTGTCCAGTGAGTACAACCTCAGCCAGTGAAATAAATGTATTTACACCTAGGAGATAATATGCTCTTCTCATTGTGTTCAATAGCACTATAATTAAAGTATAAAATGCAATATTCCTTGTAACCATTCTTCAGACTGGTGAGATAACCTAAATCCCCATTCAAATCATAGAACAGATGTGAAACCAGGCCTTCCTAATGTTCATTTATTCATCCAACATCATTGTAAGATAGGTAGGACAGATGTAATCAATGATAATGCAGGAAACAAAGGACCAGAGAGTACAATTTACTTTGCAAAATTAGAAGCCACTCATTTTTGGCAGACCCCAGATGTTATGTAGCATTCTGTGTATAATGAGTAAGAAAAGACATACAAGTTTAGGGTACAACATTCAAATCTGTAAGATATTAGCATTTTGAATGTCTCCTTACCAGCCCTACTTTGATATACTCTGTTAATTCCATGTTTACTTCAAAATAGCCAGTTATTTCAGTAAGAATGAATGGAAGCTAGTTTAAAAAAAAAAAAAAAAAGGTCATCATAGTCTGTAACAGAATGTCAAAAGGAAATTTTCCTGTGGTCTTGGAGAAAGGATCAAGTGTCAAAGGTGAAAACCTTAGGTGTGCCCATACTCTAAAGAACCCTAAGGCGCTTCCAGATCCATCGCCACAAAATCTGCTGAGTTGGCAAATCCAGCCCAGTTACCATCAGCAGACTACACTCCTCCAGTCTACTTAAGCAGCACTATGAAAGGAAATGGGAAGGACTCTCAGGAGTGTAATGTTCTTGGTGAGAGATTACTTGGGGATGGAGAGGGTTGCCTGTCTCCCAGAGGCCAAGCTAAGTGAGGAGGGCACATCAAGGGACTCACTCCTTGTGAAAGAGGCTGCCACAGAAAGGGATACCAAGATCTCATTTACTCACTGAAAGCCGGCTTATGTGGTGGCCTTGTCAAGCTGTGCAAGTTACCAAGCTGAGAAGAGGAAATGAAGTAGGCTGAGACAGCAGGGAGGTTTAACTACCAAGCAGCCTGCGGAACAGTCTGATGTGGGAAGGGTGAGGCTACCTCAACTACAAAGATCAGCAAAAACGGATATATCCAGCCAAACAGGCCATTCACTCTCAGAGGTAAATGCCTTAGAAAGATACCCTCCTACATCTCCAAAACTTACATGTGTAAGTCAAGAGAAAGCCAGCATTTGGTTACTTGCTACAAAGAGGACACAGACAGGAACAGACCGTGCTAATCATACTAATGGCTTTTGCCCCTTTTCTCTAACCTAACCTTAGTGCCCCAACAATGGAGAAACCAGAGGAAAGGGGTAGGAGGAATAAAGAAAAGAGCATGCCTTCTCCACATTTCAGGTTTCTCAGCTGGGGCCTGGATAGCCTTGGGAAGAGGGGAGAATGTCAGTATTGGTTTAGAAGAAACACTGAGTAGACTAGAGTGAACTTGAGTAGAATGACAGAGATAGGTAGGATCTGCCTCAGACAATACCAATGGATGAGAAAGGGAGTTTCAAAAGAATATGTTTGAAGCTAGTGGTTGCAGAAATAATTAAATAATGTCTGAATCCCATCAAAATAATAAACTAGTTTCATGGGTAATCTTTAGATAGTTACTTAATATTGCTAAATATTACTTAATACTTCAGGACTTCAGTTACTTCATTTTAAAAAGTGAGATTCTAGTATCCCATCTTTTTACATTTATTCCCCTAACATCTATTAACTGCTTACTGTATGCCTAATTCTTTTCTTCAGGAAGAAGGCTAACCTATATGATCAGCAGACCAGCAGCTCTGTGTCAGGTGGTACTGCAGAAAGTTATCAACTAACAAGCTTTAAGAAGTCAAACAAGCTGAAGAATACCCATCACTTATTTCTCATGTCCTCCATGCCAGACTATATAATGCACTTGGGGGGAAATATTCCAGCCCTCAAGATGCTTACAATCTAAAAGTAAAACATACATATACAATACTGTTTAATTGTAATAAACATGATGATGAATTTTTTTCATATTAGACGTGCAAAACTCTGCAGTGGGTCTCATTAAACCCAGTTTTACAAATGAGAAAATTAAGTCATGGTGCTAAGAAATGGTATATCATGGTTTTGAATAGAAGTTTCCCCAGCAACAAAGTCTATACTGTTTTGATAACGTTGATCATACCCTCAAAGACAAAGCAATACCTCACATATCCAATTTATAACCTCAAGTTGAGCTAAAACCTGGAAACATGTTTAAAATGGTTTTGCATCAATAAATAGTTATTAGGGGAAGCTAAGGACATTTGAAAGAGTAATTCCAACCTCCTGTTAGTGATGACTTTATGAACAGCCATGGTTTTTGTAGTGAACATTTATTTTTTCTTTGTTGGGCTGTCTGTAGTCATCCCACTACAATTAGTGATATATCATGTTTACTTGGTTTTAATTTAGCCTTGCCCCTTAATTCCACATATATGACCAAGAATAATCATAATCCTCCTGGCATTTGTTTCAAGACAGGAATATCAAGATCTCCCAGCGACTAGGAGGAAAATAGCATTCTCTTGGTTGGATGCCTAGATGGGAGGAGGATTTAAGCCAATAGTTCTTTATGGCAACCTGGTGGCCATATTTTCCACCTTTAAGGAGATATGCTTGAGAATAAAGGCATTAGAGAGAAAAGATGTGGTAGGTAGGGAGGGAGGGAAACAGGGCAGGAAAGAGGGAGAGGAAGAGGGAGCTTCCCTAGCTCCCTTTAGTCCAACCTGGATTCACAGTATGTGAGGCAAAAGAAAAGGTTCAGCTGACCTAGCTTTACAATTCACGAAGCAAGTAATGATGAGTATCTACTATGTGTCAGGCCTGCACAAAGCGCTAAAATGTTTTAGCTTAAAGCAAAGAACACACTACTGTTTTATTTTAAGTTAATTATATGGACCATATCCTGTGATTAATGGCTCTTGAAGTTCCAAGAAAAAATTTACTACATGGTCCACCAAGACCCAGGTTTTGACGATTCCACCATTTTTTCTTCTTCTATGAATCACTATGCATTTTTAAAAATTTGACAGGACTGCCTTGCAAAGATAATTTTAATGGGACTTTATTTTTCTGAATTCAATCTAATATTTGCAACCACATATGTGCATATGTATATACACAGGTGTATATGTATATGAAACTTATCTGTGAAAATGAAGATTAACATTGTTTAATATCTTGAGTCTTCCATTTTATTTTTAATGATGTGGAGGGTCCATCTCTGCCACACAAACATTTATCATTCCTTCTCCAACACATTCTTACCACCATCACCACCCCTCCTCCAGCCTAACCCATGCCTCCCTTTTTCCTTAACTTCATGAATTCTAAAACTAAGGAAGGTGAGTAGTTAAAAAATGAAGTTTTTATTAATAAATTTTTCTAGTTGCAATTTCCATGTAATATTACAGAGACAATCTGTTCCTTTGCTCCCACATCACTTGGTGTTTCAACTATTTTGCCTGAGACATACTGCGAATCTAGGCCTGGCATATCCTTACAACGCTATGCTAATTCAAATGTAATTCAATAAACACTCATTGAACACTACTAATCTTGTCCTTGTCCTCAAGGAGTTCGCAGTATAGTGGGGAGCACAGACATGCAGGATGTAATTAAACTTCATAGTGAGAACAGCAGCAGTGCAAGCATGTGCCAAATACAGAGGCAACACTGAGGAGTGATTCATCCCATTTGGAAGCATTTATAAAGGCTTCAGGGAGAGAACGGATTCAAGAAGTGATTGGAAGGATTAAAAAAAAAAAAATGCCCAGTAGGGTATCAGGAATAGAAGTCAAGAATAATTAGAGAATAGTTCTTTCTTGCCTTTATTTCAGAATATATTTCTGAATTAAAAAGTTACTTAATTACTGAAGAAAAGTTGTGAATTTTCTATGAAGAGCCAGGTAGTAAATATTTTTGATTTTGTGAGCTATGTTGTCTGTTATAACTACTCAACTCTGGAGTTGTAGCCTGAATGCAGTTACAACGTAATACTTAAATGAAGGGCTGCGACTGTGTTCCCATAAAACTTGACTTAAAAAATACGTGGTGTGTTGGACTTGATCCATGGGCCTTATTTTTCAGTTCCTTGGTTTGCAGTATTCACCAATAGCACAAAGAAAATGATCTTTACTTTTAGCCAGTTTTACAGATCAGTGATATAATGTTGGGGAGGGGGCATATTAAATTGTTGAAGACTCTTTACTCATGTCTTTATTTTTAAATAAATATCAGAATCCAAATACATGGTTTATTTTCTTCCTAGTTCAATGTGTCTTTTGAGAGGGGACAGAACACTGAAAAGACTCTTAATTAGCTTTCCAGAAGTGTTTTACATCCTTTCAAATGACAACAACTTTGGGAATTGAATAAATTTTGTCACAGAATAGGCTAAGAAGATGAGATAATATTTAAACACCACTAGGGACAATTCTTAGAACAGAGGACAAAAATTAATACTACAAGTGTATTTACTCTAAAAAGCAATAATCCCACACTTCTTTAAAATTATACTATCCCAAATAAATTAGAATTAGCAAATTCCTTTAATTACCACATTGAAGAATGAAACTAAAGAAGAGACATAAAGACAAAAGTGAAGGAAGTAAAAATTTACTGTGTTAACTTATTTCAATCAACAAAGGTAAAGAGACAAAGATTGAAACCTAAAACTATTGCTGGAAAAGGAGAGTACTTTGTAAGTACACAGATATACACAAACACATTTTTTCCTCAAGACAACATAAATTAAATGATTTATGAGACCTTTTATTTTCATTAAGTAAACAATTGTAATAATTCTATTTCAAAAGTAATTCTGCTGACTTATTTTAACATTTTTTCCATTAAGCTCTTCTAAATCATGGTATATTTTTTAACATTACAGTTGTATTGTTACTTACGTCTGTTTTTAATGGGTAAATATGCTAGTAATTTTAAAATGAACAAACATACAAAACTACTCATCCTGTGAAACCTGAAATACCTTTTGGGCCAGTCATCTTACTTTAAGCTTGAGGCTTTCAAGACTTTAAAATTTGGTTCATTAAATGCTCCTACTTGTGGGCCTTAGAAATGTACATTTTTGACAGCCTTCCCCCCAGGTTTTTCTTATACAGAAAACCACACTTTGAAAGAAAAGGTTAAAACTTTCTTAGGATACAAATGACTCTGAAAAAGACAGATATAGCTCTTTCAACTCTGCTCAAAGGACGCATTTGGCTTCTACTTGGTTTTGATGCTCTAAGAATTTCGCTCCTTGGACACATTTCCTGTAGGAGCTTTCTCCCAAGGAACTTCATACATACTAGGCAGTGATGAGCTTGGATTAAAATTAGTAAGCTGCTTTCTCATTTTAATGTAAATTACTAATATTTTTATCTTAGATATTACTATTTAATCGTTAAACTCATGTAGCTTTTGTCACTTAATAAGTTATGTGATCTAGGGTGAAAACATAGCAAATGTAGTTTATTATATATAAAAGCTAATACATACATACACACACACCCCTAAATGGTATATACCTATACATATATATACGGTATATATTTATATATGCCATAGATTATTAAAGAGGCATCCCCACTCATTTGTATTTTATTTTAAAATTTTATGTTTTAAATTTCGCTTTAATAATTTGGTGCAAGACTGAATATACAGTCTACCGGTAATGGCTTGACAATATATGACAAATGAATTCTGATTCACAATCTGTACAGCAACCAGCCTGGGAAGCAAACCACAACCCCTGCAGCAATCACCTTAGAATATTAATAACTTTGTTAATGTTTTCCAGCTTTCCTATTTTTGGTCCTTGACTCCGACTAGGACCAATTACTGGAGGCCAAATATGTACCCTGAACATTTTATTAGAATCTGGTACTTTTCATTCTTGCAACACCTAACTCCTGCTGCTCTTCTGCCCTTACCAGGAGAAGGGAAATAGTAAGTCCATACCCATCAGTTATTAATTTAAATCGAAGTGGAATTAAATTCTCCAAAAAGACATAGAGGCTGAATGGATAATAAAACAAGACCCAATGATATGCTGCCCACACAAAACTCACTTAAGGTTTAAGGACACATACAGATTGAAAATGAAGAAACGGAAAAAGATATTCCAGGAAAATGGAAACCAAAAGAAAGCATGGGTAGCTACACTTATATTAGACAAAATAGTCTTTAAGTCAAAGACTATACTAAGAGACATAGAAGGTCATTAATGAAAGAAGTAAAGTTTTTGAAAAGATAAACAAAAGAGTTAAAGACTTTAACTAGACTTGCCAAGAAAAAGAGAAGACACAAAATTATAAAGGAAAGAGGAGACATTACAACTGATAGATACAAATGATCCTAAAACATAACGATGAAAAATTATACGCCAACAAATTGGGCAACCAAAAAAAAAAAAGGATAAATTCCTAGACATAGTCTACCCACACTGAATCATAAAAAGAAAATATGAACAGAGGGATTATTAGGAAGGATTTGAATCGGTAATCAAAAGTCTTCCAACAAAGAAAAGTTCAGGATCAGATGGATTCACTGATGAATTCTACTGAACATTTAAAGAAAACATTCCAATCCTTCTCAAACTTTTTCAGAAAAAACAAAAACAAAATAAAGAAACCGGAAAACAAACAAATAAACAAAAAACAGAAGAGGAGAGGCCACTTCCAAATTTATTTTATGAGGCCAGGATTACCCTGACACCAATCCAGACCAGGACACTACAGCAACAGATTACAGTTACTATTCCTACACACGCAAAAATCCTTACAGTATTAACACACCACATTTAGTAATGCATTAGAAGGATTAAACATCATGATCAAGGGGGTTTTATTTCAGGGAAGGATCATCTCCACGCATGCAGAGAAAGCACTTGACAACATTCAGTAATTTTTCATGATACAAACTCCCAACAAACTGAGTATAGGGGAAACATATCTCAACATAATAAAAATCATATATGACAAACCCACAGAGCTAACATCATACACAACAGCGAAAAACTAAACATTTTAAGACAAGGATGCCATTTCTCACCACTTTTATTCAACATACTACTGAGAATCTCAGCCAGAGAGATTAAGCAAGAAATAGAAACGAGACATCTGTATCAGAAAGAAGTAAAGCTGTCTCTATTAGCAGATGACATAGTAAATATAGTAAACCCTAAGGACTTAAAACTGTTAAATAAATGAATTTAGTAAAGCTTCAGGATACAAAGTCAAAATACAAAAATTAGTTGTGTTTCTGTATACCAACCAACTCCCAGAAAAGCAAATTAATAAAATCCCATTTTACAAAAACATCAAAAGGAAGGTAATACTTAGGAATAAATTTTACCAAGGAACTGAAAGATTAACATGACACAAATAAATGGAAAGATAGCACATGTTGAAGGACTGGAAGAATATTGCTAAAATGTCCTTAATACCCAAAGTGATCTATAGATCAATATAATTTCTTCAAAAGTTCCAATGACATTTTTCACAGTTATGGAAAACCTGATCTTAAAATTTTATGAAAACACAAAAGACCTTAGATAGCCCCTCCACCAAAAAAGTCTTAAGAACAGAACTGAAAGAATCACACTTCTGATTTCAAACTATACTACAAAGTTGTCTGAACAGTATGGTATCAGCATAAGAACAGAAACATAGATGAATGGAACAGAATAAAGAGCCCCAAAATAAACTCATGCATATATGGTGAATTATTTTATAATAAAGTTGAGAATACACAATGGGGAAAGCACCAGCTAGTCAATAAATGATGTTGAGAAACCTGGATAGCCATGTGTCAAGGATGAAACTGAACCCCTTCTTACATCACATGCAAACATCAACTCAAAATGGATTAAAGACTTGAATGTAAAACTGAAACTATAAAACTCCTAGAAGTAAACTCCTTGGTATCATTCTTAGCAATTATTTTTTTATTTGATACCAAATGCAAAAAATAAACAAGTAGGACTACATCAAACTAAAAAATCTTTGCACAGCAAAGGAAGCCAACAACAAAAAGAAAAGGCAACCTAAGGAAAGGAATTTCTCCAACAACTTTTGTGTCTTTCCTCTAGGACTCAATGCTATGACCTGTATTTTCCATGTCATGTTATTAGACAGTGAGATAGGCAGAATCAGTGAGGATTCCTCACTGTTTAGACATGTCTGGCTGATTTGAACCATCTCTCTAGGTAACATAAATCAACACCTCTCTTTGTACTCAATCCTCACATCATCACACTGAAGTGTGGATAAAGTTCCTTATACATCTTTTATATTGCTATCGTTATGTTTCTGGCTAGTATCTGATTATAAATTGCCAATTCCCAAAGGCAAAGACAATTTTTTTAAATTCCACTCTAGTTCTCCATAGAACATAGCATACGGCTCTAAATCCATGGCTAGTCATCCCATGTTGGCAATGGAATGAGGAGATAAAATAAAGAACCAACAGATTTGAAACTGTAATTTGAAACTGTTCTCTTTCTGCACACTGCTGAAGTGAAGACAAAATTCTTCAGTATTCTGATAGCTCTCTGGACCAGTAGTGGTTCTCAAGATTGGGTCCCTGGACCCGAGTCAGCCCTATCACCTTGGAGTTTGCCAGAAATGCAAATTATTACCCACTCTCCCCCCCGCTGCATATCTACTGAATCAAAAACTCTGGGGCCAAGCAAATTTGTTTTAACACTGTCACGTGGTGATTCTCATCCAGGCTTCAAGTGTTGGAACTAGTGTTCAATACTCTTACAACTCCGCGCACAATCCACGGAAACAGAAGTTTTGGCCTCATTTGGGGACTTGTTAAAAAGGCAGAATCCTAGGCCCTATCCTAAGCCTGCTGAATAAGATTCTCTATTTTAAATGTGAAGCAACTTGGGTGATTTGTTTGCATATTAAAGTTTGAGAAATGTTGGTCTAGAGAATTCCATCGTGCAGAACCTATCAGAATTTTAACCAGAAAATCAACAATCCATTTTATTTATTTTTTGTCCAGGAGGAGGCTCTTATTGGCTCCACTCATAAGAATCAATTGTGCATATCTCCTATTAACTAGAAGTTCAGTGCCATCAAGCTGAGAGTTTAAAATCAGCCATTATGGAAACACTTGCACCACAGCAATCAGCAAATACTACAAAACACAGCCTCCCGTCCTTGTCACTCCGCTACTTTACCTGCATACCAAGGGTAAGAGTACTCGATTTATTAAATTTCACCCAATCTAAGGTGTGATATGTTCAGTTAATAAGGAATCAACTTATTGCAAAAGGTGTCATTCTGTTTTTAACATCTTCTACTGGCTTCTAACAGTGTGATTTTTAACTAAGGTTTGAATTATACCATGGTTTCCATTTGTTTAATTTTATCAAGTTGATTCTGTTGTTATTGAGAGGGTTAATAAAACACCAGAGCTTGGGGTTTTGATTCATTTGTAGGAAAATTGCAACCCAAGGTCAAAGCAGTGTGCTATAATATTAATGGAATTATTGAATAATTTCAAGAAAATATGAATGGCATTTTAGTAACTACATTCAGCAACATTACACCAATCATATTATGAATTATTTATCAGTTCCATGAAACTAACCATTCTCCTTCCTTCACTGTTAATCAGATGAAGGAACATTATTGTGACCTTGGTTAGTTGTGGCAGGATTTGTCACTTTCAGAAAGAGTAAAACGAAACTAGTTCGAGTTGATTACTATTTTTCTATATTGAAAATTCCATCAGAATGGACTTCGTGATATATACAATTTCATCTTCATAACCTTCCTGCTATGCTTTAAAGAAATCTTTTTCATGAGATATGTTCAATAGCAGAATATCATCAGGGATATGAAAGACTGAGACAGAAAGATTTATAATCACAGGATACAAAGTACCTACAAGAAAACAGAATATTATAAACTCAAAGTATATGTTGTGAATAAATTAAATTATTTGGGGGAAAACACTGACAGTGCATTGAATTTATGTATTATGTATAGCAGTTGTGTTCTAAAAGAGTAGAACACAACTCCTATTTTAAATATTCCAGTGGTAAATGGACAACACTACAAAATCTTATTTGGAGGAGGGGCGCCTGGGTGGCTCAGCCATTAAGCGTCTGCCTTCGGCTCAGGTCATGATTTCAGGGTCCTGGCATTGAGCCCCGCATTGGACTCCCTTCTCAGCACTCCCTGTGCTTGTGTTCCCTCTCTCGCTGTCTCTCTCTGTCAAATAAATAAATAAAATCTTTAAAAAAAAAATCTTATTTGGAGGAGACTCCGTTAATTTTTCACCTTTTTTCCTGTTTAACAGAATGTTAGAGGTCCTTAACATGCTGATTTTTCTGTTTCTTTTTATCTTCACATTTTAAAAGCAAACTACTGACTTCTGGGTTGTAAATAAAATTAAGTACGTGGAGTTTCCATCCCATCTTAAGAAAACATCAATTTTGCTGATATAATAGACTTCCTTTTCCATCTGACAGGTATTTTAAGGTAATGATTCCCTGTGCATTTTATAATTCAGAAACTACCCATCTATTGACCATTTAGTGGAAAATAAATAAAACAGTTGCCTTCCATACTCAGTAGGTAAGCAATGTAGTCCTCCTGCTAAAATTCATGAGCCTTAGAAAGAACCAGATATTGTCATAATTGACTAGAAGAAAGCAGTTTTAACAGCCTCCCTCCAACATATACCCATGATGCATTGGTCTTACAGCAATTTCTACATATTTCACCAAATTATTTTATACTCATCTTCCATATGAATTTCTAGGTTTGTTTTAATCAAACTAATTTCCTAATGCTCAGCTACATTTTCCATTTTCAAGTCTGACACTCATCATCATACAGATATATTTTACATTTTAAACGACAATTGGTGACAGCAGGTATTCTACGTTCTACGGAAAAATGATCAGGCTCAAGTTGGAAATAAGGCTTTAATGAATCTGGAGGAGTAGAAAAGTCATCTGGAGACAGTACTTACTAAAGTTGTCTTTAAAAAGAACCTGCTTATAAGCACTGATAGGAGAATACATAGATGAGCACCTTACTACATGGGCTTATTAAATATTTGTTGATTTTCTTTAATAGAATTGTAGAGTTAACATTTGAAAGTATATCATAAATCTTTTTCTGGCCTTTAGCAGGGTACTTATTTTGGTATCTTGTGAAATTATACTATAAAAATCAATTCTAATTACTACCTATAATACAACACAGGCAAAAGATAAGAAAATGAAATGTTAATGGTAAGTGATTATGCATTAAATTGCAAGGATTTTTATGATGGGAAGGTCTGAGATTTGGCGTTATCACTGCTCTTAATTCATTTTTATTGAGGTTCATTGAGCGAATAGCTTAAGACTCATAAAGTAGTTTTCCTGGAATAGTTTGTAGTACTCATATCCACAGTTTTATTCATTCAGGCTTTGCTTATTGAACGCACATTTGATTCAATATACTATGTTTGGTACCAAAGGAAATACAGCAACCGTGAAAGCCTTAGTAACAGTTCTAAAGATGCCCTGATGAATGACAGGTTCCTATATTAGAGTCTAATATTTAGCTGTCTTATCTTTTTACTTATTGCAATCCTTGTGAAGGCAAAGATTGTACTTTGTTTATTATTTAATCACCTGGGGCCTATCCCAGTACCTTGCAAATGGTAAGTGTTCAGCAAATACGATCTTAATGACTTTGTTTTGTCTATGAATTTTTCCCCATTATAGCTGGACAAATACCAGCGTGCAGGTTGAGGAAAGATCATACAGTAAGTTCATGCTTGACCACAGCACTTAAAAACAGTTTTTCTTCTCAAAGAAACCATTAACCCAAAGCCAATAATTACTCTTCTCCCTAGAAAACCAAAGGAAATCCTTAATTCAAAAGTGTGTATGCCTGGCTTTGGTCAACTTAGTCAGATTCCAGCCTTTCTATGAACGTAAAATGAATACCAAGGCTTTTAAAAGTAGTTTGAATTGTAGCTTATTTGTACGTTATTCATTACTTTCACAAACTTCACATTTCAGTCCAAAATTTTAAAATGACACTTCCAAAGTTTAACTTTCAGGATTTCATTTCATTTTTGGAGGTCTCTGAGGTTAAGAGTATAGCTTTCAGCTGCTTATCCATGACAATAAAAGGTTTTACCTTAGTAACTTGAATAATTCTATATGCTTTACCACTAACCATTTCCCCAAGTAGAACTGATTTATCAACTCAACTCCTTTCCAATGCCCTGCCCTCATTTCCAGCACTGGGCAATACCCAGTATTTGTTGACTCTTCCTATCAAGACCCTAGAGAAATTTCATTTCATAAAATTACCTTGCAAATGGAGGAAATGGAAAAATAGGTTTTAAATCTCCTTCTGAGTTCCTCATGTCAAATCACTGTGTTTACTCAATTACATAAAGATGTGTATCTAAGAGTTTGGTGATCTTAAAGTGAAGTAAAAAATGGAAAAATAATTTTCAAAACAGAAAAAATGGTATTATCACTTTGTAATATAACGAATAGAAAAACATCTCGTATCAGCCTCAGACTTATATCTCTGAAATCATGAGAAAGGCAAAAAATGACGAGTTTGGACAAACAAAAGGTAAAATAACAAATGCTTTAACTGTTGAAGATATTAAGAATATCCACTGGATGCAAATTCTTTGGAGTTTTGTGGCAAAAACAGTCCCTATGTCAGGGATCCACTGGCCTTCTGGAACATCACTCCTGATGAATGTCTCATGGTGATTAAAATTAAATCAGGATTGTATGTGAAACTGACAAAATCATTGACAAAGGCAATTAGAATATGGAACGGATTGCGTCTCCTGGCCATGAAAATACTGTGTAGCTCTGGAAGCAGATAGACTTATGTCACAAACCCTCTGCTTGAGAGCTTTCTGATTAATGTGGGCTTCCTTTGTTCCATTTTGTATGTGGTTGTTTCTTTGTGTGCATTACTTTTGTAGACTTTGACATTTGGCAACAAACTGAATGGATTATTATTATAACTGTCCTGTCTGAAAGGGGTGTAAAATGATGATTCAATATAGAGAAGTACAAACTATGCTTTGAAGTAAAATAAATCTAAGCAACAATAATGCTGCAAGTACACCAAGTAAACTGCAAATTAAATATTTTTGCAATATGTCAATTCCCAAGTCCTCTATCCTACTCTACAAATAACAAAATTGTATTTATTTCTATGATATGTGCACTAGTCTTGAAGTGCTAATGCCAATGTCTGAATAATAATGCTATCAGAGTTTCAATCAAAAAATGAAATTTGTGTTGATGTCTAGGTGACTTTTTTCTCTTAGGTGTAGTGCTGAAAGTACTAGGTTTATGAAAAGAAGTAATCCTCTGTCTTTCTGTCTGACAAATATTTAATAGAACAGCAGTAGCTGTAAATGCTGGTGGCCTTAACTTTGAATTGAAATGTCAGATATAGCATTCAAACCTGAATATGTCTTTTCAGACACTACATTGAAAAAAAAAAGAAACCTGAATTACCCCTATAAAAAGATGCTTTACCATCTGTTAGTGCACTCAAAATATGAAGAGTTTCAGAAAAATATCTTAATGGTGCAATAATGCTAGTTTTATTGTGGCTTGCTATTACTCATGTTACCTAGGTCAATGAAAGTTATTCATGAGACATCATTCCCACAAAGTAACGAGTCTACCAAATAAAAGACCAATTAATAAAAACTTTCAAGTGGAGAATTTCTCTGATTACAAGGAGAAGATAAAGACCAACAAGACCAGAACCAGAAAACAGAGAATCTTGCTGCTACATATATTATTTTAAAGTAATAATTACAAAGCTTTGCTTGTTGTATATTTATGTATTTATTTATATAATGTATTTTGTTTGTATCATTATTACTCTGGAGATACATGACTCAATTGCTTATTCCTTACTCTTAACTGGGGAAAAGCAAAAGGAAGGATTAAACTTATATGAAGACTGCTAGAGAAAATGAAAATACATTTCCAAAATCAATGTTCAGTCTCAAGAGTAGAAATGTGTCATAATCTCAAAATCTGGATTTGATGCCTTCTACAAATTACTAAAATTAGGAAAATATTTGAAAACCAAATTCACACTTCATTTTCGTCAGAAATAACTCAAGGCTAGTTTTAGGTTTCCAGCATTTCTCCAGGAAACATTGAGTACTTAGCTATATGCTTAGTAAGGTACTCCCCACTGGAGAGCAAAAGATGAATGAGTCTATATCCTAGTAAGCCCTGTAGGGTATCTTTTGCAGAATATTACCCATGCATTCATCTGAATTTCAGTTTTCACAAGCTAGATTTTCCAATTTTCAAATTTATATGCTTAATAAAATACTTTTCAGCCCCTCTTCTTTTATATGTTCCATTTCTTTCCTAGTCATGCACATCTTTCCTTTACTCCCTTGAACATATGGAGAATAATTATAAGCACCGTTTTTGCCGTACTTGCCTACTAGTTACATCATCTTTTTCAGTTGATTCCTTTTTCATTTATCTCCTGGATATGGATGACATGTTTTTGCTTCTTTGCTTAGCTGGGTATTTATGCCTGAGTGTCAGACATTGTGTATTTCACATCGTTAGCTGTTGGACTTTTGACGTGTCTCTTCAGAGTGTTGTCCTTTGTTCTAGTGTGCAATTACGTTACTTGGAATTAGATGAATGCTTTCAAGGCTTGCTTTTAAGTGACATAAAGCAAGTACAAAACAGCTTTAGTCTAGGGCTAACTTAACCCCATTGATAAGACAATAAACATCTGACCATTATACCAAATAACCCATGTGTTACAAGATTTCCACTCTAGTTGATGGGAACAGGAACTATTCCATTGTTTTTCCCTTTGCTTTGGGTAGTTATCTCTCATGCTTGTGTGGACAGTACTGAGCCAAAGTACTGTTTGAGGAGACTAAGGAGAAACCCCCTTCAGTTCTATCTGTCTTTGTCTCTCACTCTCTCTTCTGATATTTTCTCCACAAATTCTGGCAATCTTGGCCTCTGTGAATTCTGGCCTCTGCTTCCTCAACTCACCAAGATCACCAGGCCCTGTTTAGGTTCCCTATTCTATACAAAGGCCTGGGAACTGCAGGCAGGAAGCCGAGGCACTTGTCGATCTTGACTTGTCTATTTCCCTTCCCTCTGCCCTTTCCCCAATACATGAAAACCATTGTATGATGTAATTCACCTTTCTAGTTGTTTAAGCCAGAAGGCTAAATCTGGTCCCTATCCTCTCATCTTGGGCAGAATTAAAAACACTCCGAAAATCTTAAAAAATCTGCATTCAAGAAATACTGGTCAAAAACTAAGCGAACAGTCTGCTACTTCCAGCAAACACTAAAGCTTTTATTTTTTTTAACCAAAAGAAAAATATAAGAATGGAGTAATGAATTTTCAAGGCTGTTGAAAATGTTTCCTGTGAGTTCTCAATGTCTTATAGGACTTGTACTTGAGTTCCTGGTGATGAGAGAAATCAAAGGACCATCAAAACCCATCTCTCAGCTGGGGTAAATTGTGTACTTGAATTTTCAAAGGCAGGGAAGAATTGCTAGTGACAGTGTTCAGGAAAGAAGTATGTATAACCCTCTTTTATAACTAAAACGGGTGACTAAAATAGTCTTGTCAGTTTCTCTCTTAACAGACCTAAATTTCCTTGCTCTAGTTAGTCAAACACCTGTCCCCCTTGATAGAGGCTGAGAACAGCTAGTAATAGTCTCTTTGTGGTCACATTCTAACAGGAATCCTTACAGGCTAATAAAGAGGAAAGAACAATACAAATGCTTATGCAAATGCACAAATACATCTGTAACAAAAATCTGAGGTACAAAGAAGTATAAAACTCTCACTGGGTAAGTGGAGAAGATAAAATACTGGGATATTATTTAATTCTACATTACTTTCCCTAAGTGAAAGAGTTAGTAGTAGCATAACAATTTTTTCTTTTATTATTTCAGTATCATGGTTAAGGAATCTGCCTCCACAAAACTTTAAAAGTGCCTAAGGTCTATAACAAATAATGAAAAAACTGAACTTAAATCTGAGTGTTTTCTATTTATATAATGCAAGTTTATCCATGTAGATCATCAACGTTTTACGCTATCACCCAAGTCAAGAATGGAAATGTCAAGCATAACTGAGAAAAACCACTTTTCTTGCCAGGTAATCCAATAATGAATGGATCATTATGCATAATTCTATAATCTGTGGAGCTTTTCTTGAGCCAGATATTTGTCTTTGGCTTATTTACAAATGATTAGCACTCACTTTCTCCCCAGGCACTCTCTCCACTCCTAAAAAGCAAGAATTTTATTCTACTCTTTGGCTATCCACATCTCACTACTTAGGTGCTTCTGTTGTGGTTGCTTCTCTGAATCCACCCACTAAGCCCCACGTTTCAGTACCCATCAGACATCTGTATATTAACTGGTAGTCTTTGGGGAGCAAAACACATTCTCACCCTCTCTCAGCTCATGTATTATCATACATATTACAGCTTTCCTCACCCACACGGTGGCTGTCTGTCAAAATCTTGATCCATAATATTAAGGAAACCTAGAGTACAGCATTTATTCCTTTTTGTTTTGTTTTCTAGAATAAGAGAAGGGGCCTGAAATTCAGAGACAAGTTAGATGACTGGCCTAAATTAAGCCAGCAGGGTAAGCTGCCATGATGGGATTCAAATTTGAGTCTTTTGAATCCCAGGGTTTCATTTAAGGTTTCCTACCATCCCCAGATGTTCCAAGTTATGGCACGTAGACTTTTGTGACCCAGGGTTTTGTTGTTGTTGTCTTTTCATTTTTGTGTATTAATTTTTTTTCATTGAAGTGGCAATCATTTTATATAAAATTAGGATGTTTTACATCCAAACTCAGATTTTCTGCCTCTGTGGATGACATGGCTGATTCAGTGACAATGCCTGCACTCTCGCATGGCAACCATTTGTTAGAACTGACAGTACGTGAGCCTCTCTGTTTCTTCCATTTTCTTTTGTCTCTGCAGTACTGAGACAAAGTTTGAATTTTCATTTGTTAATTTATGCCAAGCTCACATAATCCATTTATTCAATTGGTCTCCCAAGCAATTATGTGGAGACCTTTGTAATCCACACTATTTACTTGCCTCTGCAACACAGTGCTAACAGTATGCCGGATCAGACTATAAATAATTTCTCCATTCTCAGTCTTCTTCTTCCCTACGAATGGCATTCCCATCCTTCCCGTGTTGTGGGCTGAACACAGTGGAGCCATTGCTGTTGCTCCTCACATCCATATCCAACCCATAAATAAATCTGTTCAGTTCTCCCTTTAAAATATATCAAAAATCCAACAACTTCCCACCACCTCCACCAAGAAGATGGACACCATCATCTCTGACCTGGACTATTTAAATAACTTCCTAATTAACCTCCCTGTTTCCACTTTTCTCCCCTGGAGCCAGACACTGTAACAACACTGCTCAAAATCCACCAAGAGCTCCCATCTCATTCTAAATGCTAAGGAATTAACCAGGGCTACTCGCTCTAGCCCCTCCTTCCACCATCTCTTCATGTCTGCCCTGATCTCCAAGTTCTGTTTCTGTGGTTCATTCTTCTTTAGTCACCTTGGACTCCTTGCTGTTTGGGTCACATTATATCATAAGTATGTGTATTCTCAATAAATATGTGCACAATAAATAAATGGTTAGAGAATGAACTAAATATATAAGGACCATGCTGGATTCTCTGGTCAGTTAGGACCTTGAAATTTTAACTAGATAAGAGAAACAGAAGTACCAGTGAGTAGAGAGCTGACTTTAACATAGGGCTGAAGTCTTCCCTAATGGGAATGATGATGAAAAAAGGGGCCAAAGGAGTGGGGTATTCTGGGTAATGACAGTAGAGAGACAACGTGAATTTCAGTCAAACAATGAGGGAATTGAGTGTCTAAAGAAAGCAATTTACAGTGAACATCTGTAGGAACCCAGTTATTGTTGCAATGAAGCTACAGAGATAGAAAGAAGATAACAGTGAATAGGTATTTGAAACTGCATTTTGGGGTATGGGCTCTTATTGGTCATAACAAAGTCTATTATATGCACATGCAGTAGGTAGCTGATTAAGTGAGGACAAGGAACGAAGAAGTCAAGACACTGAACTGATCCTCTAGTGGGAATGGAAATAACAGCGTAAGGAACAAAAATATTTGTGGGAAGGAATACAGTAAGAAAGGTGTTACCGTCTTCAGCAAATGAAGGAGACAAATCAAGAAGACAGTATGACTAAAAATGGCAGATGGCAAGTACCTCAGAGGGGCTCCTAGGTCTGGAAGCAGCAAGGAGAATCCAGACGTACTCCTTCTATGGGCAAGTGGTAAGGAAGGCAAGGGCCATAAAACATGAGAGGCTGCAGGGGAAGCAGCCTACGGTTACTTCGTTTCAATATCATGGATTCAAGGAAGTTTCCTTATATTACTTTAAATATAACAAGGCTATAGAGCTCCTATTGCTTTAGCTTCATAAAAATAAAGTATTCCCTTCATTATTAATTTTGATTTTTCAGTCTTGAAAATCCAGTTATGTTGAAAACAAACCGCAAAACCTTCAAGAGCATTTAAGTTTCCAAGATGAATAATTTATCTTCAAATAGATTACATATACACATGTATATATGTGCATACCTATATGCTAATGTTATTAATAGCATATCAATTTTTAACATTAAAAATAAAGAACACAGATTTTTTGAGCTAGAGTTCTCAAAACATTTACTTCAGTCTCTTAACTACTTCTCAGAGAGGTAACTCAAATATACGGCATATAACACCAGCTTCATTATCAATCACTTCTACTACCCTTTTCCTTGCCAACTGAATACCATTTTCCTTTTATACACAGTATTCTCCAGCGTCCCAAGATTATTTTCAGTCCAGGACTTTGCTCAAGGATTATTTATGCCTGGAATTCTCTTCCCTTGATTTCCATATGAGTAACTCCTTCTGACTCAGATGTCAACTTAAATGCCATCTCCTCAAATATGTTTCTCTGACTACACAGAATACAATGGCAACCCATTCAATCATTATCACGCACGCTTTTAAATCTTAATAGCATCTAAGTTTTATATTTGTTTCTTTATTGTATCACCCATTAAAAAGTATAACCAGTATCACTGCCTAAAATAGTGTCTGGTACAAAGTCAATTCTCTGTAAGACTTGATGAATTAAAAATAAATTATGGATAATGTTAGTCTCAAATAGTACAAAATGGGTTCTTCTCCCATAACTCTATTGCTTAGCCAAATTTATTATCTAAATCACATCTTTATTTGACCTGCAATCGACTGATAAAAGGGAAAGGATAAAATTGATAAAAGCAGCAAAATAAGTTTCACCTATTTTAAGAAAGAGGTTATATATACCTTAGCTATATTACCATGGTTAAATTAGTAGAGAATGGCAAATCAGAGAACCCAGGATTTAATATAAAATAGTTTGATTCCTTAGTGGAAAATTCTATCAAAATTTGTGACCAGAATTACTTGTCAAAGTATACAACAAAAGCTTTACAGGCTGCAAGTTCAGAGCATGTGTAACCTTATAATCATCACTTTGAGAATTATGTTTTGACAAGGTCAAACATAAAAATGTTAAAATGTGGGTAACAGGTTACTAACAAAATGCATGGGAAACAGAGACAAATATGTTTATGAACTTTTTTTAACGTTAAGCAAAAAAATGGGTAATAAACAATATAAAGAGTAATAAAAATATTACTCTTCCAAATAAGATTTGTACATTTCTTTTCAAAACAGCTAAACACTCTCAGTCGTGCATGGTATAAGTTTGTATATATTTTTATTAATCCCTTCACACTCAGTAGAAACAAAGTTAAGTAATCTCAAAACGTATTAGCATATAGTAGGTCTCGGTTAGAATACTTACCTAGTGCTAGATGTTTAGTATATGAGCTAATGAAGTCAGTGATCATCCATGCCCCAAAAAACACTAAGGTTATAATTATTACCAATTTTGAACTTCAAAAATCGAGTTTTGAAATAACTGTAAGGCTTTGTGAATTATATGGGCTCATCAGGTTTACTTGGCCTGCTAGGTAGTAATTTATTTAGTAAATTTAAGGAGTTTTCCACAAGTGTACAACCCAACACAGTATTTACAACAAACCAGTGGTTCCTCCTCAATCTCATTCCTCTGGCTTATGATCAGAGACGATCTGAGAATCTTTCCATTCCCATGCTTGTCCCTCCCTTTTTATTCAGCTGTATATTCATATATACTCTGTATAGGTCTTAAAATGTATTTGCTTGTATTTGTAACACTTTTAATTTTATCAGAAAGACTTCATACTTCAGTCTTTTGGAACATATGTATTTCATACTTCAATCTTTAGGAACATATGTATTTCATTTAATGTCCTATTTCCAAGATAAATTCATAGTGCTGTGTATCATTGTATTTCATTTGTTTTGACTCTTATGTAATATTCATCATAGAAGTATCTAGAGGTTACTTCATCCACTCTTACTGATAGACACTTTCACTGATTCCAAACTTTTGTTATGAGTAGCACTACTATAAATGGTACTGTCCAAACCTGAATGTACATGCACAAATATTGCTCTTGGATACACTCCAAAGGGTTTTAGAGTACAATTTCTTGAATTTCTATTTTATTTTATTGTAAAGATTTATTTATTTGAAAGAGAGCAAGAGAGTGTGTGCGAGTGAGAGGAGGAGCAAAGGGAGAGACTCTTCAAGCAGGCTCCATGCTGAGTGGAAAGCCTGTGGCAGGGCTCGATCACATGACCCATGAGATCATGACTTAAGGCTACACCAAGAGTCAGTTGCTTAAATGACAGAGCCACCCAGGTGCCCCACATTTTTGAATTTTTAAAAGATAATACTGTAATACTATTTTTCAAAGTTGTTGTACAAATGTGTGCTCCCATTAGCAATACATCAAGATACTATACCTGTATCTTCTTTAGAACTATTTTCCAGACTTTCTATTCCTGACCATAAGTAGAAAATGGCATCATACTGCTATCTTGGTTAGTATATTAATGATCAGTAATGTTGAATATCACATGTTTACTGATCATACGGGCTTTCATTACTCTGAGATACCTAGTTATGTCTTTTGCCAAGTTTCTATTGAATTTTGAAATTTTCTTATTCATTTTTAGAAATTCTTTATGTATTCTTGATACTAATATATTGTGGTTGTACACACTTATCCCAGTTTGTAATCTATTCCTTTGCTTACCTGAAGGTACATTTTAAGTATCTGTGATCTTATTTAATATGACTAAATGTAATATTTTCTGTTGTACTCAATTAGGAAACAAGAAATGTGAATTAAACATTTCACTATCTCAATATAGAGGCTTATCTATATATTTTTAAAATTTTTATTATGTTATGTTAGTCACCATACAGTACATCATCAGTTTTTGATGTAGTGTTCCATGATTGTTTGAATTTTTAACCAAATGTTTTAAAAATTATGTTTTTGATATATGACTAATCGGATTAAGTTTAATATCTTTTATGAGGTAGGGATACATTTTTTCCATATGTATTATTATTTTTCAGGTTCATTTATGATATAATCCTTCCATATCCCACTGAAATGACAGGACAATGTTGTCCTAGAATAAAGTCCTACACAATAATGAATTGATTTCTCATCAACTGGACGGTCTCTGCATCTTTGCCATACTATCTTAGTAACCATGGTTTATAGTAAGTCTTATTTAGCAAGTATTTTCTTGCTGCACTTCTGATTTCTATGTATTCTTTGTTTACCTGTCAACATAAAATTCAAAATCACATTATTGAGTTTCATAAATAATTTGGGGGGATTTTGATTGGAATAACACTCAACAATTTAGGGAGATTTAACATTTCACACCTTTGTTTTCCTGTCCATGAACAAGACAGATCTCAATTAACTTAGTTAATTTTTATAATTTTCTCTATTTTTACATTACAAATTCATTCTTAAACACTTGATATTATCTTATACAATTTTAAATCATTTTTTCTCTTTAAACTTTCCAGTTTTCTGCCTTTTATAAAAATGCAATCAATTTTCCCATATTAATTATTCTTTATATAACATTTATCTGCCATCTATCAATTTCTTGCATTATATCAAATAATTTGCAGGTGAGTTACTTTGTATGTCTATATATATGATCATATCATAGGGGAAAATTGCTTTTATTCCTCACTTACTGTCTTTATCTTCTAATTATCTTTTTTTGTCTTTTTGCCTGGGGTAGAACCCCTAAAATGATATTGAATCCAAACGGTGATAGTGGACTTAATTATCTTATTCCTGCTACTAAAGGGGATTTCTTCTAATGTTTCAACATTTAATATGTTTGTTCTAATGTTTAATAGATATTCTTTAAGAGAATAAGTACAAATCAGTTCTGGTAAATAATGTACTTTAAAAAATGTATCCATTTCACCTGCTTTTTAAAAATCTTGCCATATAGTTGTTACATGAATAGATTTTAAAATAGCATGAGAAAAGTAGTTAGTATCCATCTTTTCATTAGTACCACTGTTATTTTTTGTCTTTTCTTTATCAGCTGGATAGACAATGTCTATTTTGCTAGATCTTAAAAGAATTATCAGATAAAGAAATTATGAGAATCCCACTTAAAACTGCATCAAAAAAATAAAGTACCTAGGAATAAATTGATAAAAGAAATGGATTATCTTTCCACAAATAAGTGGAAAGATATTCCATGCTCATGGATTGAAAGAATATTGTTTAAATATCTATACCACCAGGGCGCCTGGGTGGCACAGCGGTTGAGCGTCTGCCTTCGGCTCAGGGCGTGATCCCAGCGTTCTGGGATCGAGCCCCACATCAGGCTCCTCTCCCACTCCCCCTGCTTGTGTTCCCTCTCCCGCTGGCTGTCTCTATCTCTGTCAAATAAATAAATAAAATCTTTAAAAAAATAAAAATAAAAATAAAAAAAAAATAAATAAATATCTATACCACCAAAAGCAATCTATAGATTCCATGCAACTCCTATCAAAATTCCAATTGTATTTTTAATGGAAAAAGAATAAACAATCCTAAAATTTGTTGGAACCACAAAAGATCCCCAATATTCAAAACAATTTGAAGAAGAACAAAGCCGAAGACATCATGCCTTCTGACTTCATGGTATATTACAAAGATATAGTAATCAAAAAAGTATGGTGTCAGGGCACCTAGGTGGGTCAGTTGGTTAAGCCTCCGACTCTCCATCTCAGCTCAGGTGTCAATCTCAAGTTCATTAGTTCAAGCCCCATGCTGGGTATGGAGCCTTTTTAAATAAACAAACAAATTAACTTTTGAAAGTATGGTGTTGGCGTAGAAGCAGACACAGATCAATGGAACTAAAAAGCCCAGAAATAAACCCATGGATACATGGACGATTAATTTATGGAAAAGCAGATAAGAATATATAAAGGGGAAAGAGCAGTGTCTAATATATGATGCTGGGAGAACTGGATAGCCATATGCAAAAGAATGAAACTGTACCACTGTTTTATACCATACATAAAAATCAACTCAGAATGGATTAAAGACTTGAGCCAAAGATCTGCAGCCATACAAATCCTGGAAGTAAACTAGCAGATAACGTCCTTGACCATGGTCATGGTGATGATTTTTTTTGTATGTGATACCAAAAGCAAAAATAAACCAATGAAACTATATCAAACTAAAAAGCATCTGAACAGCAAAGGGAACCATCCACAAAACAAAAAGACAATTACAGAATGGGAGAGAACATTTAAGAACCACATATCCAATAAAGGGTTAATATCTAAAGTATATAAAGAACTCCTACAACTCAGTACCAAAAAAACTGAAAATCTGATTTAAAAATGGACAAAGAAACTGAACAAAAACATTCTTCCTCAAACAACATACAGATGACTAACAGGCACATGTAAAGGTGCTCGACATCACTCATCAGGGAAATGCAAATCAAACCACAGTAAGGTAACATTTCATACCTGTTAGAATGACTATCATCAAAATGATGAGAAATAATTTTGGTAAATATGTAGAGAAAAGAGAACACTTGTGCACTGTTGATGGGAATATAAAGTGGTATAGCCCCTATAGAATATAGTATAGATGTACCTCAAAAATTTAAAAATAGAACTACCATATGATTCAGAAATCCCGAGAATTTATCTGAAGGAAATGAGAACACTAATTTGACAAGCTATATGCACTCCCATGCTCACTGCAGCATTATTTACTATATTCAAGACATGGAAGAAACCTAAGTGTCTATTAACAAATGAATGGACGGATAAAGAAAATATGGTGTGTGTGTGTGATACACACACACATACATTGTACATATATACATACACATAGTGTGTGCATATACACATACATACATACACAATGGAATATCATTCAGCCATTAAGAAAGGAAATCTTTCCATTTGCAGCACCATGGATGGACCTTGAAGGCGTTATTCAAAGTGGAATATGTCAGACAAAGACAAATATCCTATGATATCACCTATAAGTGAAATCCCAAATGAAAAGCCCCCCTGCATCCCCACCCCCCAAAAAAACCTATGTCATAGATACAGAAAATAGATTAGTTGGTGGTCGCCAGAGGCAGGGGTTGGGAAGTGCACAAAATGGATGACGTGGGTCAAAAGCACAAACTTTGGGGTTTAAATTAGTCATGGAAATGTAACGTATGCATGGTGACTTAGTTAATAATACTGTATTATGCATTCGAAAGTTGCTATGAGAGTAGATCTTAAAAGTTTATCACAAGAAATGAAAATTTGTAAATGTGTCTGGTAATAGATGTATACTAAATATATTGTGATCATTTTGTAATATATCTATGTATTTATCAAATTTTGTTACACTTCTGAAATATAATGTTATATCAATTATATCTCAAAAAAAGGAGCAGAGGAAACGTCATTAAATTTAAAAAAAATGGACCACAGGACAATAATCTTGAGACTATTTTAAGAACCCGTATTGAATTCCTGAACCCATACTGTAATAGCAGTTTTACATTAATATATTGTTAACACAACTAGACTCCAGGAATATGATTTAGGTGATATTTTTAAAAATTTAAGTCATGTCTAAAGAATTATGGGTCAATGGTATTATCACTGTATGAAGCATATTTTCTTAGAGAAATAGACTTCTCTTTTAAAAATGACTTTCATTATTTCCCATATAAATATCATACCTATTTGGTCATTTCAGGACAACACAAACTTAGTCATCCTTATCTGTTAGAATGCAATTTCTTGCCTTTTCACCATGAGATTGGGCTTGTCATTGTTAGCTTCCACTAATCTCCTAATACAGGTTTCTCCCACTATGCAGAAGTAAGTGTTATGAAAATGTCCTAAGCCAAAATGGTTGAAAGCGAGAAGTATTTCACACTTTCCCAGGAAGATCACGTTATGCCACTTTGCTTTTAGGAAAGACCAGCAATAATATCTGTTTCACTAACCAGAAATCCTTAGAGAATTTTAACATTAAAAAAAAAAAAAGTTATCATACTAGAGCAGATCTTTCAGAAAAGTGAAGTGGCATAACAAACTTTCGGAAAGTGGGGGATACTCCTCTAAGACTGGAAAATAGATTAGCAAAAGCAAATGGATAATAACACATGTTCAATAAACTTATGTGGAAACAAATCAAACATTGATTTATATACAACGGGTTTTGACAGAATCTAAAACTCTGGCACATTTCACTTGGATAATTTAGTGATGAATGTCATATTGCTTAGTTTAAATGTTGAAGCTGATTTTACAACCACTAGCAATGTTTGATAGAAAGGTGGTCAGTGTTAGGAGGAAGCTACTGAAATGTTAATTTTATAAAAATTATGCTAAGATGGGGTCATTTTAAAAACAGAAAGCATCAATATAAACCAAGACAACCCTATTATTGTGTTTCAATATATGTCTGACACATCAAAATGCCTAGTTTGTTGAAAGTAGAACTAGAGAACTCATGAAATGAAATACAGTAAAAGAAAATCAGACAGTAATATACCATGATTTCAGAGGAAAGAAAAATAAAAGAGGTAGTTTAAGGACAAGAATATTAACAGAGCCACAAAAATCAAACTGAAAGCACTGTACTCTATCTTATAATATAGGGCAATTTGAACTTCACTTAGTCTTCCAAACTCTGTCAGTAATTAGCAATTTCCTGCTCTCCCTGGCTCCTGGGATGTAGGCACAGACATATTGATCTACATGCTGGTGAAGTATCACTTTGCAGTAAGTGTCTAAGTGGTGTTGTAACACCCGGTACTTTGATAGCCTAAGAGAAGGACACCTCCAGACCCATCTCATTATGAAGAAGTAAGACAAATGTTGGTCCCTTGATAAATAAAACAGAAAACCAATGGTTGTTGTGAACTTCCCATCTCAACATGTTATTCTTTCATCTATTATCTATTTAATTTTTTCATTAAAATATTAAGTATGAAAATATTCTAGATAGACAAAATATGATCTATTAAATAATGTTGTAATATATGAAAATGAAGTACATGGAAATGTACATAAAGCAATATAAAATTCTGACCAGTTTAAATAATCCCCTGAGGATAAAGTTTGCATACCCAAGGCTGAAGTAAGTGGTGGAAAAAAAATAAAAATTAAAAAAAAAAAAAAAGAATAAAGTGGTAGAATGCTGTTGGGTTTGTTAAGACTTAGAAAATTAACTTAAAAAGCAATGAGAAATAATGGAAAGGTTTTCAGCAGCAGAATGACATGAAAACATTCATATTTTTAAAAGCATAATGTGGCATCCCTGTGAACAATAGCCCCCAATAGCAGGTGCACAGGAACTAGTCAGGAGACTCGAATATTCCAGGGGAGAAATGATTCCTTGAAGAATAATGGATAGGAATTGATAATTCACTACAAATGGATGAAAATACCTAGTTAAGGAGTGTAGAATGAAAACAAAAAGTTAGAGCTCAGTGCAATGGACACCATGCCCCAAAGAAGGCAGTTGTAGAGATCAAAGTTGAGTAAGAAAGTGCAAGGTCAAAGGTTGTGGCCTGATATAGGAGCCAAACAATTAGAAGACAACACAGTTTTCAGAAAATAAGACAATTGGTGATAGATGTTAGGGATGCAGAACTCAAGATATCAAACTCATGATCAAGGTTAAGAATGAAAATTGTAGGGGCGCCTGGGTGGCACAGCGGTTAAGCGTCTGCCTTTGGCTCAGGGCATGATCCCAGCATTGTGGGATCGAGCCCCACGTCAGGCTCCTCTGCTATGAGCCTGCTTCTTCCTCTCCCACTCCTCCTGCTTGTGTTCCCTCTCTCGCTGGCTGTCTCTATATCTGTCGAATAAATAAATAAAATCTTAAAAAAAAAAAGAATGAAAATTGTAGGACAATAGCAAGACAATTTATAAACATGATATGTCCTGCATAACAATGATTTCTCGCTCAGAAACAGCTACCCCAATCTGCCTCCCCTTTATAAACATCCTAACTTGTAGCATCTTTTTCACATTTTTGTTGATAGAACATAGTATTTATTGAAGGGGAAAACTCTAAGTTTTCATCATCTTTTATTGATTACACACAATAAGATTTCTTTTGTATTTAAAGAATAAATAATTTTAATAGATTTACTTTGACAAAAATTTCATGTTTGTAATTATTCAGTTTTTAAAAAACATGTAACATCATTCATTCATTTAGAGAGTGCACGAGTGAGAGTGGAGGGAGAGAGAGAATCTTAAGCAGAGTCCATGCCCAGCGTGGAGCCCATGTGGGGCTCCATCTCACAACCCTGAGATCATGACCTGAGCCGAAATCAAGAGTTGGTTGCTTACCCGACTGAGCCACCCAAGTGCCCCTTTCAGTTTATTTTCATACAAATCGTACTAAATCAACACCTCAATTCTTAATTATGTGATCAATATATTTTTGAAGTCAGGTGCCTGGGTGGCACAGTTGACTGAGCATCTGACTCTTGGTTTTGGCTCAGGTCTGATGTCCAGGTGGTGGAATCAACCCCAAGCCGGGCTCCACACTCCGTGTGGAGTCTATTTGAGTTTCTCTTTNNCTTTCCCTCTCCTTCTGCCTCTCCCCCCTAACACTCTCACTCTCTCTCTCTGTCACACACACTCAAATAATAAATCTTCAAAAACAAAAAAGATATTTCTGAAGAAACTCTGAAAAAAAATGTTTCTTTGCTGTAAAACAAGTTCCTATATTTATAGAATTACTTTAAATTGATCAATACAGTTTCTTTTAATCTTGTAATTTAACCCATGTTTCTTCTTTAATCTTCATCAAAAAAAGATAAACTATGTCTTTCATAAATCTCTTATCAAAAATTTATAGAATTCAGCAATGTGCCTTTAGAATTTAAGCCCCATATAAATGGAACTGAAGCCCAAATTTATTTCCTCCTTAAATGCTTGCTATGGTCAAATCCATTGTGAAATGTCCAAGTAAAGCCCTTGGAACTTTTTACTGGGAAAGAAATCACAGCAAAATAATGGTGCCTATAATTTGTTTTGGGTTTTTTTGGGTTTTTTTTTTTTAAACTATGTATTTCACCACCTAATCTCTTATTTGCTTGAGAATATGGACATATTTACTTTTATCCAAACTTTCTGGAAACTCAAGTAAATTTTTATTTCCATTATTTTGTCAAAGATTTCTTAAAATAGGTCTTTTTTTTTTTTTTTTAAAGATTTTATTTATTTATGTGACAGAGAGACAGCCAGCGAGAGAGGGAACACAGCAGGCGAGTGAGAGAGGAAGAAGCAGGCTCTCAGCAGAGGAGCCCGATGTGGGACTCGATCCCGGAACGCCGGGATCACGCCCTGAGCCGAAGGCAGATGCTTTAACGACTGCGCTACCCAGGCGCCCCTAAAATAGGTCTTTTCTTAAAATACAAACTTTTAAAAATTAAGAAGCACTAGAGCAAATCAACGCAATTCTGCAAAACACAAATAGAAAAATGCTTGTTGCTTTAGTGCTTGACAGAATGATGTTCATTAAATGGTATTTGTACGTTTTACAACCCAGGAGACTATATGATGACGCGATATGTTGTACAGTAGGAATACAAGGAGTAAAAATGTTTTTGTTATTTTTGCTCACTAAAATCAAATTGAGTTTTTCTATCTGTTGGGAGTAGAAGTCAAACATTTAGACTTTCATAAAATCCACACTTTTTTATTGTCAGTATAGCCATGTGACCAATTTTATATTTTACCCCCTAATAAATCCCGCCCTTTCAGAAAGTAAAGAACTATTCAAGTTACGCTGCTTAAAATATTCATGTTTTAATATGAAAACTTTTAAAGCCCCTGAAAATCTAAAATTGCTTTTATTTTTGATAAAACACTATGCAGTTTCATAACTACTTTCAAATACTTAAGAATTTGGATTCAGTCATATTTCAGAAACTGTGTAAATACTAAAAGTTATTATATCCAGTTGCTTCACATTCAGTTTTGGCTTGGATTTAGAACACTGCCATTGAATGGAAGGCTTTTTCCCCCAATTCCACCTATTTCCATCATTATATACCATTATTGCTTCCCTGAAAGTAAACAACATAGTTATCATTTGTATATAATGTTATTAGGGAAATGTGTAATATGTAAATATTTTCTGATTGTGACATTAATTAGTAAGCCAAAATTTCATCTCATCTTAAACAACATTAATACTAAAGTAGTATTAATTTTCCTGTAATTTCTGTCATTTAACTTTATTTTGAGTGTATTTTTGGTAAAATAAGTAGAGATGATAAAGAGAATATGTGTCACAAGAAGTAAACACTTGATGAATGTACTCATCCTCATATTTTTTCCACAGGGACAAATGCTCTGCATACTTCGGGTCTTACAAAAATTAAAAAACATTTTGTAGACCTATGTGAGTGCACATTTGGCATCATAAATACATTTAATTCATTGTAAAAACATTGCTATAAAAATAAAAATAATCTACCCAATTAGCAATTAGAAATTATATATTTATTTTTTATTTTTTTAAGATTTTATTTATTTGAGAGAGAGAGAGAATGAGCAGTGGGGAGGGGCCGAGGGAGAAAGAGAAGCAGACTCCCTGCTGAGCAGGGAACTCGACTCAACTAGGGCTCAATCCCAGGACCCGGACATCATGACATAAACAGAAGGCAGACCCTTAACCGACTAAGCCACCCAGGCGCCCCTATATATTTGTAAATAAAATTTCTGTAATTATGAGAATAACTTGCTTTAACTGTCCTTTAAAGCCTTTTGGAAATGTCCAGATCAGTAAAAACAAGTTCCTGAGCTTACTAAAATCAATTTTAAAACTGCACATTTCTAGTAGACTTGGCAATTCTCAAGCTCGAATGTATAATCCCCAGTTTTCATATATACCCAATCAACATTTTCCTGTGTGTCTGAGATCAAATATCCTTTAAAAACTTCCATTTTAATGTCATTGATTTCTCAAACACCTATGGCCTTCTCATTTGAAGTCTATGAAGCAAATATTTATATTTATAAATAGAAAATTGTTCCCCAACCTTACATTACAAGCCCAACAGGACATCCCATCTTGAAGAACAGTATCATTAGGCAAGAAAAACATGAAGAAATATTAGAAACAGAAAGCCCTATAGACAAATAATGTCTTATTATACACACACACACACACACACACACACACACACACAAAGTAGTATTAATTTTCCTGTAATTTTTGTCATTTAACTTTTATTTTGAGTGTATTTTTGGTAAAGTAAGTAGAGATAAGTGAATATATATATATATGTGTGTGTGTGTGTGTGTGTGTATAAGCTATATAGTATATATATGTGTGTATATATATGCAGATATATAGCATCTGTTCTTTGAACAGAAATAATATTTTGAAATGGTCTATCTGGTGTCAAGGAAGCACTTTCATTTAATGAATGTTTCAGGAAAATAAATTATCTTCATCGTCTTGTTCTTTTCATTAGGGCCAAGTCTACCTAAAGGATCAAATTCAACCTATGAGGAGGACTGTAGAGAGTGACTTTCTTGGACAAGAAAATTTTCTCTATTTTCTAAAATAAAATTTGTGATCTGTTTCCAAATTCAACTGCAATGATTGCAATGTGTTGATTGCTTACTCTACACTGTGAGTAACTGTGTTGTTACTTCCCACAACATTCCTGTGAAGTACTCCCATAGTTCTCATTTCAAAACTGAGAAAACTAAGGATAGAGGCCATTACAAAAGTGAATTATCTTGAGCCATTTCAGTAGTAAATCATGAAGCTGGGATGGGGCACAGATCCCTATGACTTCAGAGCTCACACTATTAACACTCTATTTATTGTCTGTCAATCATCTTTACTCCTCACTGCTAAAAGCCACTTAAAGGTGAAGTACAGAGAACAGAAAAACAATGCAGAAACTATTAAACCAGTATTCCCAGCTTGTTTATTCTAGTTCCATTAAAAAGAATTATCTTTGAAAGCCTTAAGCAACACTGAGATACATCCCGCCTCAGCTACAGTGTACAGTCTAGTATTATATATTCAATCAAAACTTCTGAAAATGTATTACTGAGAAAGTAGAAGGACTGCAAAGTCATTATAAAAAAGCATTTGAGAAAGTTCAGAGTGGGAGAGTGGCTGGGGCTGGGGAGGGAAGGAGACTGATGATGTCAGCAGTGGACCTTGCCAGGAATATTTCAAAGAATTTCAGGGCTATGAAATGAGGATTTTGCACATACGCCTCTAATTATGTAGTTTATATACCCAGTTGCTTTTCTTTTGTTGCAAACTGTAATTACTTCTTACTTTGCTTATTAATCAAAATTGTACTGAGTGCTCCAATTTTTCTTATTTTTGTTACAGAATTGAAATTATAATAAAGATTCCTCTACATGGTGCATGTGAGTTAGCATGTGAAACACTCATCTCTAATATAAATTACAAAGGTCTGGTAACGATTTGAAGACAATGGTTTAAGACTTTTTGGTCAACAAAAGTTTGGTTGCATGGTCACACAACATGAAATGAAATAAGATATACATTTCAGTTGGTATTCAGAAAAAAATATATATTTTATTAACCATTTTTGTGAATTATTTTACTTCAAGCTTCAAAAATATTTCCACTTGGACTACTGGAGGACAGGTAGAAGGGAGGCAATTTGAAATCCTGTCAGTCATCATCCCAGCCAAGGTGTTACTGTGCTTCCATTTCAACCAGGCATCTCAGACACCGCTATTTTGCTTTATAGTTAACATTACTGCGAATACAAAGACTGAGAAGACTTTTCAAGTTTAGTCTTCTCTTTAGTGAAACTTCAAATTTCACCATTCATCAGTTTCTCATTATGTGATAAAATATCCAAAGACAAAGAGAGGAACCGGATGAGAGGAAGTAGCTTAAACTCGCAGACTTCAGTCATTTTGAGAAAATATAAACTGGAGGCAGTTTGTAATAATTATGCTTTAAAACACATTCCTTTGATTTCTGCCTCACTGAATTTAGGGTGTTCTCATGTGCATTAAAAGATTGAGGAAGGAAGGAAGAGGGAAAGACTAGATCATTGAAGAAATTATTCAGTCTTCACCCAAGAATGAGCAGAGATAATACACAGGCAATTAAAAATTCAACAAGTAACATCTTATTACGTTTTTTAAAATTTAGATTTTTTGGGTACCTGGGTGGCTCAGTAGGTTAAGCATCTGACTTCAGGTCACATCATGATCTCAGGGTCCTGGGATCAAGCCCTGCATCAGGCTCCCCACTCGGCAAGGAGTCTGCTTGTCCCTCTCCCTCTGCCCCTTCCCCTGTTTCTTTCTCTTTCTCTCTCTCTCTCTCTCTAAATAAAATCTTTAAAAAATTTTAAAAAATGATTTTGTTAATTGCCTAAGATGAATTTAAAATGGTGAGAGCAATAAAATTTATAGTTTAAATGACCTTAAACTATAAAAAAATAAACTGTATGCTATTTTTATTTAGAATCAATGAACTTTGAAAATAAAAATGATTGATGACTGTTTTGGAAGCAGAAAGAGAGGAAGAAGCAAGACCACTCAGGGATCACTTGGAGTCTGCCTATTGGTCGGTGTGGACCATGGAGCCCAACAGTAAGTTACACTTCCCTAAAGGCTCAGCCATACCTCACACCTGAATTAGCTGCTTTGTGTTCTTCACAAACATGGCCCAGGAGACATGTACTCTCTAGCTCCACCTTCTTCTCTGGGAATACGTGGAGTTCTTTTAAGAAATATAATTACTTTTTAAACATATATACATACACGTGTATGTGTGTGTGTGCTTGTGTGTTTGACTGTGTGTTGTTAATGAAATCAAACATGTCAGAGGGGGTTTAAGTGAAAAACTCCCATAACTTTCCCCCAACTTCTGATTCTACTATCACCAGGCCAGAAAAACAATGTTATGAATGTTTTTGAATATTTCTGATAATTTTCACATAATGAACTTACACGTGTACCTTTTTAAAAATCAACACACATGAGATTATAATATATTGGAAAATGCTTGTTTGGTGGATGGATAAATTAAAGAAACAGTGAATAGGGGTGCCTGGGTAGCTAATTGATTAAGTGTCTGATCCTTGATTTGGGCTCAGGTCATGACCTCAGGGTCCTGGGATCAAGCCCCTAGTCAGGCTCCACACTCAGCAGGGAGTCACGCCCTGTCTCTAAACAAATAAAACCTTAAAAAATAAAAAAATTAAAAAAACAGTGAATAAAGAACCAACCCTCTACAGGGAATTGTATCCCCTCTATGATAGGCCAAGAGCTAGTTCTAGCACATCCCACTCAGAACGGATGTTAAGGGACTTGAATAGGCACATGGAGGGGATTACAGTCATCTGCCCCTGGCAGCCTCCCTTAACCAATGAGGAGAGACAACTGGGATTAGAATCAGAGGATTCTGTGCAACTTCCCTTATGGACAGAACTTGAGTCCTCTCAGTCTACCAACCCATTGCATTGCTAAATAGAGTCTCTCATCTCCAAATAGTGATTGATGTTTTTCTGGGGCTGTGAAGTACTTAATCAGCCTTCCAACAACTCCATTAGTTCTCCATCTGACTAATTAGGAAAAGCTGGCTTGAAGCAAAGAAGTGTGAGGAAGAAAAAGTGGGGTGGGGGAAGGTTTTGTTTCCATAACTTAATAGTCTCATAACTTGTTCTCTTTCATAGAAGGGGAAATTTATAACATCAAAGCCTCTTCTAACTCCAGAACAATTATGTGGAATGCAATTCGCCTAGTTGAAGTAAAGCACCTTTATTGAGAGATCTCCACTTTTTACAACTTCGTTTGATGACAGCTTACCAAGCCAGGAGACTGTGGCTGCCTTATGCTGTTTTCTTGGCCACTGTTGATAGACTGCTATAGCCATGGTCTTGTCTCTTCTAAGCCCAACATTTTTACTTCAAAAGATTCCTCAAGTTAAAATGAATGAGTAAATACAGCTGGAATAATAACACCCCTCCTTCTATAATACTTGAGTTTTGTTTTTAGAGTGAAATCAGAAACTGATGACTAGAGGAAGCTGAGATAAGCCATCTAATTCTTCATACATATTTGAAGGAAGAATTATGACCTCCTTGACTCCCTAGTATGTTCCACACCCTCAGTTTCTCAGAAATTTAGGATTGCAAGCCCTGAATAGGTCAGGTCACAAAATTCTAAAAGGTTGAACGAGGGAAGGCATAAATCAGGAGTTGCCTGATACCTGAGCACATAAATTCAAGAAGGACATGAAAAGCAGCATCAAAGAAAAAAAAAAACCAGGTCATTGATCTAAAGCCACTAAACACAGAATTCAAGTATGGATTAAATCACAAGCACCACCACGAAATGATGAATAGGAAACTCAGCTGGGATCAGAGCACTGGAGATAGGTAGGGATGCAGAATCCAAAGAAACTCTTTGAAGGCAGAAATAAAATGGCAAGCCTCTTCATTAACCCTCTTTTCCTTTCTGGGGATATGGAGAGATATGAATGAATCTGACCAGACCTAGACGCGCTAAGCAAAGTCCGCTCTGGCCCATGGGTAGTTTGAGGAGTACTGTATCACTGGTATCTTCTTGTGTATTCACTCTGGTTCTTTTCAAATCAACAACCCTTTCCTTATAGCCTAGTTCCAGGAACATATTCAAACTCATCCCTCTGGGACAGAGGTCTTAACACTTTCCTTAATACTCCTATTTACCTGGGAAAGAAGTCCCTACTTCTATTACTTGGCCTCTTAGGAATAGATAAACTGTTTAATAACCCAACCCAGATGCTCTATGTTGGTCTCTTTATTTGTAGCTGTAGTTTCCCTTTGGGAGAACTTCCTACCAAGTTCTACGCCTGCATCTTGCAGACCCCAGATATCTGTATGCCATGCTCCTTATGCCTACCCTGCAGGAACTATTATGTGCACATCCCAGAAGTACAAGGATGAAAAGACATCTTTCCTATCCTCAAGGGGCTCTCATTTCAATAAGGATGACTTGTTAGTGACCAAAGGAACCACAGTGCCTTGGGTACCAGAAAGTATACAGAAAGCTCCTTCTGCTCTGAGGCAAGGTAGCAACAACTCCACAAAGCGCGGTACAAGGAACCTGGGCTGGCTAGGAAAAGCCTCAGAGAGGGTAGTGTTGGGCTGTGGATTTGAGCTAAGACTTCATCCAATGAAGACAGGTTTCAGACCTAGGGAACTTCATTGTGGGTGGCATGGAGGAATGAGGACTTGCTGGTTTGGGAAGTGAGGGATTTGCTAGTAAAGAAGTGAGGGTAGGAAATGATTCAAGAAATGTGGTTTGGGGGAAAATGAGGGGTTCTTGAGTATCATAGTCAAGGGTTTTGATTTTGTTCTATAAGAAATCAAGGAGCCATCTATAGCTTTTAATATTAGAGCATAGTCATGTCTGCAGTTCACAAAAGTAATGCTGATGGTAGTGTTAAAGATGGCTGTGTGCTTAGATTTTCATCCTTGTTATTACTGGGAGCTATACAGATTATTCACTCTGCTCTAGCAGCTACACCATTTTCCTAGATCCTGTTCTCTGACCTACAACCACTACACCCCTTATTTTGATAGGTTGCATGCTAATTATCAGGGGAATCCTAATTTTCAAAATATCTAAGAAAACATGCTAAATGAGAATTTTCCCCAATATATAAAATGATAACGCCAGCAGGTGTATTACACAGCAGGAGATAGGAAAGAGGTGAGTGTTTTTGGGTGGAAAGTGTTTTAAAAAGAGAAATTGGGCTTTTCAGATGGTAGAGGAGCAAGTTTGAATTAAGCAACAACACTGTAAACTAAACTTGCCCATGTGGTTCTTTGCTATCGGCTGGGAACAACTGACAACCATTCAAAGAAGGCAAAGACAAAAACCATTATGAAATGGGTCTAGGTTGCTGCAACAAATGATTATTAACAGGACATTGTAAGACAAATATTTCTTCCTGCTAGAAACCACCAAACCAGGATAAACATTAATTCTCAGAATGTTGGGAATGAAGGAAACACTGAAACCAATTAGCCCAAAGTAAAGACAGAGACACAGGATGAAAAGGATGAAGGTAGTACATAAAGTGAGATCACGGGGCCCCTGGTGGCTCAGTTAAGCAACCAACTCCTGGTTTTGGCTCAGGTCATGATCTCAGGGTCGGAAGACAGAGCCCCACGTCGGGATCCATGCCCAGCATGGAATCTGCTTGTCTCTCTTCCTGCCCCCTTGCCCCTCTCCCCACTCACATGCTATCTCTCTTAAATAAATAAAATCCTTAAAAAAAGTGAAGTCACAATGATTATTGCAGCCAAGCTAGGCAAATGAGAACTGTTTACAACTAGTGAGGGGCATTCTTCCCCGGCCTTGGAGCTAGATGTCGACAGCTGTAGGATCTGATATCCTGATACCTGTCCTTTGAGAAATGGAAAAATAAAATTGCATGAAGAAACTAGTCAAGGTAGAAGTAAATATCTGAAAACTGAATTGGAATAAATTAACATCATTTGCTCCAACAATTATCATCACAGAAGAACAGATTTTATCCTTAAAGAATGGATTCAGATCCTGGTTCCACCACTTACTAAACGTCTAGCATATGACAAGATCCTGCCCATTCCTTTGCTTTCATTTGTATTGTTTAAAAAACAGATTGATTCATTCAATGATCCTGACTATAAGGTACAATAAACAGGTAAAATGGGATAATATATAAATGGCACTTGGCACATACTCATTGAATGTTGAAATACATTCTCCCACCAGATCAAGAGAGAGGGTCTTGTTTTCAGTGGTATAATGCAACCTCATAAATGATGACATTAAAAAAGACCAATAACTAATGACAAATCTTGATGGCACTGGCAGCTAAGATATGAATCTTGCCCATTAGAAGTGGCTTTCACCAGCAGTGAGAATAGCAACAGAAGATCAGACTTGTAAGGACAGCTGTGAAGGCTGGAGGAAGTGATGATAACCATTGTCACGGGGGGAAAAAAAAGGACCTCAAATTTGGAAACAGGCAAAAAGATGCAAGGTTTCTTTGCAGAGTAGTAGAGGGTGTTGTAGTAGCTCAATCTGCTTGAGTGAACATCTGACCTTCAAGGTATCTTTGTCTTTCTATTTAAGCACATTTGGTAACTCTTAAGAGTTGAAGTTGACATACAGAAAAGCAATAAGTAAATGACTCTCTGAAAGCAATGAAGATAATTTTATTCAATAGCTTTATAAGTATCTTCTGTCCAGGATAGAAGTTAAAACCAGATGTTACCATTTATTGCCCTGAGTTTTCTATCTCTTAGCACATTCATTGCCCTACTTACTCCTTTGACCAATCTGTAAGTTTCTGTCCCTTTGTCTTTGAACTAGTCTTAAACATCAAGCTGATCCTCTCAGTAACTGATATATTAAAGGAAATCTTTGGCCTATGGTCAAATTTTATATCAGAGTCATTTCTAAGATTTTGAACATACTTTACCACAAACCTCTTTCCAATGACAGTGCAAAACACTTAGAAGTCGTGATTACTATGTGCAATTGTTACTGTTTCATTATAAATATGTCTTTGTTAACTATTTGCATGTACCTCACTACCTGTGTTTCTGTGGTCCCTTATCGTTAATTCCACCATTTCAAAGTCCTAAAGATTCCTATTCAGGTGTTGCTAAAAGAGAAACTTTGAATCCATGGGGATTGACACATTTCAGGTGGGACTGCCCCTCCCTTGCGTCGGCCAAGTCGGCCAACCATTTACAGTAACTTAGCCCACACAAGTGTTGATCAAAAAAGGATGGGACCAGATGACTGCATCTTTCACAGAAGCAGTGCAAAGTATAAAAACTGGCTATGCTACCACTCCACATCCAATATAAGAAGTGAAGGACAGAAGGCAAGGGGAAAAGGTTTTGCTGCCCAACAGCCTCAGTGCCCGCTTTCCTACCGGCTTCCCCCCCACCCCCGCCATGCACACATACGTCACAGTCTCCCCACCGAGAGCGACTGGAGACACTACAGTAACGCAGCCTTCTCTGATAAGTAGGCACACAATTTTTCTTGGGTAACGGATATATTCTTTTAATTTACAAGTTTACTACCTTATCTTACAAATAAGTTATTTAATAACTTACAAATTACTTACAAATAAATATTTAATAAGCCCTTACTATGCACAAAGCATTCTATAGGTTTTGTGCATGTGCGCGTACTAACGAAGAAGCAGAAGACAGAATTCCTGCTCTGGACTGAATGTTTGTGGACCTCTAAAGTTCGTGTATTAAAACCTAATGACCAGTGTATAACAAGGCGGGACCTTTGAGAGGTGCTTAGGTCGTAAAGATAGATCCCTCTTGAATGGGATCAGCGCCCTTATAAAAATGGTCTGAGAGAGCCCCCTCGTCCCATCGCGCAGTTACCATCAGAAAACCACTGTCTAGGAAGCAGTCTTTCCCCAGACACCAAATCTGCCACTGCTGTGAGCTTGAATTTTCACCCTTCAGAACTGTGGGAAATGTTTATTATTTATAAGCTGCCTATCTTATTATAGTAGTCCAAACAGAAAAAAACAATCTCTTTAATGAAGGTGCTCACCATTTATAACAATTTTTAATAGTATTAATAGTAACTAAGTTGCCCTGGAAATGTTCATGAATTTTCAAAGGTCCAATTTATAGGTAAGAATTCCTTAAATTAGGTAAAGATGTTTGCTTTATTTGATTTATCCAAGTATTCAACACGGGTCTCACAGTATGATCACTGAAATCATTACGTGAACAATTAGATCAGCTGGGGCCCAAGAAAGTAGTGGAAAAAGAGAGGAGAGCCTCCTGCTAACGCACTTACATTTCACCATCTTAAGAAAACCCTTTTTTTCAAAGTACTGATGTTCATAAAATTATTTTTCATGGACACTTAAATGTTCTATCACTATTACAAATATGAAGCCAGGCATTCTTACAAGATATTAAAAATCAATAAACTACCAAAACCAGAGATAGATGAAAATGTACATACACACTGAAGTTTCTATAAAAATATGATTAACAAGTTGAATGCTACATTTTTTTTTCATTCCCAGACTATTTACATGTAAGCTGTTTCCTTAAAGTTTTAGGGAGACGGGGGGAGGAAGGAAATATAATACATTTTTCTTTTTTTGTGTAAGTCTGAA
This sequence comes from Ursus maritimus, assembly GCF_017311325.1. Taxonomy (NCBI): domain Eukaryota; kingdom Metazoa; phylum Chordata; class Mammalia; order Carnivora; family Ursidae; genus Ursus; species Ursus maritimus. Next base: position 62,164,584 of record NW_024423344.1, on the reverse strand, counting down.
TTTTTTTTTAATCTTAGATATGTAAGCTACTTACTGGTAAGAGGCATTGAATTTGAATGAGAATATCAAATCTATTTTTTTCTCATTAATAACTTTATTTCTCACTCAGAATTGAAAAATAGTAGTTAATGCTTCAGATGATTTTGACAAATCTTAGAATCACAAGTTCAGATTTACTTTCATTCGGAATCTTCCTCCGCCTCTTCCTGATATACGACAACATATTTTTGTAAAATCACTTTTTCCTTTTGCAAACTGAACTCCATAATTGTGCTCTTAGTCGATACAGTTATTCTGATAAGGGTTTTCAAAAATGGCTCCAAATCTCTTGTCAAAGTCTGTCTCCTTTCAAATGCACAAGTTTCTAATAACATGTTTAGATCTATAAAATCTCTACAGTAAAAAAAAGATGAGAAAAATCAAAAGTCACACACAGAGTAATACGCAGAATGCTTCCCAGCATTATTTTTGACTTACCAGATAATGCTGATCAGAGATCATAGTACAACACAAACTCCAACAAGGTATCACCTTGTTTTATTTTAAATTCCTATATCTATCCTCAGGTCTCTTCATTTGGATCTTGCTCTCTCGTCTGTGCTAATTTACAGTAAAGACCAGAGAACTGTCACCTATTTAACTGTATTTTATTTTCAGTTATTTATTATGCCAACCAGGCATGTAAAATATTTTATCTCAATTGCACAGTGAAAACCTTTGTTTCCTGTTAGGATAATATTAGGCATTAATATTCAGGTATGGAGAATTTCATTTTAAATTGGCTTACAGCAAACATGTTTACATCTAATCATAAAGTAGGATGTGGATGCAATTCTAAAATACTATATTTTATATCTCATCATCCACACCTTTATGTGCTGTGTGGGGGTTAACTACCATAATCATTTTGAATCTAGCACTGGAGATCTCAAGTATAACCGATATATTTTCCTTACTTTTTTAAAATTTTAAATTACTTATATATATATATATGCAAACACGCTTTCAGGTGTGTTCATGTTGTATTTAAAGTATGCATGGAAAGAATTAATTTTTTTTTGCCATTGACTTATTCACAGATTAAATACAGAAATCTCTAGGCTACACACGACACTATTGAACTTCTTGACAGATAAGGATTGCCATTTTAGTTCTAATGAATGGAAACCACAACATTAAAGTACGTAATACAAGAGGCAATGGGGACTTTATTAAAAATACTCATTTTTATGCAATCTTTTGGTAAATTACTAATTTCCAAGCAGTAAAGCATGGATTATCAGATAGCTTGAAATCATACAAACTAATGGATTTTTCTTTTCCAAAACTCTGACATAACCATCTATATTTATCTTTAAAATAAGTTGAATTGTATGTTTTATAAACAGAACATGGATATTAGCAAAACCAAGGATTCATTTATTTATGGACTTTAAAACTGTTCTTAACATCAGGCATCATGCATAAGAAATCATTTGACTTTTTAAAAATGTTCCGTCTTTCCTACCAGTTTAAAAATTGATTTTAAAGACACAGCTTTTATTACTAGATTAGATATTCAATACATAATTGAACTTTTTGGAAAATTGTCCTTTGGAAGATATAGGATATATACTTTAATTTAGAAAGGGGGGGGTAATCAGAAGGGGGAATGAAACATGAGAGACTATGGACTATGAGAAACAAACTGAGGACCTCAGAGGGGAGGGGGGTGGGGGAATGGGATAGACTGGTGATGGGTAGTAAGGAGGGAACGTATTGCATGGTGCACTGGGTGTTATACACAACTAATGAATCATTGAGCTTTACATCGGAAACCGGGGATGTACTGTATGGTGACTAACATAATATAATAAAAAAACATTAAAAAAAAAATCCAACACCTAATGTGTGCCAACTCCTTTGAATATTTTTTGTCTAGTCAGTTCAAACCAATATTTTTGTTCTATCTTACCAAAAATACACCTCTTATGAAAAATACTAAGAACCTTGTTTGTGTGCTGAGAAATAGTAATTAACAAAGTTGATAATGGACTTCTGATGTATTTGATTTCATAGACTTTTCCCTTTCATAACTGAGGTTCCTTCAGAGCATGTTAAATCTATTAACAAAGAGAGACAGGAGCAATGGGGGGCTGGATTTTAGGAACTTTAAAAGTGAACTTTTTTCTAGAAAGAATCCTGAACAAGATCAAAACTCTGCTTCTCTGTAATTCTTAAGTTTCTTGATATTTCGCCCCCTTCCCTGACAGACACAGAGCTGATCCAAAGCATTATAAGGCTCCCTCTTTCCTGGTGTGAGATGTACATGCTTCCTTGCTAAGGTCATGAATGTTTCCTGTTTAGAGAATGCTTGTGGTAGCATATTAAATACTTGCCTGACGTGAAGAAATTCATTAGAGAGTAAATGGAGTCTTCAAATCATTGTATCCATGACGGAAATTGAGCATGAAACCCTATTTCTTCAAGTATGAAAGTCATGTCAGTGTTGAATTCATGCAATTTGTTTCTACTTATATATATCATTATACATACATTGAGATTTTAATAAATTCACAAGTACTTATTGAATGCCCACTATGTACAAAGCTTTGAATTTAGTCTATAGAGAATTACAAAGGTCTACAGTCTAGCTAGTGGGACTGTATTAACCATTTACAAAACGGATGTGCTTGTATGTACATTGCACTCAGTTTAGAAGGCCAGAATTTCAGTAATTTCTTGTGGTTTCTTACTATAGAAATCGATTTTATAGTCATGCTTTACTTTTAAAACTTCATTAAAGGGGTGCCTGGGTAGCGCAGTTGTTAAGGCGTCTGCCTTCGGCTCAGGGCGTGATCCCGGCGTACGGGGATCGAGTCCCACATCGGGCTCCTCCACTATGAGCCTGCTTCTCCCTCTCCCGCTCCCCCTGCTGTGTTCCCTCTCTCTCTGGCTGTCTGTCACATAAATAAATAAAATCTAAAGAAAAAAAAAACTTCATTAAAATACTGCCTTTTCTTTGCGATACAATTTGCAGATGCTCCATAAGATTTCTTTTTTCTTTTGAAGTCCTAAATTAGGCCAGATCTAGTGTTTGCTTACAGTTGGTGAGCTTCTCTTATCCCACTCACCATCTACTTGGTAACGTGGTTACTCAAATCTCTTATAAGGTCATATCTAAAGCTCTACCACTAACTATATGTGTGAACTTGAGTTATTTAACCTCTGTGTGCCTCAGTTCCCCCACTAGAGTTAACAGAGGCTATGCATTAATTATCTATTTATTCCTAAGATTAGCTGATGTGTCATGCATTAAATACATATTTCTTACATGGATAAATTAATTATTGTCAGGTTATAAAAACAAAATCAGAATAACTATGATCACAGAGGCTATTTCGGCTGTTATCTGTATTTACTACTGATTGTGAATAGAAAGTATCATGGCAGCTAAAGCTAGTCCAAAGAAAATGAATTAAAAATACAGACTTTTTCAACCCATTCTAACATGTCTGAAAGAAATAAATAGGACCATGTACTTTAAGTTACAAGAGAAAATATAAGGAAATTTAATAGCCAAATCAGTATACTTCAATTATAAAAGCATAAAGAAGCATAAGCTGTTCCTACTTTTCCCATCAATGCTTTGATTTGCCTAATTCCATTTTAGATACTAGTCTTTCTTTTTAGCCCTTTTTCAAGATATGCATATGAAAGCCTTTACATTTAACTTACCTTATACTTAATGTAATTTACGTAGAAATGCACTGATGTGAAAAGATGACAGTATGTAAATCAGTGATACAGGTACCTATCAAGAGTTTGACATTGGCATGCTGTCAAGCCATTTTCATTTGTCAAAGGTTGGGCTGAATAAGTTACTCCAGAGAGATCTTCCACAGATTTTTTTTTTTAGTAAGGTGATTTCTAACAATACTATTCTACATTGTACAAAAAAAGAAAACCAGCAGTAATTTGCTATCAAGATAACTTGTTCAAATTTAATTAGATACCAGAATTTATTATCAGTGGGTCAAGGATTCAAGAAGAATGTTGGTTTATGTGTTTTCGTGGATCACTGATTTTAAAAATCCATGTTTAAAAAGATCTTCAAAACAGTCTTGTTTTCATAAATCATGTTATGCTTCAAAATATTTAAAACAATTCCATGAAGTTCAGGCATTTGGGGGCCTTAATTAATTTTCTGTCTACAGTCTTTCTAGTTGTTAATCAGATTTGGCATTTGCCTTATGTTTTGATGAGAAGGTTGCAGTTTTGATTAGAAAGAGATTTTAGACAAAAGTGTATTTTCCCTTATCAAGGGTCATTAAGAAATAAGGCATCCAGCAAAAGACAAGCTGGAACTCATTAGTTAGCTTAATAAAATACTTATGAGGAACACCGTGTACTAAAAGAATGACTATATTTATATGGCCTTTAAACAAAGCAAAGCCAAAAATTACAAGCAAAAATGACATAAAATAGATTTATGAAAAGGTAAAAGTTGAGCAGCTAGGAAAACCACCTGCATGTTATTATCTTAGACATTGTGGAAATTGGTTTTTCTTCAAAAGAGTAGGGTCTTTATACAATTCATTTAATCCTATATCGTGCTTTACTTAAGACAGTGGTTGGTATATTAAGATTTTAACTTTCCCTCAAGTCTAATATTTGAGTTGGCAAGTAATTTACGTTTCTTAGATTACTCAGCACAAAAATGCACGCAACTCCTTACACTAACGTGGCTTTGCATTTCTTTCTTATCTTGGAAGAAATTATGGAACCAAAGCAAAAGAAGTAGTACTAAGTTTAATTTATAAGTTATATACTGTGCTTATTTTTTTTTCTAATTTAAAGTATGGGAGACTGTGTTGAAAAATAATAGGTAGGGGAGCCTGGGTGGCTCAGCCATTAAGTGTCTGCCTTCCACTCAGGTCATGATCCCAGGGTCCTGGGATGGAGCCCCTCATTGGGCTCGCTGCTCAGTGGGAAGCCTGCTTCTCCCTCTCAAACTCCCCTTGCTTGTGTTCCCTCTCTCGCTGTCTCTGTCAAATAAATAAATAAAATCTTGAAGAAAAAAAAAAAGAAAGAAAAAAAATAGGTAAATTACCTTGAAATAAAACTGTTTATTAACAGTGGTCATGATACTTGGAAAAACATATGGAGATTCAATGAGTAAATGGAATTACAGATGGTCATTGTAAGTACAGACACAAAGCAATGACACATGAGTAATATGTATAATGTTTGAAGTGCCAACGCACTAGTTTTCATAGCCTGCTAAGCTACAAATTGTGTTTTACACGATGTAAGAATTTTTAAGCTTTTTGAAAATTCTCACTGAAAAATGGTGATAACAATTGTTGATGCCTAGTTCATGTGACGTAAGTGTATGGAAATACCTAAAACCAGGCAGGTAAAGCTCAAAAAGGGCTGGCTACTTTTAACATATTAAGAAAGCACCTTCTTTTCAACTGAAGTCAATGACTGCTGGAGTGGTCATAACAGTGTTAGCTCCTGGAAGTTCAGGTTTTGGGGGAATATATTAAGGATATGCTGATGTGCCAGACAAGCAGTGCACATAACACAGAGGACCATGCTTTAGGTATGTGAAGGATTTCATGGTGGAGACTGAGGCAGGCAGCCTTCATAAAGTATGTATTCTCATCTGAGTTCCTATTTTTCTAACTCAATTCCTCTTTTCACTTTAAAGATGTAGTCTCATGAAGGAAAAATACTTTGGTCCCAATTTGTACTAAAAATCATAGTTAAGATTCCTAATGTTTTTCCAAAACTCTTCTACGTTAGTGTAAAATATATGTATATTTAATTCACTAATACCGATTCTGAGAGATTGAGAAAATAACCCTGATAAACTGCATCAACATTCAAACTCTCATTTCCTCAAATGCAGCAAATGGTTTCCACTTTGATAGTTTTAATCTATTGAAAGGAACTTGGATGTTTACACCGCTGCTGTGTCAGTCTCCAACCCCCTCTCAGCCAATTGAAAGAGCAAATGGAGAGGACTTTGCAAATAATGTTTCCATTTAAATAAGTAAGTTCCAGCATCTTTTATTCATTCAACCAACCAAAAAGCAACATTCACTGAAAATATTCTTTGAACCATTAACTGCAATTGTTCTTGGGGATATGAAATGTAACAATGACGTATACAAAACAGAAACAACAATGCTAAAGACTTTCAAAGACTTCAGAGATTAGTGGGGATCCCCCTAAAATTATAGTACCTTGTGAAAATTCCTACAATATATCTGCAATTCTATGGGAAAACATAAGAGGCAATGCCAAACTTTATAATGATAACTGATAGAAAACCTAACTGATTAATGCCTGTTAAGATGGTATGGAGTCATGTATCCTGAACTAAATTGAGACAATATTTCTGTTCTATACAGATTATCTTTGGGCCCCTGGTTGGTTCAATTGGTTAAGTGTCTGACTCTTGGTTTTGGCTCAGGTCACGATCTCAGGGTTGTGAATCAAGCCAGCTTCATTCTCCCTGCTCAGCAGGGAGTCTGCTTCTCTCCCTCTGTCCCACCTCCAACTCTCTCTCTCTCTAAAATAGATCTTAAAAAAAAAAAAAATCGTTTAAGACAGGTGCTGGCAATTATCAGGAATTTGGGGAGGAAGTGGTTCAACACACATTTTTAAAAAATTATTTTAAATTTTAAAATTATTTTATAACTAAATAACTTAGAGTAAAACCAAAGATAAGAAACACTCAAAACCTACAACTTCCTACCCTTTAGTATTATCTATGCACTTGAAGTTATTTCAGTCTACATGATAGAAATACCATAAAAATATAAAACTCCACATTTAGTGATATCATGCTGGAGATTGGAAATAAGCCCTGTTGGTATTTACAACACAGAAGTTGGAAAATGGTGCAATTCAGATTTTGGTGTGTGTGCACGTGAGAGTGATGCAAGCCAATTATTAAACATTTTCTAACATACCACCCAAAGCAAGTCATCCGATTCACAATCCTATCAGTAGCAAAATAAAAACAGGAAATGTACAAAGTTGAATTCTATAGTTAAATATGCCTTAACCGTCAAAAAAAAAAAAAAAATCAGCACAATGACATTTAAGTCCTTCCATGATAGTTATGATATCATCGAATGTGAAAACACTTCTATCAAGGAAATTAGGAATTGATATTAAGATTTTCTTCACTTAGGCTTCAGATAGTGATTAATATATGTTTGATAGTTTCCTAACTTCAGAAATATATTTTATCTAATAAATTCCATTATCCAGAATTGAAATTAATTATACTGGAAATACTTCAAAATCTTATACTGACATGATCTCCCAGACTGTTGTAGTCATTAGAGGAGCAAGGTCCAACTAAAATGTTAACCAGCACCTCTTTCAAATATATAAAGAGTAAATGCAACAACACATGAAGAGTAAATTCTATTCTGTTTTCCAGTATCCTGAAACTTAGAAATCTATCACTTTCCCTGAAGACCTCTTCCTTGCCATTATGTTGTATCCTTTTCCTCATTCCGCCACCTCCTACCCTTCTAAGAGCATTCCAGATAGATCATGCATACTGTCTGTCCCTTGTTGCCCACAGCCCCTGGACACTCAGCTCTGTTGTCCCAGACACACCATCACTATAATGGTTTTTATCTCAAGAATCTTGCCCCTGTACCCTTCGTCACTGGAGAAAGCTCTGGAGAACTGCACATTAACTATTTTTGGCAATGTTACTTTGATATATTTAACATTTAGAAGTAGGAGAGCTTATGAATATAACTCCTCAAAGTATGATGTGAAATGGAATTTTCTATAGCTTACTTATAATGTAGAACAAACAATACCAACCACATCCAAAAGACTGCAATTTATTACACAGTAAGGAGAACATAGTGTATCATTTAACATTTAGAAATATGAATAATTTATGAGTGATTAAGAGAACACTATCGTATATAAAAGTTGAGCTAATTATAGGTAACCTTAATCAAAATTTATGAAAGAACTTAGTTTAATACCAAAATTTGATCATGAACCCCTTTCCTTATTCAGAAAATTTTTTCTAACTGATTTACACAGATACATATGCAACACCTTCTACAAGAAAAATCTTCAATTACTTTATCAAATGCCATACTATTCTTGGAAAAATAGAAATTCCTTGTGCATTTGAGATAATAACATTAATTTGAATTAAATTGAGCTTCAATGCTCAATTAGATTAGTAGATATTCAAAACTCATAGTACGTCTTTAGTTTTATTTTACTTTTTTTTTTTCAGAAAGTTATTTAGGTAAAAAAATAGCTTATATAAACACTTAGATAGCTATCATTCCATGCCTAAAATGTCATTTTACTGAAAGCTAAATAATGGATGTACAAAATAGGACTTTGATTACTGCTAAAAGCTAAAGGAAATGCTACATTAAGGAAAACATAATTATCTGCATATATCCCATTCTTGTGTATTACCTTTCCTCCAACTTTATAAGAAAATCAATGGTTTCTTTTTCTATATAATTAGCCTTCAGACATTTAAAAATAAAACCCCAGCCATTGACTGGATGGAAAGGTGATGTTATGGTCAGTGTTCATTTTTCTGAGTTTACATGGTTACCATTCTCATTTTTATTTTCCATGGTTTCATGTTAAAATGTCTTACTGTTCATTGCCTTCTTAGTATTACACGTGGATTGAGATGTGAGAAAAGAGAGAAATGTAATCACCAAGCAGAAATATTTTGAATACAATAAAAATCTTCTAATCTAATGCTATCTGAACCTGCCCTTAGAGTCAATCGAAATGTCAAAGCTGGGAATTATGTATCATATACAAATAACTTGTTCTTTTCAGTTTTATTTCAAACACATAAGAGTATATTTATTAGTCCCTTAAAGTAAGGTCAAGCCTTTCTCTTTGGGAGTATTTTCACTGAGTTCCCTTTACATAAACCACATCTACAACATATCTACTTTTTCTAATTTTATTTTCTTTCAAGTACAGCACAAATTAAAACACTTAAAATTAATATCAGTGGGAGTCCTTGTTAGGTGTTTAGTAATTGTTTTTCCAATCCATATCTCGTTCAAAATCATTTTAGTAGTTTACCTTTTCTGAACTGACCCAAAATTTGAGTTTTAGTTTTAATGGAAAACCTGCTCTTCAATCTTTCTTCTTCCATTTTTAAGTTCACACATTCCGCTAATCTAGTCACTTGTATTTTCAGTACACGTGACCAACAAGGTCAGGGCAGTGTTCAAGAGGTGGGTAGGAAGAAACAAGAGGGACTCTTTCAACTCTGATGTTCAAGTCACTATGGACAGGAGTCAGAACTTTTCCAGACCGACTGGGGAGATATGGAAAATCCATTGTTTCTGTAAAGTGACAAGTCAGTAAAAAGAGCTTCCTAGAGGTTAAAATTGAAAGTTGGGAGTAAATCCTTATCCAATTACCCATACCTGGAAAGAGATTACTTAGGAGTCTATCCTATTTATCTTACTCTGCATCTCCTCAAAATCTCACTAATCTGTTCATTCTTTTCTACTACATTTCTAATTATCTAGTCCAGGTAACCACTTTCTTATTCCTGAACTTTTCCAGAACATTCTAAAAAAGAATTTATTCCTCTACTTGTTCCTTTTGCAACATATCTTAACCCAGAAGTTAATGCCCTTTGACTATATTGCATCTGATTATCCTTCAATTTAAAACCTAAATTAATGTTCTATTGACTTTTGGATAAAACCCTAAGTCTTCCATATAAAATACAAGACATTTTATAATTTTCCCCTTCACTCAATGGCTCTCTCATTGGCTTTCTATGTGGCCATTTCATTACTATTATGTATTCCTCTACTGCCCTGTGTTTTGAAGATATTCTCCCTTTATCACCATGTTTTCAAACTATTGCTCTCACTTTGCAACACTCTTCTGAACACTTGTTCAATTTCTCTCTGGTCTTCATCTCAATAATTTTTACTTATTTACCAAGTGTCAGCTTATAGTTCTTTCCCTTACCTCCTGGAGTTGGTTTTTTCTGTGTTCTTATAGAAACCTGTTCTGCCTCACTAGGCCACTGGAATTGCCTTTTTCCTGCATGTTGCTCACTACGATACACATAAAATGCCTAAAAATGTGTGTTTAAGAGAAGAAAATAGATAAGTGGGGAATGAATAGATGCTTGTTCAAAATTTGTAGTTACTATTCAGTAAGTGCCATGTATAAAGGTACTTAACACAGTATCTCTCATCCAGCAAACTATTAGTCACTTGCATTGTTCTTGCTTTAACTCTTGGGAATGTGTCTAATGGCAGAAAATTATTCTGCTGCAGTGATTTCAGTAGGTCTGGGTTTCCTTTGCAGCCCTGGGTTACAAAACTTTAGGATATTTTGAAAGTCTGAAAGGTGCAAGAAACTGACACAGAAGTTGTTACAAGAGGGATTGACAGAGAGACAACAGAGCTACAAGGTAGCTGACAACTGTCTAGCTACCCCTGCTTCCAGAAAATTCAGGACCGAGCAGTTACTATTGAAGAAAAATTTTAGGAAGTATTGAATGTGGCATGTGATAAAGTTCTCCTCTTCATTTGCCTCAGAAAACTTCAATAAAAAGAAAAATCCATTAAACTCTGATGTCAGAGTTTACACGCATCCTTTTTATAAATGTAATTAGTGTTCTGAGCTACATATTTCCAGCTGATGGAAAGACTCATTTTAAGATTGGCCTAAAGGTGGTTCAGGCAAGAGAAGTTCAAATTTATCCAGGTTAGTACTACAAATGGATATGGGAAAATCTCTCTCATTTTCTTCTCTTTGATGTACAAAGACCATTTTCCTATAAAGGACAAAGTGGAAGTAAAGGCTAAAGATTTTAAGAATAGGGAAGATGTCTAAATAGGACTCCGTCTGGTTCTAGATTGGACCCTTCAACGTTAAGAAAAATGGTTGAAGTCTGGGGCAGGAGTAGTCTGATCTCACTTAGTTCATGATAAGAACAGACCAGGGATCTGGGGCAGAAATCCAATCCAGCATCTTGACTGACACATCCTCTATCACATTGCTCAGGTAAAGCGGACACTGGCTGTCTGGGGTCTTCTTTAGGCCAAGGTAAGAGAAACCTTGACTTCTGGAACAATTCACAAAAAACAGAACTTCAACTTCTGGAAACAGACTTTAAAAACAAACATCAGTGTGATGCATCTTTTCATTTTCCTCTCATTTTTCCTGTACTGCTTTGTCACAAAGTATTTGCAATTGTCTGAAGTGCAGAAGGACCTTTCTTTGGGTAAAATCTTGAAACTGTATGACTTTCAGGTATACATGGTAGTGGGTAGATTAAGATTAAAAAAAAAAAAAATCTGTTACTCTTCTCAGCATGGCTCCCAGGAATTGATACTGTTGTATTATTCTTTGGGGAGTGGAGAACTGGCATGAACTTTTATTTCAATAACCTCGGTGGCTAGAAAATATGCTTGTGTGTATCAGCAGCTGTGTTGCAATTCTGTTTTCTGGCTCACACTGTTGCCGGCTCCGCCCCCCACCCCCCACCCCCCAATCATGTTTCTTTGGTCAAAAACATTTAGAATTCCCGTTCTAGGTACAGAAGAATGACAGTAATGTTTCTTAGAAAACTTACTCTTTAAATGTACAAGCACATGGTCCACATCATTAATTCAACGTTAAGATAATTTCTGGAGTTACTACATGAAACCTGTTTCCTCAAAAACTAGGCATTTTGAAATTAATGATACTGGAATTTGTTACTCATTTGAATTAGAATAATAAATTCCTTTACCACACGTGCATTTTAAAAATGACCTAGGTACTGGATATTATAATCAAGAGCTGAAAAAACATTTTCAAAATTTAACTTGAGATTAAAGTCATTAAACAGAAATGTTACTTATTAACAGAAACTGAAGACAAAATTATGTATACAGAACAATTCTATTTTTCTAATGTGACATGAAGATTATCCTGTCACTTTAAAATTATGTCAATAAATAGTAATTTTATGATTAAAATACAAAGGGAATTTTAAACATGAGCAAGTCAATGAATTTTATTCTATTAATGAATATTCAGTGCAAAGTATCAAGCAATTACTTAAATTATGAAAATAGTATGTTGATAACAAGTGTTGGCAAGGATGTGGAGAAAAGGGAACCCTTCTAGGCTGCTAGTGGGAATATAAATTGGTGCAGCCAGTATGAAAAACAGTATGAAGTTACCCAAAAATATTAGAACTACCACAGGATTTAACAAGGAGTGAAATTAGTATCTCCCACAGGTATCTACATTCCATGTTCATTGCAGCATTATTCACAATAGCCAAGTTATGGAAACAAACTAAATGTCTAATGACAGATTAATAAAGAAAATTCTGTATATTTACATACATACAATGGTATATTATTCATCCATAAAAGAGAAGGAAATTGTCCCATTTGCAACAACATGGATGAACCTGGAGGACATTATGCAAACTCCGATAAGCTAGATACAAAAAGACAAATACCACAGGATAGCGCTTGCATGGGGAATTTTAAGATGTCAAACTAATCAAACCAGAGGGTAATAAAAGAGAGTTTGCCAGGAATTAGGAGATGGGGGACCGACAAGGGGAATATTGGTCAAAGGGTATAAACTTTCAGTTCTAAAATGAGTAAGTTCTGAGTTCTGAGGATCTAATACACAGCATAACAATTATTGTTAGCAGTGCAGTATTGTAAACTCGAAAATAGTTACGAGGGTAAATTTCTTTTATTTCTTTGCAGTAGGTACTGCTAAATTTGTTTAGTTTTTAAAATATTATGTAACACGTATGGGGCCTTAGTTGTGCATAAATTGCTTAATTTTGATACACTTGCAACTTTTTTTTTTCTCTTCTCAACAGTATGTTACATATATCAGTGTTTTCTTACAGCACACATATCTTCAACCTCTCAGAGTGGAAAAATGAAGAGGCTGCAGATATCCTATAAAAAGGAGTATGAGAAAGACTTTGAAATTCATATCCTTTGAAGATTTACAATGTTTTAAAGCTAATCTAGTCCTACAGAGGCCCAAGTCATCTCTTCAAAAAGCAAATCTGATCTTGCCACTGTGGTGGTTAAAATTCTTTAATGGCTTCCATTGCTCTTGAAATAGAGACCAAAATCCTCTACAGAGTCACAGTGGTGTGACTGGTTGTCACTTTACCACCTGACTTACTCTCCTCTCCTACTTGTTCTCCCTGCCCCTCACCCCCACATCATTTCCACCCAACAGATCTCAACCAAAGGGTATCTCCCTTTGGAACAAATCACCAGCATCAAAACTGAATCAGTCTCCTGTTCCCTCCCCTTCTCCTTTATACCATGTGTCATGAGTCATTAAATGATGTGTTTATTCTTAAAATGCCTAATTCCTCTAACAGAAAGTAAATCCAGTGAAGACGGGGCCGTGTAGGTCTTACTGACTGCTCTATCCTTGGTGGCTAAGATAGTTCCAAGTGCATGTTAGCTGCCCTACAAATATTTTGAATAATGCGTTCATTTTTTATTACTATGTGACTTTCATACTTTAGAATTATTCTCAGTTACTCTTACATGGATCCCCATATGTATACCTTGCACTTACGAATTTTCAACTGTTGCTGTTCCTTATTTTCATTAAATAATATCAAGTGGCCTTTTTCTATATGAATCATTTAATTGCCCCCCCCCCTTTAATTTTCTATTTTGAATTTCAGGCTACATTTGAAGCCTGAAAATTAATTGCTACTAAACACAAGAGATATTCATGGAATAATGACATGATACATTCAACTAGGATAATCAACCAAGCATTTATTCATTCAAACTTTCCTTCAAAATATTACCAATGTTATCTGTGTAAATTAGCAGATAGCCTTTCACCATCTCTTCCCTATAACGTGGTTATTCGTATGAAAAGTGAAAATTCAATGGTTTTTACATCTTCATATCTATTTGCAACCTATATATATTGTAATCAGAAAAAAAATGAGACTAAAGTCTTAGAAAAAGGGCAGTAAGGAGGATAGAAAAAATATGATCTTAAAAGTTTTAAAAAATAGAAAATGAGAGAAATATAAATAACCGTAAAGCACTTCGGAAAATCTACCCCTTTCTACAACATGACTAATCCACAGATAAAGTATAGATTTGAATTTCTTACTGGTCTGCTGTCATGGGACTCTACACAAACAGTTTTGGGAAGGCCATCTGAGGCAACTTGGGTGGAGTGAGTTGTAATGCTACCCCTGAAGCCATGCTTCTGCTTTCCAGAAAGGTAGAACCACAGCTCTAGACTAAATGTTTAGTAAAAATAGACGTCTCTTTCTGATGTACCATAGACGAATATCAATAAATATAGAAATGAGGAATATGGAGGTAGAGTCAATACAAGAGCATGAGGCAATTGTGTTCTCAAGATCCCAGCCTACTCGTATACAACACAGCAGAAAACCTGCCCATTCAAATGCGTGCAAATCAAGGAAAAAAAGAGAAATAACAACCACTGCTATTTATAGGGGATTTAGAGGTCATGTTTTAAGAATATTTTTTAAAGTGTGTTTCTTAATTACTAGCCAATAAGGTAAATGAATTAAACAGTATCTATTTGATGGCCTGAATTGATGATAGTGTGATAGAAATAACAGATTAAATGTGTTTACATGTAAACACCATTTAAACTGTTCCAGTCTTATACATAAGAATCCAATTATTTAATTAAATATACACAAGTCATGAATTCTTAGATGTCTCAAGCCTTGAGAGATCATATAATTATGTTCTATTCAGGATTGTTATTAATCTTCTGCCTGTAGATTCCCAGTGAAAGGGAATATACATTTTGTTTCCTCCATCACTGCGGTGTACTGCAGCTCTTACAATCAGAAAATTGCACATTTTACCTTCAATTACCTTTTCCTATTATCTAAAGAAAATATACTAATACAATGTGCACAAAAGGGTCTATATTCACTCCATTCTGCTGTGGATGCTATCTTGTTTTCAACAGCTATTAAAAAGCTAGTGTTTTGGTTTGTTTTTCATTGCATGAATGTGTTCAATATTTGCATAATGATCCCTCTCAAAAGATGAGAGAATGAATGAGGAATAAATAAATTGCAACCTCCCTGAGTAATGACTCTACCTTTAAAGATGGATCACACATGGCCATGCTCGAATGCATCCAATATATCAATATTTATTAAGGAGACAGAAAGTCAATTGAACCATAACTTGCTTTGTGCTAAGAAAGAAGAAACACTGAAAAGGATATGGGAGGATTATTAAGAAGAAACGTAAGAACCCTCCCCAAAGTCAATATCAGAAGCTCCTACTGAATCTCTTTTTCCAAATCTTTATGGAATTGAATAAACCATCTACACAGGGAATTAAAAAAGATAACTAAATATGAAATGGTCATGCCCTGTCAGAAAACCTTATCGAGTTCTTAAAACAAAGATCTTCAATCTCTATTTGCGAAGATGTTCTGTACCATTCTTATACATTGTGCAAGAATTTTTAGTTATTATAGATATATATTCATTTCCCCAAATGGAGCATATTCCTTGAAAACATGGTCACTGCTCTCATGTATTTTGAGTTCCACGGAAAAGTGTTTAATAAATGTAAACTAGCAGATGGTGAAGAATTGGGGCAGTATATTAGAAAGATAGCAATCACATATGAAACCCAAAACAAAATGCCACTTCTAAGCATGGTCTTACCCTTTATTACAGTAATACTTGTTGAACAGTCTGTGTACCAGGCACAGTGCAAGCACTTTCCTTATGTTATTTAATGCTGACAAACTCTGAGTTTTATAATTTTCACTTTATAAAGGAAACCGTGTTTGAAATACTAATTATTTTTTTTTTCTAGACTAAAAAAGGAATAATTAGAAACCCAAAGCACTGAACACTTTTTCTCTGATTCCGCAGACCATGCTTTTAGCCACCTTACTATACTTTTCGCACCACTTGGTGATTACCTTGAAAAAGATCGTGAAAATGTGAAAAACATGTTTGACTGAAAGAGAGACTTAAAGTAAATCCTCAGCTGTCACTCTCTGCCTGACAATTAAAAATGCACTCTCACACAGATGGTCGACACAGGCTTTTTGAAAATACTTATTCCTCCTTAGGTGATAAAATAGAGGGGACAAGGTATTTGACACCTTACTGCCTTATTATTCAATCTGTAATGTGGATATACTGTTTGGAGGTATCATTTTAGGTTCTCTGTATGTGCGGTTTCGTTTTCTATGTTTTCTATTTTCACCTCCCCTCATCCTGTTTTTTTTTAATTTTTTTTAAAGATTTTATTTATTTATTTGACAGAAATAGAGACAGGCCAGCAAGAGAGGAAACACAAGCAGGGGGAGTGCGAGAGGAAGAAGCAGGCTCCCAGCAGAGGAGCCTGACGTGGGGCTCGATCCCACAACGCCGGGATCACGCCCTGAGCCGAAGGCAGACACTTAACGACTGCACCACCCAGGCACCCCAACCTCCCCTCATCCTAATACCTGTCTGGAACAGTTTTAGGGAATGATTGTGACTTTTGTTTTACACAAGTTTGGCCTCCAAAACAGAGAATGACAAACTTTTGGAATATACACACACACACACACACACACACACATTTATGTGTATATGTGTATGTATATACACATACATATATATATATAATGTGTCTGTATAAATGGATAGCCTACAATTTTGAGTATAAGCATAAAGAAAGATACATGCTTAAAAAAGAGAACACAAATTTCATAAACTATGTTTACTTTTCAGCATGTAGGGCTTATAGGAACAGTCTAAGGGTCTGAAGAAATATACAAAATTTCATCTTCCTATAAAAAGTTAAATTTTAAAATGAAGCAAAGTAGCTAAATAGCAGGCATTTTCAATATCCCATGATTTTTCTTCCATGGACTTTGACTCCCACTCTCTATAAGATCTTTGTCAAAACAAACATAAAACCAAAAATCTATGTTCTGCTCCTCTAAATTAATTGGTCCCAGAGACTTAACAATTGAACTCAAATGCACAATAATAATGCAGCAGGTTAAAGGTGAGATGATAAATGATTTTATGCCAAGGGTAAGGTCCTCTGGGGCCACCATTCGTTATGTACTTTGTTTAGATCAAGAATGAGAGTAGAGGTTGGGGAGGATTAGCTTTAAGAGACCTAAGAAGGACATACCTGCTGGAGTAGAGTCTCCATGAGGCTGTCGGCATGATGCCTTCTCTTGACTAAATTTGTGAACTCTGAGAATCCTTCAAGTTCTTCTACTCCTTCCATTTTACTGTGCATCTCCTTTGTGCTCCTTTTTCTCTTGTATTTTTTCCTCTCTTACCTGGTTAAACATCTCAAAGGTATGCTCTGCCTCTAGTTTGCAAGTTATGTTCTATACATCCTAAGTCTGAGAAGTAGGAAGAGGAGCGGAAGAATACAAGTTTTTCTTCTTACCATTTTCAGGGTTTCCCTCAATCTCTCTCTCTCTCTCTCTCTCTCTCTCTCTCTCTCTCACACACACACACACACACACACACATTCTTCCCCTTTTGCAAAAAATGAAAATAAATAAAATCCAAAGTTTGAAAAACATTGATCTATTCACAATTTCTTATTGATCATTTACACTGCAGCATCTTAAAATCCAGTTTCTAATCTCACTACTCAATTGAACATCTTTTAAAAGTCACAGCTGGATTTAATGGAGAAGCCAGTCCATTTGCTTCTTCTGTCCAGGTACTTTCCCGTCTTTCTGTAGCACTTGTAACTGACAGTATCCTCCTTTAAAAACTCTTTTTCACTTTGTCCTTCTTGGGCAATCTACTACTCCCGTTACCCTCAGACTGCCCTAAAAGCTACTCCCCAGAATCCTTCACTGAATCTCATTCGTCCAGCCACTATGGGCAAAGCAATGTCAGGGGGAGAGGGAAGAAGCAAGAAATAAAAATAGTGGACTTGGAATCTGAAGAGTTGGGAATAAGCTTAGGGATTTTTGGATTTTCTATCATATATCATCAAATATATCGCACAGCCCTGAACACAATGGATGCTTGAGAAGTGATTGTGAAGGCAAGAATATAATAAGTGAATATGTTCTTAGAAAAAGTGGACATAAATTTTAAATACCAGATTTGAAATATTTGCTTTGGAAAGATATTCTTTTAGGATATTCTTTGAGTGAAATATAGTGTTAACATTTTGACAATCTAGTTTCTTAACTCGCAATATTTCCATGATAATGCTGTGTGAAGGGAAGAATATTAAAATAACTAGTTGTTAGGATCAAGGCAATGTGCTGAGGGAAAGATAGCTTATTTTCGAGTATATATTAAAACACGCAGGTTTGTTGACTAAATGTCTGAGTGTCAGGTCATTTGGGATTTTATCCTAAGAAAAACACTACTGCTTACTTCTAAAAAAGTAATAGATTAATTAGACCTATATGATGTGTGAGTTTTAATAATTCTCTTCTGAACATATTTTTAGACTTAATAACCTCTGTATTTTAAAAATTGGTGATATGTTTTTGCTCTGTGTTTGTAGCTTTGATGGCTAATACAAATGAAAATGGTAATTTAGTATGAATAGTTGGATATGAGCAATGAGAAGTACGTTATTCTGAGTTACATCACTCAGCAACATATTTTTTTTAAAGAACTTGAAAATTGAATATATTCTTTTGAGATATGATTGTGGCTATATTCACTTTGCATCCCTTTTAAATGGCATTAAAATGGTTTAACACAGATCTCAACTATGAGAAATGGATTTCTGAGATCATAAGCCTTATCTCATGATCAATTGTGTTTCATTCATTTCCATGTTTAGTGGAAAAAAATATCAAAATCTAAGAAAAAAACAAATGCTCCAATTATACAGTTACAACACAAATTTATAATCTTTACAAAGAATATATTAAAAGGAAAATTATCAAAAAGTTTGAAGAGTGACACATTTAAATGTGAATATTTAACATAGTTGAAAGATTTAAATAATTATCTCTGGCTACTCAAAGACAGAATGTGCAGGGGCCTATTGTCTTCACAATATACAAGAATTACAATAAAGATGATGAGAGGTCTACCTATTACCTTAAAAAATTAGGTTCCAAGAAATACTTAATTTGAAACTGCATGGCCATATTAACCCTTTGCATTAAAATCTTAGAGAGCCCCGTACCTGGAGTGAAGCTTATAAGTCATGGGATTCAGTTCTATAGATATCATGAAGTTAGACAAGTTACTTAGTTGGTATGTATTCACCATAACTCAAGAATAAATAGAATGGAACTTATATAAAAGCTGAAGAGGCCCAGCATATATAGAAGCTAACTCAACACATTTATAGTCTTCTACTAGCAGGTTTTTTTTTGTCTTTTTTGGTGTTTTGAAGTTATGTATCTGTGGACCCCCTCTTCTAGCGTCTGTGTAGCTGAGGTACGTGCTCACTCACTGTTGTGACCTCAGAACTATCACACGGCCTGCTGCAATGTAGAAAACTATTTGTTGATTGGGTGGATGGAATAATTCATCAAACACTACGTAGGTATCTATCACTTTCTATTCATCTGCTCTGTGGTCTCTGATTCTTTATGCATAATGACCCGGAATGCCTTCAGATCCTACCTGACCGGCTGTTCTTGGTTTCTGTTTAAACAATGGTTCCTGGTTTGGACAGAATTCTTGATAGCTAATATCTGGTCTTTCATCACCAGTGACCCCAGTCAATAACTTTTGGATCCTATCCTTGTTAATTGCCTCTGACGGTCTATCTCCCTGCCTCAAATGTCTATCTCCTATCTACTTGGCCATCTAGATTCTCATTTCTTAAATTTTCAGTATTAATCCCAACATTCTTCAAGTGCTAACCTCTCCATTTGGAATCCTAACATCTGCTCATTCCCATCCTGCATGCTTGAATTGTTAGACTTTGAGTTTGGACTATTTCAGAACTAGACATTCTGTACCTGCCCTTAAGTTATAAACATAAAACTTTATCGGTTATACTGACTCATTTAACTTCTCTAACAAGTATAACACTCAGGAATCTTTTACACTGTCCCTGAGACTCTGGCAGGGCATTTTTTGTCTCTCCTGAGAAGAAATATCAAACACAGTCAAGCCCCCACACCTCTGTGCTGGATGGCTCCATCCCATCTCTCTAAGACCTGTTCTGGTATCCATATGCTTCCCAATGGTAGGAAATGAACCAGAGAAAGAATACAACTACTAGAAGGTAAAAATAAGAAAATAGGGGCACTGGTTACAAAGGAAAATGAAAATAAATTCTAGATCATAATTGGAAAGATAATTTGGGATAATAGGAATTATGTGTTCTAAAATGGAAAAAGTAGAATTACAGAGATAGCAATAAAGAAGAGCTTTCTCTTTACTACTTTGATCCTTCCATAAGGGTAATAGAAAGTTGGGTTTTATTGAAAGAGAGGAGACTGAAATTTTAAGAAGCTAGCAAATGTTTCTGGAAAATGTTTTTGCTGTAATTCTCCAGGGAATCAAGATACTTTGCATTAAAATAAATAAATAAAGAGGTAAGAGCCCAAGTGACGTTATGCAGCATAAATATGCAGTTGGTCAAATCTTATTTTTCATAAAACACTGCCAAGATAATGTACTTGCTAACTAATTTTATTCACCAAAAAATATTATAATTACAAAACTTACTATCTTCTCATATATTGAATTTAATCATTTCTAAAGAAACAGTCCCACAAAGAATTTAGCAATACAAAAGGTAGAGTAAAACTAAGTGCAATACTCAGTTTAAAATGCAATTCTTTGATTCTTGGTTTGCTACCTTGTTTCCTTTAAAGCAAACTACTGTAACAAAATGAGGTTTGCATTTGGGTTATATCCAAGGGCACCATCCAATTTCACAATTTCCACTACAGCAATTATACTGAGCTCATTTCATTCATGTGCATAGAAGCACTCAAAAAATCTATGTCAACAATTGTGGTACTTTTTTCTTTTCCCTATGGGCATTATCTTGCTCAACTGTCCTCAAACAGCATAACAGAAAAAAATAAATATTAAGTGCAACATTAATTAACGTGCAGAAAATTAGTGCCAACATTGTACTTGCAATATTTTAAATGGAAGATTAATGTATGGAATACTATTTATTGTGAGGGACTGAAATTCGTATCTATTCATATATTTCTACATACATATGAAAATTCATATATATCCTACATATATAGAAATGTATACTATAATATGTAGACAAGCATATTACATAGATATGTCTACATTATATAAATATAAAACTACATATCTAAGTATATTGACATTCAGAATTTATACATATCTGTACATGATAGATCTGCTCCACTTGAAAAGTTAAAATTTAAACTATAATCACATCAATAAACATAAAATCTTAGGCTTATATATAATTTTAATGATTTAGAGTTGTGACCAGTTTACATATATAATCCCTAAAGCCGATGGAATAGAAAATGCACTATGCTCACTATGGAAGTGAATAAGTTATGGAGAGGTTAATTAACATGTACTAGGTCAGAAAGCTAGTCTATGAAGAATCTGAATTTTATGAGAAACCAAGTTCCCCATGTCTTTTTTTGCTACCCTAATATGCTTTAGTGTTGACTGACATGTCCCTATCACCTACATGTTTACCTAGACTCTCAAGTACCTCTTTACATGTCTTGTCATAGCCCCTTCTCCCATTTCCAACAACAGGGATTCCAGAGCTTCCATGTTTCCAAGCCCTTTTAACTCATTGCTAACTTTGTCTAAGCAAATGATTACATCATCTACCACTTCGAGAAAACTGAAGTTATCAGGAATGAATACTCAGTTTGATATTTCAAAGGAGCCCATGCTTTTCTGGGTTTCAGTATTTCCTTTATGCTAAAAGAGAGGTTTTATTTTCAGACAAGTTGATCCCTTTCAGTGGCATGTCAAAGTCTCTCCCTTTTCTTTTTTTTTTTTTTATATAAAGATTTTTACTTATTTGACAGAGATAGATACAGACAGCGAGAGAGGGAACGCAAGCAGGGGGAGTGGGAGAGGAAGAAGCAGGCTCATAGCGGAGGAGCCCGATGTGGGGCTCGATCCCAGAACGGTGGGATCATGCCCTGAGCTGAAGGCAGACGCTTAACAACTGAGCCACCCAGGCGCCCCGAGTCTCTCCCTTTTCTTATACTATGTGCTACTAGGCTACTCTGATGCTTCAAGAGGAAAATAGAGATTATTGCTGTTGAAACCACAATGACAGCCCTAATTAGCCAGGAATCTAGCTTTTTACCAGTTCCAGTGAAGAGGGCTAGGATCTTTCTATCAGGGCATTATCCTTACACTTGAGCTAGCAAAATTCATCGGACTTATCTTAGATTTTCCAGGTGATTCTATTGTAGCTCAAGTTTAAGAACCAGTGACTTATGTATTCCACAGTAAGGCAGAATAAAAAGGAGAGAATCCAGATTCTCTAGAGCAGTTAAATCAGAGAAATTGGTGCAATAGGTTTTGGGCAGAGGTTTTTGGAAACCACATTGTCTTTGTATGAGGGCTAATTCTCCCCCTATTGTGCTGTATTTCTTCGAAATGCTCTAGGATGATACCCTTTGCTTTACAGTCCTCTGCGTGTGAAAAGTGTGCTTGCAGAAAACCCGTCTTCAGAAAACAAAAGGAATTTCAGCTTTATATGGTTTGAAATGCAAATGAATATAGTTTCATTCTTTTGTGAGTGATTAATCAATTGTTTTCAGGAAGACCTTGATTTAAAAAACAATCCTTCCAGGTATTGTTACAAATATGTTATCACACTTCAAAATTTGGTTCCAGGCTGGGCAAATTAAGTGAGGAGCTCTCCTTACAAAACGTCAATTTCACAAACCTGCTTTTTCATAAGCCTGAGGCTGACTATATAATTTGCATATCATACGAATGATACAACATAATCATACTAACAGCTTAAAAGTCTCTACTATATATGCAATACTTAGATAAAAGATCCCTAGTCTTCAATAAAACCCACTTTAAAGAAATCATTACTAATGATTTCTTAGTGAGTTAAATGTGCGCATAATTTCAGATACAAAATACGAAAACAGTCACTTGAATTTTTAAACTAGAAGAGTAATCCTTTCACTTTTTCTTAGGTTTCAGAGATAATCATTTACGGTTATACATCATCTTCTGGGAGAAAAAGACAAAATCTCTAATACTATATTTATTAAATATTTTATTGTTTTTACCCTACCTTTATAAAAAGCAATTTTTTAAAGTAGTAGTGTGCTATAATTGTTAGGATTTTTCTTAGAGTTGTTAGTACTTACATTTAAAAGGACTTGTTAATATTGGAAATGGACATTTATAAATCTGAACATTAATTACAGCCATTATTCATAATCATTACACTTTTGGAGGTATGCATATCACCCTAGTGTTGCACTTTTTTTTTTTTTTTAATATATAATGAGCCATTGAAGACTTGCTCCTAAGCATATCAGCTTCTGTCAAAAGACTTTCATTACGATTGAAATTATTTAAGATAACCATGGTCTATCATGAAGTGCTGAACTATGGCCTTTAAAATAGATTTTCATAAAAATTGAAATTATACAAAATATCACCCCTGATCACAATGAACTTAAGCAATTACTACAAGAAAACTAGAAAATTCACAAATACATGGAAATTAACACACTCTTAAACAGTCTGTATTAGGTTGTTAGGGATGCCAAAAAAAAGTACCACAGACTGAGTGCATCAACAGAAATTTACTTTCCCACATTTCTGGAGAGTGTTAAGTCCAAGATCACAATGACAATGGTTTGGCTTTTTCTGAGGGCCTTTCTCTTTGCCTTTTTGGTGGCCATCTTTTGTTTTCATATGATCTTCCCTTTGTTGATGCCCTTATCTCCTCTAATAAGAATACCAGGCATATGAGAGGTTACCCAAATGACTTTAAAGTCCCTGTCTCCAATAGTAACATTTTAAGGTATTGGGGGGTTAGGACTTCATACGATTTTGGGGGCGTGAGAGGGGCACAATTCAGCCCATAACAGGCTCAGAGAAGAAATAACTAAGAAAATTACTAAATACTTTGAGATGAATAAAGACAGAAATACACCATACCAAAACTTCCAGGATGTTGCAAAATCATTGCTCAAAAGGAAATTTATAGCCGTTAAGTGTCTACGTTAAAAAAAAAGACTTCCAACCAACGACCTGACTTTACACAATAAAGAACTAGAAAGAAGAGCAAACTAAATAGAGTGAACAAAATAAAGGAAGTAAGATTAAAAGAGAAAGGACTAAAATAGAAAAATACAGAATATATACAAAACCAATGTTGTTTCTTTAAGAGCATCAACAAAATTGAGAAATCTTTAGTCAGACTGAGAAAAAAGGAGATGACACAACTAAAACCAGAAATGAAAGTGGGGACAGTAACTCTCATATTTACAGAAATTACAAGGATTATAAGAATACTGTGAACAATTTTACTGGCAATAAATTAGATTATCTAGCAAAATGGGTAAATTCTTAGAAACACAGCAGTCAATACTATCTCAGGAAAAAAAATCTCAATACACTTATAATAAAGAGATTGAATCAATAATCAGTAATAGTTCAGGATTAGATGGTTTCTCTGGTGAATTATAATAAACTTTTAAATAATTAAAACCAACTCTACTCAAACTCTTTCAAAAAAAAATTTCCTAGGACATTGTGTAAGGCCAGAATTACACTGACACCAAAGACCAACAAATACCACAAGAAAACAACAGAATATTCCTTACAAATATAGGCACTAACATGCTCAACAAAATACTCGAAAACCGAATCCATTTACCAAAACATTAAATGGATTATACACTGTGACCAAGTGGGATTTATCTCAAGAATGTGAGGATATTTCAATGTAAAAAAAAAGTAGAAATCAATATAATACACCATATTTGTGGGGCGCCTGGGTGGCACAGCGGTTAAGCGTCTGCCTTCCGTGTAGGGCGTGATCCCGGCGTTATGGGATCGAGCCCCACCTCAGGCTCCTTCGCTATGAGCCTGCTTCTTCCTCTCCCACTCCCCCTGCTTGTGTTCCCTCTCTCGCTGTCTGTCAAATAAATAAATAAAACCTTTAAAAAAAAATACACCATATTTGTAGAACGGGGGAAAAAAAACATAAGGCAACTGATAAAATTCACATTTTTTTTAATAAAGATTTTATTTATTTATTTGACAGAGAAGGGAACACAAGCAGGGGGAGTGGGAGAGGGAGAAGCAGGCTTCCCACTGAGGGACTCGATCCCAGAACGCTGGGATCATGTCCTGAGCCAAAGGCAGATGCTTAACAACTGAGCCACCCAGGCACCCCCAACACTCTTTCATAATAGAAACATGACATACTCAATGAAGAAGGACTGAAAGTTCTGCTTTTAAGATCAAGACAAAGATTCTCACTTTCACCATAGATATTCAAAGGTGTGCGTGTTGGGGCGGGGGTGGGGGGGAGTCCTATCTAGAGTAAGTAGACAGGAAAAATGAAAGGTATTTAAATTGGGAAAGAAGTAAAACCATCTTTATTTGTAGGTGACAGGATTCTCTACATAGAAAACCTCAATCTACATAATAGTATTTTTGAATTTAAGAATTAAAGGTGTAATATTTGCATTCATTAATTTTTTAAATTTGTATTTATTTTTTGAGAGACTAGGATCTTTGGCTAACCCTGGAAAGACAGGTCTTAAAATTTCAGTTTCTTCCTCAAACACAAATTTAGCAGTTTCATTTGGCATCCATTTGTTTATATTACATGTTACTAGTTTAAATCAAACAGCATGTAGAGACCTTACTAAAATAGTACTTTAGCACCTAAATACCATCAAGCCACAGACTAGATCTTATGCTCTATATACATTCCTATACTTCACAGATGTTCAGATGTTCATAGACTACCTATTGAAAACTCCTTTGCATATTACGGAAATTAGAAAAAAGTTTCCTGTGATACCATTTTTGTGATCAAAACTTTGAACCTGATAGTTTTTGGACATAAACATTTTTGACCATTATATAATAGCCACCATTGGCTACCCAAAAAAAAATTGCCATTAATTTTTAACATATTCTCAGTATGTTCTATGGGAGTTTTATTAGCAATGGGAGAGAATAAACCATTCATTTACATGTGTTCTGGAGCTTGGATGGTTTCCATCAGCTGGGCAAAGTAAATGATGTATAATCTTGCCCCTTCACTGAGTTTATGCCATCCTCATCTTGGACCATCAACATAACCCATAGCTATAATTATGCAACCAATAGAAATACAAGTGTGTTTCTTTGAAAATAATCCTATTGTTACTTTAACATATAGAAATGATTGATTTGGCCTGTGACATAGTTTAAAATTCATTTCTGTATTTCCCACCATGAAATCTCAGTGCAATCATTAACTTTGTCTTCCTCTCCATTGCCCAAGGACACTCAAGCTGTTAAGTGTTTCCAGACCCATGGTCCATGTCCATTTTCTACACTCTTGAAAAAAAAAAAAAAAATCTATAGAGTTGTGAAAAAATAGGATACAGAATTATGAAATTGTTTCTATTTATTTAAGGAAAGGGGGCAAGAGTTGAAACACTGAATCAACCAGCATGGGACTAATCCCAATGTTGTAAGCACCAGAATGTTGCTTTAGCATTTCTTGTAGATTAGGTGTAAAGTAGAAAAAAAGACAACTAAAAGTAATGTTCACGTTTCCTATTTTTCAGTGTACTAAGTAATACTGCAAATGTGGATCTAATCTGGATGAGTAAAATTCTACTTCACATTTATAATTCTTTTCTGTGAACTTTAAAATTTTATCACGTAATGCTTTCAACTCCACTGAGAAAAGATGTTAATTTATGGCAACGTTAATAAATATAATCTATAGCAAGTCATTATAAGCCTATTGGAGCATCGCATCTTAGGATAGTTTCTAGTAATGTAAAGCCATTAATTCTGATGAAATAATTCATAGAGCAAAATGTAGTACAAATGTTCCCTGGAATGTGTTCTGAAAACTTGGAAGTAGTTGAAATAATAAGTAACATGGACAGAGAACTAGCATCCATGAGTCACTTCCCCCTTCCCCAGGAGCACAGGGAAATGAAATGGTCAGCTTAATGCTGGGTTATTTTTAGTTCTGATTTTAAATAGGAATAAATATTACTCTCTTTGAATCTTAACTGAACCAATAACACAATGGCCCCAAAAAAGAATGTTCTTGTCAAAGAATACATTAGCTTTCACTGGAAAAAAAACGGAGATAGTCTATGAAAAAGTAGAATTTTAGTTGGTAGAAATAGAATAGCAAAACAAAACATTCTGAAAAATCAGAATGATTAGATGTACTGTGGATTACAAATTATTGCACTTTAATTTTTAAATGAGCTTAGACATCTGTGAAATTTAAACCCCAGGGCCGATGATTTGTGTGGCAGTAGCTCACAAAAGGAACAAAGCTTTGACATGCAAATTTCAGCTTTATATTGCATCAGCTCCGGTAACCTTGCGAACCACCTTCACACAAACACGGGAAGCTGAGTGATGCCTCCCATATGGATCCATTCTTCCCTTCCCCTTCCCAATCAAGATGACAGCAATTCTCAGTTCATTTTCTAAACACACCGATAAAAGCTGTACTAGGTCTTTACTTGTTATTAACCTCCCTGTACTATTATTACTCATTTTTTTTTTTTTCCTTTGAGAGAAGCAGCTAAATGCAGAAGCTGATCTTTGCATATGGTGGGCCATTACCCCCCAAAAAGAATTGCAAATGTCAACCTATTATTGGGTCATTAATGTCAGGTCATGATATTTCAGAATTTGATGTTTTTAACCTTTGCAGACATCAACCCATATACAATACACTTTTGAAAAGAGTTTATTTATCCTTAGAAACAGTGGATGCATGCTCCAGGGACGCTGTCTTGTAATGTTAGGTGTTGTGTATATGGCAAGGATCATTAAGTACATTTACGTAACTATCTCTTCAGCTGCGTTTGGCCCTTTATCACTTTAGAAGAATCCCAAATCACAGATGAAAGGAACATTCAGATGTCTGATAGAGAAAATGAAGGAAATAGAATTTAAGAGTGTTTCTCTTTTATTGTAGAATTATTCGATTATGACTGTTACTGTTCAGACAAAATTTGCAAGGATATATTTTTTCTTCTTCATCAGAAGTCAAAGTTGTTTCCTGTTATAAAATTCAATGGAGTCAATTTCACCACATGAAGTGGTTTTAGTGTGTAACATTAAAGTCATAATTCAAGAGGGTAAGGAAAATCTATGATGAAATAATTTAAATAGGAGATTCTGTACACAGCTGTGCCCATGTTTACACCACTTTGAATACGCGCATTTGCGATGTGGCTTGAAAACATTAGAAAACACAGGATGCCTCTGTATTTTTAAATTATTTGAAGTCGTTTTTGCTGATTAATCTTTAATTGTTTTGTCTTTTTCATAAGTACCTACTTTTTGGGTTAACTGGACATACCTAAAAAAATATTTTGAAAACAAATAATGGAGAATAAGAAAAAGGAATCTAGTCAGAGGAAGAAATAGAGTTAAACAAATTTATTATCTTTTGCTCAAAGGAAGGGATTTCCTGCATATTTCTGTAAAGTAGCCTGCATATAAATCATCCTGTCACTGAATGAAGCATTCATTGAGCAGCTATTATCTCAGTACCTACCATGCTCTGGCACAGGACTGGTGATGAAGGATAGTTGGAAGGAGGGAAGGCAGGGACAAGGGGTCCTCACCACCCTAAGAGGAAAACATCCTTAAAAGGATTTTACACCACCCTGGAAGGAGCCCTCCACCCTTTCCCACGTGATACATGACAAAAACCTGATCCGATGACAGGCCCGTGGAGGGTTAATCAGATTAAAACAGCCTGCCAACAAGCCCAGAAAAACCCCCTAGACTTAGAAACTCTTTTGGCAACCCTCTCAGGTCCCCTCCCTCTTCAAGAGCTTTATATTCTGTCGATTAAATTCCCTATTGCTCAACAAACTTTGCTTTGCTGCCCACCACTCTGTCTGGTCTACTCTTCATTCTTCAAAGTGACGTCACCAAGAACTGTGGGCACCGAAGGAGAAGAAATCTTGTAACACCAGGCCCTACTGTTGTAGGCAGATTCTCACGATCCCTGCCTTGTGTCATTTCTCCCCTGGAATACGAACAGACCTATGATTTGCTCCTAACAGAATATGGCAATGATGAGATGTCCCTCCCTATGATTATGTTATGTAAGACTGTTACTTCCATCTTGCTAACAAACTCTGTTGTCTTCTCAATTTGCATACTTTCATGAGGCAAGCAGCCATCTTGGAGAAGCTGACCTGGTCAGAACCTGAAGGCAGCCTCTGGGTAATAGGGAGGGAGGATCCGAATTCCACCCAGCAATTACGTGAGCTTGGAACCTGATCTTGTCCTGTGTTACCTTTTAATGAGACTCCAGTCCTGATGGACACCTTGTTTGCAACCTTGTGAGAGACCTTGAAGTAGAGCAAACAGCTAAGGTGTATTCAGACTCCTGACCCACAGAAACAAATAATGTAGGGTTTAAGTTCCTAAATGTGTGGTAATTTGTCATGCAACAGAGAATTAATGAACCAAGGGATGCCATAATAAATAAAACCATTAATAGTTGCTGTATCTTAGGGAGCTTATGTAGTCCATGGGGAAGGAATCCATGTTCTAATACAGCATGGTAAATGTGCCCAAGGGAAAGGTGACTAAGGCTACTGAGAGGACACAAATTCAGAGAACCAAATGGGGCCTGGGGACTAAGGAAAGTCTCCTAGAGAAATAGCGGCTGAAACTTGAAGAATGGGTATGAGTTACTCAGGAAAAGGGGAAAGTATGCTGTGTGTGTCATGGGGAAGGGTGGATGGTGTTGCTCTGGAAGACATGGCATGTGAAAATACAGAAGTGAGAAGGTAAGCAAAAGTTGTGCCTGATCAACATGTCTGGGGTATCAGAAACAGGGCAAGGGGTAGTAAGAGATGAAGAAAGAAATTAAGCTGAGACCAGATCATGTAAAGCCATAGGACTCCTATCTACAACAAAAACCATGCTTACAATAAAATTCTAGGGCAATAAAATTATAAGAATCTTGTAGAATTGGGGCGCCTGGGTGGCACAGCGGTTAAGCATCTGCCTTCGGCTCAGGGAGTGATCCCAGCGTTCTGGGATCGAGCCCCACATCAGGCTCCTCCGCTAGGAGCCTGCTTCTTCCTCTCCCACTCCCCCTGCTTGTGTTCCCTCTCTTGTTGGCTGTCTCTATCTCTGTCGAATAAAATAAAATAAAATCTTAAAAAAAAAAATCTTGTAGAATTATTTGCAGGAAGTGTTTGTTCCACAACATCTTCTGATTATTTTGATTGGTCTAATTTTCAAAAATTTTTAAATGGGACTTTACTACAAATAGGAGATAAGTAGTCAAAGATTAAATGATGAGGGGTGCCTGTGTGGCGCAGTTGTTAAGCGTCTGCCTTTGGCTCAGGGCGTGATCCCGGCATTCTGGGATCGAGCCCCACGTCAGGCTCCTCTGCTAGGAGCCTGCTTCTTCCTCTCACACTCCCCCACTAGTGTTCCCTCTCTCGCTGGCTGTCTCTATCTCTGTCAAAAAAAAAAAAAAAAAAAAAAAAAAAAAAAAAAAAAGATTAAATGATGAGGAAATACATACTAAAAGCTATTTATTAAGAGAACCCAGTAAAATATTAAGATTGGTTTAAGTGAGAATTTGAGTTAGAGGCTTACACCATCACCTGAACAAGATGTTTTGCCTTGGTGAGAATAGGAATCTCTTGCTGTGCTGTTGGTTTTCTACAAATTGATCCATACAGAGTCGTCAAAGAACGCAAAGATTCCCTCTTACATAATCCTTTATATAATCAGGTAATTCCAAGAGGACCCGCTAGACTATCTTCAGCGATCTACTGAAAAGTCACATAGTAATTAATCATTTTGCAAGTATTTCATAATTTTCCTTATTAAATTGCATATCACAGAATATCTATGACTTTCATTTGACTGCCTGTTTACTGAGGGATTAAATACCTGGGTCAAAACTATTTCCCCTGAACCTTTTTTTTTTTTTTTATCCTTTTCCTCCTGGCACTTAAATTCACAGAGAAGGTTGAACTTCTCTCCCAAAGTATTGTATCCTCATTAAAAACTTTTTGTTTTTTGGAGCCACTTTTGGCTGCTTTGATGTTCTAAATCCATGTAATTAAATATCTTACTAGAGTCTGTCTATGGAGGTAAGATCCCTTTTATTATTTTGATTAGAACATCAAATCTTTATTTCTACACAGAATTGCCTTTTGTTGTTTTAGTGTGACAATAGCTGACACTTATTCTGTACTTATCCGTACTAGGCATTAGGATAAACACCTTACATGACTTATCCATGTAAAGCCTAAGATACTTAGGAATTAGGGGTGCCTGGGTGGCTCAGTCGTTAAGTGTCTGCCTTCGGCTCAGGTCATGATCCCAGGGTCCTGGGATCGAGCCCCACATCGGACTCCCTGCTCAGCAGGAAGCCTGCTTCTCCCTCTGCCTGTCTCTCTCTCTCTCTCTCTCTCTCTCTCTCGCTCTCCCATTCTCACTCTCCCTCTCCATCAAGTAAATAAATAAAATCTTTAAAAAAAGAAAAAAGATACTTATGAATTAAAACAATATCCATCTATTTCATAAATGAGAGAACTGTACAAAAAGGTCATTTGTTCAAGATCAAATAGCTAGTAAGTATTGGGATTAGAGGTGGAGTCAGGCTGACCAGTCCCACTTTGATTAGTGTATCATCACCCACTGATTAATTCAACAAATACTGATAAGATACCTACAATATCTAAGCCAGGTGCAGGGCAAGGAGACTAGTGTGCTAAACAAATACATTCAATAGTAAAGACTTTTTAATGTTATTTTTTAATATTTTAAATTTAAAGCAAACGTTGATCAAAATGAAATCTGTTGTCAAGTGAACATTCAATTCTCAGGAAAATCCCAGGAAGCAGTGTCCCCTGTCCCAGGATCCCCACGAGTTCAGCTCTTTAATTCTGCTAACACGACGTGAACATTGCTTCACTGGCTCATCTTTTGTTTCCTATCTGTATTTTTGCCACAGTCTGCCTCTCTACTCTTCTTAATTTGGGGCCATACTGCCTCCAGTCTCCTATCAGGAATGTCAAATTGTTTTCTAAAATGTTCTATGGGTTCCGTAGAAAACAAGTGTGTTTCCCTCTGAGTCTCACAGATTCTATTCCCTCCAATTTTCTCTGCAATATATTCTTTTAAGCCCCATGGTGTTGAATTTTATTACATTTCTCATCCTCAACAAGGAGGGAACTATGCACCATTGGCATCTGCTCTTGGCTTGGATTGGTGGCTGTGCAGGTTCCAGACAACAGGCTAATTCCGTTCTCATCGCACAGTGGAGCAGCAGATAGCACTTGCCAGTACCAACCCTCCAGAAAGCCTCACTTGTACAAGGATGAGAACTTCTGCCCCAGTCTGCTCTGACAGGTTCACAGGATACCCAGGGGCTGGGAGGATAGAGAACCACAATCTTTCTGTTGTGTTTCAAATAGGCAGATAACTTGTACTTCATAAATCGAAACATTGCTAGATATTTATGTCTTAAGCAGTGCTTGCACTGAAGCCCCAAGTGCATCACAGCTAGTAGACACTCCTCTCAGGAATGGACGGTGGCCTGGCTTTCAAGCTTTGTGCCCTATGGGTGCCCTATGGTGTTGTGAGTTCCCCTTCTTTCCCGTGCCCCTATCTTCCTTCATCCCTTCCTTTCTTGGATTCTTATAAACATTTTGGTAAAACATTTGGGAAGGGTCTATTAGGATCACATAGTCTAACAGCATTTTACACAGAAAGTCCCTTATTCGAATGTTAACCCTGACCGGTCTTTAAACTTCCTACTTAGTTTGGTAATTCTGGTGCATTTAGGGATCTAGGATTCATGTGCCCCACCCCTACCTTCACTGGCCAGACAATGCACAGAGTTCGCAGCAAGAACAGAGAGAATGTAGGTTTGCCGAATAAGACCTGTGAGCCCCTGTACAATCAAATGATTGTCTCCTGCCATCCCATCGGAATTAACATTTGCTCATTTGATGCCGTATTTATTTTTAGTTTATTTATGCTCATTGTAGTTCTACCAAAGGAACATTACCCAGACCACATGTGTCTACACTGGAGAAGAAGAAACCATCCCTTCAGTGTCCTTTGTTTCTTATTTACCCAGTCACATACAGTAAGACTTGCTGAACACCTGCTCAGTATTGGCATTTATCTCTAGACCTCTATCTTCTGCCTTTCTGCTCTCCTGTCTGGCTCCTTCACACCCCCCACCCCCAGATCTCGTCATCCCAGGAGAATGTCACTACATTTTATATTATTACTAAGTGTTTTTAGAGGATTCGGACTTGGATTGTTGTTTTTTATTTAAGACTTGTTGCATAATATTCCTATAGCATTCTTTGTCTATCAGTTTCTCTTTCTCAAAAATGTGGTTTTAGCAGCTAACCTTATAAAAAACAATGTGTATCACCAAACTCTGTACTATTTAGGATTATTCCCTCTGATTCATGGAAAACATATGTTCAAAGAGAGTTAACAAGGTACAAGTCATAAAAGAGTAAGGTTAGAAACAAACTGCCCATCTACCATGATTCCTGGAAAAATATTTTTGCTGGAAGTGACAGGCTGCTCTTGTTCTCAACTTAGTTTAAATGTGAAGCCAAACAACATACAACATGTTTTATTTCTCCCTAGGAGGTCACCTTTGGCAAAGCACAGTAGATGCACTCACCCTGGCATTGCTCCTTACAGAAAGATACTTCCACATTGTTCAGAGACAAAGCATAGGTGATGCATTTGTCTCACAGCATGGGGGCTCCAGGGAATTGGGTCTAAGTTTTTTCTCTGGGCAAAATGCAAACTACTGTGTACATCAAATAATAGGTCAGTTGCCAAGTTCCCAGGGAAGAACTCAGACTATGTTTGCCCTTTGAAGGCAAAAAAATATTTTTAAAGCATGCAGTAGTGATATGTAGAAACCATATATAAGCCAATGGAGCTAAAACCACTCAATCAAATACAAAGATTACACATTATATGCTTAGTCTAAATCCAGGGTTAAGTTAGCTTTCCAACAATTTAGAAAAAAGTATTTTTTTTAAAAAGAAGTTTAGTGTTATGTCCAGAACATGATTTAAATGAACAGAGTTCAGAAATTCCATACAAGTATTTTCTATCAAGAAAAATCAACACACAAGATTTTCACATCATCTTCTTATGTAAGATGTACATGATCTGTTACTATCTGATAAGAAGTAGTTGACACCTGGCTGTGTTTCCTAGATACATAATGGCAAAATCAGAACATTCCCATCAAGTATTAAAATCCCTTTTACACTATGCCCAACATACCCATTTAACTATACTGGCAGGTTTCATATTCTAGTCATGGTCGCTATGTTTGCTATTGCTGTGACATAGAACTGAAAACATGGATGACCTTCCTACCCTCCCCCCACTTTTACCAGAACCACTATTACCACATGGGCTTACATAAAAATACAAAGATCTCTAAATAGTGCATGGAGGCACTCAGAGGATGTGAATATAGGTTACTTGAGTTAAACTAGGTTTTGGTAGAAACACTTACTAATTAGCAAGATGGACGAAAAATGCTAGAATCACCCATCCAAACCATAAACTCTCTTGGAAAGAAAAATACCAGGTAAAACAAAACAAGATCCAAAATTCTGCCTTATCCTTGGCAGACTCTTGACTCAGAAGTTCTGTAGGGTTTAGAGTTTTCATCCCAAGAATTCTTCACAGAGGTTACATCTACGTTATTTCATTTTCTATTCACTAACGTCACTGGTCACTCAAGATGGCAACTATTTATACCTTATATTAGGTTACTGTTTTTCAATCACTGAAAAAACAGATGTTATTCTACTTTCAAATCACTTTTCATATTGTCTAGATCATACTTATACTCTTGCTCACATGAACTTATGCTCACCGTGACAGCATAGATGCTCTTTAATAAAAAAAGGTTTTTTTAATTGTCCACTATTTTCAATATAAATTCTTGTATGTTCAATAGTTATGGTGTTAAATATATACCCTTGAATTGTTTAGCCAACACAGGACAGAAATTTCACCAAACAACAGAGTTCCAAATCAATAAAGTTGGACAATAATTCAATAAAACTATCTGTCAGCACTATGGTGAGCTAGGACAAAAGTGATAAGTCAAATAAGCTTTCCCTTACAGAATTTAAATATCATGGGAATTTAAATCTATATCCACTAGGAATTGTCATCCGAAAACAGATGTGTAAATAAATAAAGCTATTGTAATTAAAACAGTTTAATATAGGGACAGTTGACAAATAGAAAAACTACAAATGAATGGCTTACAGAAATAAAGTATTTGAATTCCAAGATGAAAGAATTATTTAATGAATGCAGTTGGATAATCTACTGTATAATCTGAAAAAAAAAAATACTCCTACAACCTAATGTACACAAAAACAAATTCCAAATAAGGGATCAAAGTATTAATAAAAATTTATTTCAGAAAATTAGAATGGTTGCTTTCATCTTTGAGTAGACACTCTGAAAAAGCCATCAAGTAATATAGCATCCACAAAGACAATTGGTATGCTTGAGTACATAAAAAGCAATAGGAATCATAAATATTTAATGATAAAATATGGAGTTGGGGCAAAAAAAATGAAGAATATAGATAGACCAAATGATAATTTCTCTGCTAAATCAAGTATCCCTCTAGATAAATATGAACAGGACTTATAAACAAAAACGGACAATGCAGACTTACATTTAATGGAAATATGTAAACAAATGTCTTTTAAATACATCAAAAAAGTTTGACAACATGAGGAATACAACGATCAACTTTGAAAAGTTAGCTGTACCCACTGTCAACAATGATATAAGAAATAGGTACCCAGAAACACGCATTTTACTCTGGACCAAATGTTACTCTGATGCTGTTGAGACACAAAGCAGAAGGGTCACCTATTTGTCTCACAGGACTGAAGCAGTATGACAAGTGTAAGAGAATAAATCTTATAGAATCATTTTGGAGTTTCACTTCAAAAAATGCTGCTACCAAGATACTAGCAGAAACGGATCAAGATAAATGAACAAGGTTGTTTATGGTACAGTGCAACAGTAAAAAAAAAAAAAAAAAAAAAAGATACTGTCTAAAGGTCCATCATGTGGAATAGATAAAATAATTTCTAGTACACAACCTCACCAGGAAATACGAAGTAGCTATTCTACCCTTTTGCCAAGGAGGTACAACTATACATACTAAGATTGAGAGCAGTGAATAAAAAGTAGATCTTAGATCTTTTTTAACTTACGGGAGAAAAATGTCATTCTATTTTGTTATAGATCGGTTTTTATCTATATAAAAATTTTTCCGTGAGCATGAACACATATTGAAAGAGATACACATGAAACTAACAGCAGTGGTCATGTCTGGAGGGAGGGATGGGACACAACTGAAGGGCTGGAAGGGAAGATCAATTTGTACTTCACTATTTCAAAATGAAAATGTCAGCATTTGGGAAACTTTTACTTCCTTTTTTATCCTTCTATTTCAAACCAAAAATGAATGAAACTAAGTAGCTAAGATAGTGTTATTTATACAATAATAAAAGAGTATTCTGGATAGCACCCACACAACAATGGAGTCATTATTTGTGAGATTTAGGACTTGAGAAGAACTCGACAGTAAGGTTTTGTTTTGTTTTTTTGAGGTTTCTTTTGTCTCCTATATAAGACAGGGAGGGAAAAAATAAAAGTTTAAAGCACCTATTAGAAGACTCCACATGCAAGGTGGCAAAGAGCAAGTAGACTTGAGGGATATACGGGCTCCAAGTTCCTTGTTCCTCTCCTATATATCCTAGCTGGGTCTCCAGGTAAGCCCAAATCCCGGAACCCTGAGTGAGTACAGTAAGAAAAAGCTGAAAAATGGAAAGCACTTCTTCTCGCCAGAGAACCAGGAGGATCTTCCTGCAGGACAGATTTTTTTTTGGGAATTGCACCACTCACTCCAGGTACAACGCTGCAGTGAAGGAGCAGCTCCTCCCCCTTCCCCCGGGCATGGCCACCACGTTTAGGAACAACAACAACAAAGGTATTTACAGACAAGAGTCATTTGACATTCCCCATCTGTCTTATACCAGTTGAGCCCCAGCCATCCAGTGGCTCTTCTTCCCCTCTTCACTACAGGGTTGTGTACCATTTTAACTCCCCCTGCCCTACAACTGAGATGCCACCACCCGACTCAGCAGCAGCAATGGTGGGAATGGCTGCAGCAGCCCTGTGGACTCTTTCCTGTCACCACCTTGCCACCTGTTGGGCCAATATGTGGGTACAATAACATGGGGGGCTAATGCCCCAACTTTTAAAACTGAACACAAGGACTAAGAATACTGGGGGACAGAGACTGAGGATAAGATCATGGAGAGGAGGAATCAGAAAGGGCTCTTTGCACCTGTGTATGAAGTCTCTGTTCACTCTTAAATTGAAAGGATGAAACCAACTGAATTCAGACAGCAAATATTTCCAGAGCAAGTAGAGGCAGAGGCTAAATTAAAGACCAGACTACAGTGGCATATGCATAGACCAGAAAGGACAGGTCCAGGATAGGATCTAAATTATTAGAAATGCAAAGAAATAAGGAAACAATCATCAGGGAAGGATGATCACCACATACCAACCTGGAGATGACACAAGTGTTAAAGATTTTTTAAACAGCTATTATAAAAATGAGCCATGAAGTCAATACTCTTGAAATGGAAAGATTGAAGTCTCAAAGAAATTTTAAAAAAGTATGAATATAAAACAAAAAAAATCAAAAAATTTTACTGCGGTGTCTCAAAAGTGAAACTGAGAGGTCAGAGGAAAAAAATATACGTTTAGTGTTGAACAACAGAAATCATCTGATGAAAAAAATTGTGTAGAGCGATCAACAGTCTCAGGGAAAATATCAAAGGGTCTAATTTTTGTGGCATAAGAGACCCAGTAGGAGAGAAGAAAGATTCCAACAGAAAAATTTGAAAAAATAATGTTGAGACCTCCCCAATTTTGGTGGAAGACAAAAATTAAAAGTTCTAAGAAACTAAGTAAACTATAATCAGGATAAACTTAATCATTCCCAGGCATGTTAGTATCAGACTGTTGACAGTCAAAAATAAAGAAACATTTTTAAAGAAGGCAGAATAAACTATTATATATAAGAAAAAACAGGAAGTTGAATGCCTACACATTTCTTGTGAAAAACCAGAATAGCAGAAGATAGAACAGTGTTTTCAAAGTGCTAGGGGAAAAAAAAAAAAAAAAAGACCTACCAATCCAGGATCCTCAATCTAGTAAAAATAGTCTTTCAGAGAGGAAGGCAAAATAAAGAATTTCCACAGAAGTAAAACTAAGGAATTTGTCAATACTACATCTGCTTTAAAATAAATACTAACTCAAGTTCTTCAGCGGAAGGGAAATGGTAACAGAAGGACATACAATGAATCATGGAACACTACATCAAAAACTAATGATGTACTGTATGGTGACTAACAAAACATAATAAAAAATTTAAAAAAAGAAGGACACGTGGAATGTCAGGAATGAAGGAAAAGAAACAAAGAAACATCTTGGTAAATAAAAGACAGTTCTGTCTTATAAATTCATTAAATGACACATCACAGGTGAAAGCACATTATAACACTGATGGGATTTTCAGTGCAGTTAGAATACTTTTGGCAACTACATCATAGAGGAAGTACAGGTAATGAAAGATATACGATGGTAAGATCATTATATTTTACTTGAAATGGTCAAATATTAATTCTAAGTGGATTGTATAAAGTTTGTTAATATAATCCTTAGACACCACTACACAAAACTGGAACCTATTTATGTGTGGATATCTTCCCCTTTTTCTCCACTTGTTTAATTGAAGCTATTTATGTATGTAGTTATTAATCATTTACGTGCTTCTGATATTTTCTCCTAGTAGAATTTTTAACTTTATGAAATATTTTTCTAAGTTTATATCTTTATATGATCTAATATTTATTCTACCACTCTATTTTTATCTTTATACTTTAATTACATTCTTTTTAGATCTTGTCTTCTAAAAGTACAAATTATCTCAAAAACATTTACCAAATGTTAGCATGTTCCTTATAATTGTATTTTCTAACCTCTTTATAAATTACATTATTGGCATACACTGGCTCTTTTACTGCAATCATTTATGTAATTATTTGTTCTCTCTTAAAATCTGGCCAATGTACATCTTCACTATGATTCTGTTTTCCAATTTCCTTTTATTTCTAAGTTTGTGTGGTATTTATTTTGGTTTTACATTTTTTGGTTTATTCGACCTTCCTGTTTGCTATTTTTAGACACTGCATCCATTGCTGTTACAGAATAACATTTTTCCCATTTAATATTAGCTTAAAAGTGATAATTTCCCAGCTGTTCACTTTCTCACTTCAACATTTCATTGTTAGCTCTGTTTTCAACCTTTTTGTGCCTTTCACGTTTGAATATCTATGAACATCAGAGCTAACATTGTTCTCAAGATTCTTTAAGGTTTAATGAATCCATTGAATCCAATCAATGGATTTATATAATTAATATATTTGGTCTTATTAGTACATCTTCATATGTTCTTTTTTGTAATCTATTATTCTCCTTTTGTTGCCTTTCCAATTATCTTGCTTTTCCTCGCTATACTGATCAAGTTTACACAAAAATTGTCTTCCTTCTCTCTCATAATTTATGTTTAAGTTCATGGGTATTTCTAGTCTACTAGCTATTTTCAAACTGTAAAACATTTAAATGTATTTAAAAATAATCAATATATATAAGCCCCTGCATGTTCCTTACTGCACATTTCATTCTCCTCACCTCCTATCCTATACCTACATTTTCAGGTAACTTGAAACTTTACATTTTTATTCAGAGAATAAAATTTTTTATTCAGAGCTTAAGACTAACAGCAAAATGTGAACATGCATGCAATTGTATTCTATTATGAATAAATAGGACAAGAGAATCTAATACTTTGCTGCTTTAGCTTCAAAAGAAGTCACAAGGCAACTGTATATATTACTATAAAGAGAACAGTTGAGCTGATACCAGACCCAGGATAAGTGAGTGGAGCAAAACTTGCATTGAGCAAACTGCCTCCTTTTTCCACTCACTTCCCAATTCTGGTTCTAAATCATGCAACATGACACCCAATATTCACATCTTACAGGGTTTTTTTTTCACTCTATCACTTAAGAAAATATACATTGAATATATATTAGGCACTCTACCAAATTAAAATTAAAAAGCCAGCAAATAGGCGTTTGACCTCACAAAATTACCAGTTAATGGGGCAGACAACTAAATGAGTTGACAAATGGAGGAACATGAAGTGTTGTGGTAGTCAGAATACCGAGTGTTAACAGAGCAGAGCAAAGGAAAACTATTCCACCTCTTGCAGATGTCCAAGAATATTATGTAGCCTGGTATTAGAGTATACTACATATGGATATAAAAGTAGAGAAGGAAAACTCTGTAGAGGAAGATATCACAGTCATTAAATACAGTAATAGAAGGATATTCGTTGTGGCAGAAGGATTCTCACAGAAGATGTGAAGCTCTAAAGGTAAGACGCCCGAGTATGGAGAAGAATTTTAGGCATAAAAAGCCTCAAAAGTCTTGTTAAAATTTTGAACCTGGTCCTCAGGGCAATGTCATTAATTCTAAGTCTGATGTAAATCAGAGCTTTAACATATCATTATTCTAAATAGCAGGCAAAATCTAACTATTTTCACTAAGCATGCAAAATCTATATACGTATTGACAGAAAGGACAGGTTTGAGTCTTGTATTAGCGATCCCAGTGAAAGCTAACATGCAACTCAATGAAACAGAAACATAACCTAGTTTTCAGAGGAGCAGGTCATTTGAATGCAAGAGGGCAGTAAATTGCAGTACATTATAATTCACTATGACTACACTTCATAAT
Source organism: Ursus maritimus (assembly GCF_017311325.1). NCBI lineage: Eukaryota > Metazoa > Chordata > Mammalia > Carnivora > Ursidae > Ursus > Ursus maritimus. The sequence goes on along the minus strand of NW_024423344.1, from coordinate 62,123,426 downwards.
GAGGGTAATCACTTATTATACAGATAACAACAAAAAAGATTTTGTTGAATTAACTGCTTTTAAGAAAATAAATTGTTTCACAAGGGTGTTGTTTTCTTATATATTTCTTAAAGTTGACAAAGAATCAAGTGTATAGTTCCAGCTGAGCCAAAGAAAATACAGCTATTATTCAACTTCTTTCTCGGTGAACAACATAAAATTACATCTTTAATTTTGAAATGGAACTAAAGTTAATATTTAATGGCTATATGGTCATATTCAGAGTAAATTATGGCTGAATACAGAATTTATGGGTTTGTTTTTAACCACCAGGGCACTATGTTCCCATGAAGCTATTTGACAAAAAATATTTTATCTCAACCATAAAAAATAGTTCACAAAATCATAGATAAGTTTTTATTATCTCAATTATGCATGCATTCTTAAAATAGAGGTACTCGGGGTATACACAGCAATTTCCACCATACTGAAGTATTAGCAACCCAATTCTTTAAGGACTACCTTGAGCCTTAAGTCGTCACAGTGTACATCTTCATCCGTGGATCCTGAGGGAGCTTTTTAGTTGTCTTGTCTGAAAATGATCCTAACCATGTTATTGTTATAGGAGGACATGAGTTATTCTATTATAAAATTGAGACCTTTTTCATTTTTGCTAGACAACATCTGAAAGAATGAGGAGAATGCAGCCAGTGGGATCCTTCTTTCTTTGCTGGATCCTTAGCCATCGGAATAACTGCTGGCATTTGGTAAGTCCTTCCCAACTGTTCAACACTTGAACGAATGCAAGGGAAAATATTCTTCATGTGTATTAGTATACAGTTGATTCTTGTTACTCACAATAGTTATGCTCTATAAAGTCACAGCCAATATTGAACCACTGCTCCTAGGGAAGATACAAAATAAGATTCCTACAAGCCTCTGGTCAGAACATTTTCATCAAATACTCAACGTATAGCCTTGTTTTATATGTGCAACCACTGTACTTAGTGTCTATTATTGATTCATTAACACTGAACTCCTAGCCAACAGCACTGCAACTGAAGTTCAAATAAAGATTATCTAACACGTGCGTTTTTCTCCATGAGGTATATTTGAGCCTTTCTGTACCTAAGGACACAAGGCAGCACCTCAGCATCACATTTGGGGCCATTTTAAATGACAAAATTATGAACAAAAGGCATAAAAGGGCTATACAGGAATACTTTCTTTTATTGCATTTGGCTTTATTGCACTTGGCAGATATTGTGTGTGTTTCTTTAAACAAGATGAAGGTTTGTGGTAACCCTGCCTCAAGCTATCAGCATCATTTTTCCAATGGCATATACTCACTTTAGGTTTTGTGCCATAGTTTTGTAATTCTTACAATATTTCAAGCTTTTCATTGTTCATGTATTTGTTATGGTGATCTGTCAGGATTCTTTCGTGTTATTATTGCAATTGGTTTGGGGCACCACAAACCATGCCCATGTAAGGTAGGAAAATTCATAAATGCTGTGTGCATTCTGACTACTCCGCTGACCAACTGTTCTCCCACTTTTCTTTTCAGACCTCCCTGTTCCTTGAGACACGGCAATATTGACATTAGGCCAATTAATAACCCTACAATGACTTCTAAGTGTTCAAATGAAGAGTTGCACATCTCTTACTTTAAAACCAAAGGTAGAAATGATTAAGCTTAGTGAGCAAGTCATGTCAAAAGCTGGGACAGGCCCAAAGCTAAGCCTCTTGCACCAAAGCTAGCTGAGTTGTGAATGCAAAGGAGAAGTTCTAGAAGGAATTTAAAAGTGCTATGCCAGTGAACATGCTAACTATAAGAAAGCAGCAGCCTTACTGCTGATAAGGAAAAAGGTTTTATGGAAGATCAAACCAGCCACAACATTCCCTTAAGCCAAAAGCTAATCCAGAGCAAGGCCCGGACTCTCTTCAATTCTATGAAGAGCGAGAGGTGAAAAAGCTGCAGGAGAAAAGTCTGAAACTAGTAGAGTTAGATGATTAATGAAAATGGTTACACTAAACACCAGATTTTCAGTGAAAAAACAGTCTTCTTCTAGAAGAAAATACCATAGTTGGAGGGGAAAAGTCAGTGCCTGGCTTCAAAGCTTCAAAGGACAGGCTGACTCTCTTGTTAGGAGCCAATGCAGCTGGTGACTCTGTTGAAGTCAATGCTCATTTACCATTTTGAAAATTTGAGGACCCTGATGAATTATTCTTTATCTACTCTGCCTGTGCTCTATAAATGGAACAACAAAGCCTAGATGACAGTGTATCTGTTCATAACATGGTTTACTGAAACTTCTGAGCCCACTCTTGAGATCAACTACTCAGAAAAATGTTACAGTGTTACTGCTCACTGACAATGCACCTGGTTACCCAAGAACTCAGACGTACAATGAGACTAATATTGCTTTCATGCCTGCTAACACAATATCCGTTCTGTAGCTCATGGATAAAACAGTTATTTTGACTTTCAAGAATCACTTAAGAAATACATTTCTTAAGGCTAGAGCTGCCATCAGAGGGATGTGGGTAAACTAAATTGAGAATCTTCTGGAAAGAATTCACCATTCTAGATGCCATCAAGAACATTTGTGATTCATGGGAAGGGGTCAAAAATCAACGTTCATAAGAGTTTGGAAGAAGTAGATTCCAGCGCCCATGGAGGACTTAGAGGGACTCAAGACTTCACTGGAGGAAGTCACTGCAGATGTGGTAGAAATAACAAGAGAACTAGAATTGGAAGTAGAACCTAAGGAGTGGAGTGAGTTTTGCAATCTCCTTATAAAACTTACAGATGAGCAAAGAAAGTCGTTTCTTGAAATGCAATCTACTGGTGATGATGCTGTGAAAACTGTTGAAATGAGAACAAACTTTTGAATAGTACATACACTTCGCTGATAAATAGCAGGGTTTGAGAGGATGGACTCCAACTTCTAAAGAAATTTGACTAAGGATAAAATACTATCTAACAGTACGGGGAAATCATTAAAGGGAGAACCAATAAATATGGCAAACTTTATTGTTACATTTTAAGAAAATTGCCACACCCACTCCAACCTTCAGCAATCACCACCCTTATCAGTCAGCAGCCATCAACACTGACCAGACTCTCCACCAGCAAAAACATTAGGACTTACCGAAAGCTCAGAGAGTTAGCGTTTTTCAGCAATAAGGTAATTAAGATATATACATTGTTTTTTTATATAAAATGCTATTGCAGATTCAGTAGACTATAGTGTAAATATAACTTTTGTATGCAATAGGAAATAAATTCATTTGACTTGCTTTATTGCAATATTTGCTTTGTTACAGTGGTCTGGAATCAAAATGGCACTATCTCTGAGGTATGCCAATAAACTGAAAACTACAAAAAACTGAAAAATCAAAAGCAGCAAAAAAGAGACAACATAAAATAATATTTTAAAAAAAAGAGAGAGATACCACTTTCACGGAATGTAAGATTCAATGTTAAGATTTCTATTCTCCCAAAATTGGCCTATATAGTTAATGCAACCCACATCCCTACAAGCTTTTTTTGTAGAAATTGAGATTTTAAGATTTACAAGAAAATGCAAAGGACCTAATCACACCAAAAGTCTTAGTGGGAGTGGGGAGTTGATAGACTCATACTTCCTGATTTCCCACTTTTTATAAAACTACAGTAATCAAGAGTAGGGTAATCATGAAACGATATGTAAATCAATATAGTAAATTCATATGCAAACATTTTTTTTGGTAAAGAAAATTAAATAAAGAGAAGAACGTCATTTTTTAAGTGTAATAGAAAAAACACTGGTTTCTGTAAATAAAAGATATTGAAGAAATTAACCTTAAATTTAATTTTCAAATAGGCTGTAACCATCGATTTTCAGTTATATTTAGAATAACCGTAGAAGCACATTGTTTTAGTTGTCTGATTTATTACAACCATTTATAACAGTATAAAAATACATTGTTTCAACATAAAGAGTTTTGTGTTAATGATACTTTTGGTAAAGTGTGACTTTTGATACCACTCTTAAATAGTGCTAATATGTAGATTGAAAATGGAGAGATGTGCAAAACAGGAATGTTCTCTCCCTATTGCTGCTCATTAACATATGTTGATTACTGAAAACAATTTAAGAAGTGATTGAATATTTATCAAGGTATTTTATTATTTTTTTTATTGCTAGAAGCATATTTCCTCACAGTTTTTAGACTCAATTTCTCTTATTTTTGTTTTTTTCTGAAAGCAATGGAAAGAAAAGATGGCTGATTCCTAGATGGGTGAGGGAAAGTGTAATGTTGACAGCTGCTAGCAAATATTCAGTAATCTATTAAAATATAGCCCTAAATAAGAGAAACAAATCCCCTGTTAAGGTATAATCGCTTCAAAATAATTACCCACTAATTTCTCTAGATTCAGATGTTTCTGGTCCCTGTTTGTGTATGTAAGCATCTTATCAGAACATATGCGAAGGTTTTGTAACTAAGAAATAAAATCAAAGAACTGAACAGAAAATATTCAGTACTGCTGAAAAACAAATATATCTGGATTAAGTGAAAATGTTGGCTCTATATTTAAGGAATTATAATAAGTATAAAAGGCACTGAATTTTTTATATTTTCTGAGGAATTAGAAGGAATATAAATAGGTTGGTTCATGGCCAAAGAAGAAAGAAAATCATTTGCTGGAAATAGAAATTCTATTACCATTCAAACATCCATCGTAAAGAGTAAACTGAAAGTTTTTCCCATAGATTATCTAGAGATGGAATTATCTCATGAGGTAGAACTGAGGCAACATCAATTTAATCAAAATATTCCTTTGTTCACCATCCAACTCCCACCAGAGACTTATAGTTTAAGAGAAAATCAGGTTAGCCACAAGATCATGCAAATTGTATTGGCAGAGTAATCCAAGACCTCTTCAGTGGCCTTAGATTCAATGAATGACAGAGTCAGTATGTTTGTGCCATTACTATCAACAGCAGATATATTTTCATGAACCGGAAGTCAAGCTTTTAGAGAAAAATAGTTTTATGACAGTCTTCTCAGGTTTTAAATGTTCATACGGTGATGTTCAAAGCATTTTGCTTTCCACGAGAAAGACTGGAAAAAGATACATTCCCAAATACATTTGGTTCCTGGTAGTACCCAGGGCCTTTGGGGGGAAGTAATCCTTTATTATCTATCTAACACCAGTTACCTGCAAGAGTTAAAACAGCTTAAATGTTGTGCCCAAAATATAATGTAAGAAGAGCCAAAGCATTTGACTTTCTCCTTCATCTATGTATTTTGTTTCTAATTTAGTCTTAAGGTTAGGAATTTTGCTACAACACAGAATACAAAAAGTGACGTGGGTTATATTTTTAAAAAAGCTTTTAAAATCGAAGTATAATGCACATTCAAGAAAATGAATGAATTTTCAAATTCTGTGTAACCAACACCTAGATCAAGCACAACATGACAGGGTGCCTTGGTTTGTTGCAGATTTCAGTAGGACACTTTCAGGATTTTAGCCATTATAGAAGGTGTTAGCTATTCGTGTCAAGTTTATGCTGGCTTTGTTTCTTAAAAATTTGGAAGTTTTTTCTTTTTCTTTTTTTGGTTCTAGCTCCTTGAAGAACTTGTCTTAGGTTGGTGTTATTTCTTCTCTAAGTATTTGCAAGAATTCTCAATTGAAGCCACTGAACCTCAAGTCTCCTCTGTGGGAAGTTGTTTTTAATTAAAGATTCAATTTTAATAACAGAATATGACTTACATATAGTATTCTAAGTTTGCTCTCTTGCATTTTTCCAGGAATTTGTTCATTTCATAAAAACTTTCAAAGTTATCGTCCAAAAAAATTAGGTTATGTATTCTCTAATGAGCAATTTATCACTTTTGTATAGTCATGTCTCCTTTCCTGCTCATGATATTAGTAATTTGTACCTCTTCTCTCTTCCTCATTAGTTCTTTTCAGGGGCTGATCAGTTTTATTTTACTCTTATCATAAAGAATTATTCCTTTCGATTGAACATGTTTTTAAGTTTCTGCTTTTAATCCTTATTTGCTTGCTTCTTTCAGTTTAATTTGCAGCTACCTTTTTTTTTTTTTTGGATACAGATTGGCTTTTAGCCTTTTCTCTGTGTTAGTGTCTGCATTCAAAGCTATTCATTTTCCCCTGAACACAGCTATGGCTGCAACCCCATAAATTTATGCCATGTTACCATTGACCTTCAATTCCAAATATTGAGTAACTTTTTTTCTAATTTCTTGACCTACAGGGTATTTGGGAACACTTAGGTTGGTTTCCAATGATACTGATCTTTCCTACTCAGTTTTTGTTACTAATTTTTAATTACACTCTGTTCATATGATATATTCTATCTTTTAGAATTTATTGAAATCATTATATCATCTTGTATGTTTGGGTATAGAGTGTACAGAGGTACAGAGCGCCTCAACTGCAAACCCAAACACACATGAAAACACTTACAATAAAATTAGGTATGAAGGTATTCTCCCCCATAAAACAAACTAGAAGAGGGACAGGGAAAAAGAACAAGTGATCACAGAACTGTGAATTATCTTTATCTGCAGGAGAAAACACAGGAAAGCAACAGGGCACCGGAAGGACCTCACTCTAGAGGCCACTTGCAATTTCTAGCCATCGCGGTCACTCCTTTCATCAAGCCACCAAAGAGATTCCAGAACATTCCTAACATCCCCCATATTGCACAGCTAGGGCATGAAGTATAATCTGGCTCCAAAGATCAATTCCTTACTCTCCATCCCTTAAATGTCATGTTTTGTGGAAGACAGGAAACAAACGATCTAAGGGAATAACCCTTGTAAAGCAAAACCATTTTTCTCAAAAAACAAGAATAAAGATACAAAGAAATATTGTCTTAGAGAAGAGGAAGAGAAGAAAACATATGTCCAATGATTTTGAGTAGAGCTTTGCAGCTGAATGGGGAGCAAGACTACTCTGCAGGTATTCAGTATGTTGGTGCAACTTGAGACGATGTCCTCGAGGCTGCAAATAGTGTGTATCTCTACTTCAGCATATAAATATTTTAAACAATATCCAAGGGATAACTTATTTACATGACTTAAATTATAAGTACTTTCTTATTATTTTATCTACTATTGTCTCTGGTTTTCTTGTTTCTCCATAATGGAGAGACACCTGGAATTCCTCTATCGTGAGTGAAAATGGCTTTTCTCTCAAATATAAAAATTGAAAACCAAGGTATTCTATCTTTATGCTAGGGTAGAAAATATTGGTTTCCCACTGATAGCTGAATAGCATGGCAAGGGTGAGACAGAGTGGAGTATCGGGATAAGAATAGATTTATTCAGGGTTTTGTATACTCAGTAGGATATACTAATGAAGCACACAATGAGAAAGTGATAATAGGCACTAATTCTCAATTCTTTAATGCATTTTTCCTTTCAAGCTTTACAGGAAGTGTATTTACATCATTCTGTGAACTTGAAATTATATACTATGGGAAATGAGTTTGAATAAAACAATCTATTTTATGATCATTTGTAAGGTAATAGATTCCAGTTCCTTCCACTGGCATGCTTTCATCTGAATCCATGACTTGCTACTGCCTAAACTCTATTTGATTGGTATCTGCCAATCATTCTGTTCAAGTGAACATATTAAGTATGCTCTGAAAAGAGACGGGCTAAAACACATGGCACTGATGCTACACACAGGGCTCCTTTTGACTTTGCTGGCTGCCTGGCCCAAACTCCTTCACTCTGAAAGACAGATAGAAAATGACACATCTATTTTCTTTATTATATCAGGTCTTAACCCAACATTAATATCAATTGAACAAAATCAATTTTAAAATTTCCCTCAAATGTCACATTATTCAAATAGACGATGTTGTCACAAAATGTACTATCTATTAAAGCAATGAAAGTAAAACACAAATGCCCCGTGTTGACATTTCACTGCACAGTATCTCCACTAATAAGATTCTGGCTCCATTTCTCGTTATAATGCACTTGTGAAACACTAGGAACCAAATATAAATCAGATGTTGTAAAGCAGCCCCAAGCTCCATGACAGCCCAAGAGCCTGCAAAGAAAGAAGCACTGGAAGAAAAGGGCAGACAAGTTTGTTTCTCTTTGTCTCAAAGATAGGCAAGCATTTTTCTTTCCTTTCTCCTTTTGTTTGCTGTATGTACTGTTGAACAATAAAGGTCACTAGAGAGTGCTCGCCTACACACACACACACACACACACACACACACACACGTAAGATGCATATATCATTTTATCTTGTGTTTTATTAAGCATTTGATCACCTGCAGTTAGTTTTCCATTTTTACTGTAAGTTTCATCATTGCACTGAATGGTTTAGAGAAATTCTCCGTTTATAACATTACTTTCCTTCAAATTCCCTATCGGAATCAGTAATAGTAACTTCACTATGGCCTACAAAAGAGGTGAGAAAAAGGATCTGTCTTTGCTTTGCCTACCCCTTTGATCTTCCTTCACCAATGAATGGGTCTTTTAATTAAGTTTTCTCCTTTGATTAGACGTAGAAACTAAAAATTAAAATTAAAAAATATGGTAAAGTATTGAAACTGTTTCTCCAAAATCTGTAAGTTTCCTTATTAGCAATCATTTTGTTATTGGTGCATCAACTCTTTCATCTAAAATTCTTTCCCTTCCATATTTTATTTCCCAGATATTTAAAATTGGCCATTTTATACTTTCATTAAACTGCCTTAAGTTTTCTTTTTCCTCTTTTACTCAAATTTGATCAGAATAGTAACTTAAGTAGCTTCAGAAAGAAGTCAATATTCGAACAACGTTTATACACTGAAAAATGCTGCATTTAAACAGTTTGAGGTTTTTCTTTCTAAAAATCAGTTTAGTCTTCATCAATATGGGTGTGTGAACTTCCAAAGCTTCTTTCTGCACAGGGATTTATGCATAAAATTATTAGACATTAATATTCACCAATGGGAAGCCAGAGGACTCAGCTTTATGTTCAAATAATATTATTTTACTTGCTAAATCAAATGAATAGCCAAGTTCTATTCTTCAAAGGAACATATAACTTTTCCGAGGAACATTAGGGAATTTACTTCTTTATCTGATGAATCATTTTTCATTAATTCTGGGGAATGAAGTCCTACAAAGGGGTGAAATTTAAACATGAGCTCCCTCCCATTGTCCAAGCTTTTATTAAAACTTAACAAATGAGGCTTTTTTCAATATTTACATAAAGCACTTTATTATCAAATGTTTCATGTGTCATGAGTTAATGTCTTTTTAATATGAAAGTAGTGGAGTTTTCCTATTGACCTGTACATCATTCTGCTCACTGGTATAATTAGTGGTAATAAAACATTATCTCTCTTAATCAACTCTTTAAAGCTGGCAGGAATCATCAATTCTACATCCTTCCCATTTAGATGAGTAATGTACACTCTTCAGAGATTTTGTCCCATTTAGGTGAAAATACATTCTTTTTAGAGAATGTTCCATTCGCTCTACTAATGACTAACCAATGACAATAATTACCATACAACACTAAATTGCTTATTACAAAGTAGAAACTTTTTTTTGCCATGTCTGACCTCTAAAGCATTACTAAGCTTTCAATTACCTAGTATGGAAGATACTGATTGGAAGATTGTGATTCTAAGTTATTTTTGATTTTCTTATCTCAGAAGGTTATATTAACAAAATTGGAAAATAAGACTAATCAAGAAAAATGAAACAATGCTTTCACAAAGAGATAACACATACTTATTTGTCTATGTTTTCTATTTAATATATCATAGAATTGTTTTTCTATTATTTTAATAAATTTAGGGACTTTTAAATTTTAAATATGCAGGTGCTTGTAAAGTTAATGTAATGTTCTAATGGTCATTTTGGTACATGAATATTATTTAAGAACTGAAAATTTTGGACAATTTATGATAGTTTCCAGGAATTTGTTATTTCAACTACCGTAACAGTTGAAATTTGAGGTCCTAGGGATTAAACATTAAGCTTTTAATTCCAACAAACAGAAATGTCTTTAAGCAGAGAACATCTAATCTTAAGAGGCTGGTTTTGAATTCTCATGTTAATTAAAGCAAGTAATAAAATAGGAATAAAGGTGGATGTTATATAATAGATTTTCTACCGAGAAAATTTCAGAGTGCTATGTGCACATGAAAAGAGAAAGAGGAAATGGAACTAAATCATGGTTTACTACAGTAGCCAAACCCATCCCACTAATTTCCTATGTCTACTGTATAGATTTTTGCAATTTCTAGAATTTCGGAGGGAGTTGCAGACATAGCAAGAAGAAGGGAGGCACCAGAGGCCTTGGTTCAGGGTGTAGTGGAAGGAAAGGATGGAGTTTGTAAGGCAGGAAGCACAGACCTGAGCATAGGCTTGTTTGGATGGGCAGGGTCTGCTGGGGACTTACAAAACAGCACATAGCACTGATGAAAGAACATGGTTCTGTCAGGACATTACCAACAGAGTGTTAAAACAGGATCTTTCTGCTGCCATTTTCAACTGAGGAATGAAAAAAAAATAGATGCAACATTCCAAAGGGTTAGGTAAGCCACATGGCCCAGTTTCCAAGAAGGGGCTTAGAAGTATTTAGGAAACTCTTCTTCATTGATTATTGGAGATTTGAGAGAGCCTCTGAGTAGAGTTTCTGGGGAGGGCTGGTCTGTTTTTAGCACTCCCCCTACCCCCAAAGTAGAGGAATGGCCAAGACCCCATCTCTGAACTCCAATTTCAGTTAGACAGAATTTAGCTAGATACTGGAAAAAAATTTAAACAAAAACAAAACAAAAAACTTGACATGAACCCCAGTGCACAGAATTGACTGACTCATGTATAAAACTCTAGAGGAAGAGGAGGAAGCAGTTTAGTTGCTCTGTCTGCATCCTGGAAAGGAGTTGCTGTTGTACTGGGTTTGACCTGTTTTCCAGAGTTTGTTGAGTCAAGAATACATGATTACCTCCCATTCAAAATATACAGGTCCCCCCCAACCCCTCAAAGAAAATATATATACGTTATATGCATATGGCTCCCATTTGTGAAAGAGCCAGCATGAGGACTACCTTGGAGCCTTCCCAAATGGGCCCCTGAGAGGGGTGACAGACCCTAAGAAACTGGAAGCTCTAGGTGCATTTCTGACCTGTAAAGTTGCAGCAGCAGTGACTTACCAAGCCAGTGAGGAATGCTTTGCCCAAGCCCCCCAAACCAATAAAACCTGTTGACATCATAAGTTTCTCATAAAAGGAAAAAACTCAAGCTCTAAGCACTTGCCAGGCCCAGCCATTTTAGAGTAAGTCAAGTAAGAACACTCAGTCACCTGCATCTCTCTCTTGCTTCAATCTTGTATCCAATACTGATGGTTGGTTAAAGGAGAAACTGGAGTCAAAGATGAAGGCAAGGTAGGAAGGGAAAGACCGGGTGGAGTGTTCTCAGCACTGAATTGGGTCTATTTTCCAGTTCGCCACTGAAGGAGTTTTATTATCCAAGATTGAGTAGAAAATAGGACTGTTGGAGCTTTCAGGCAGGGGTAGGGGAGAAACTTCTTCCACAAAACACATTTTAAAATGGACAGTGGAGGGGCGCCTGGGTGGCACAGCGGTTAAGCGTCTGCCTTTGGCTCAGGGCGTGATCCCGGCGTTCTGGGATCGAGCCCCACGTCAGGCTCCTCTGCTATGAGCCTGCTTCTTCCTCTCCCACTCCCCCTGCTTGTGTTCCCTCTCTCGCTGGCTGTCTCTATCTCTGTCGAATAAATAAATAAAAATCTTTAAAAAAAAAATTTAAAAAAAAATAAAATGGACAGTGGAGATTAAAAAAATAAGCCTCTTTTATTATATGCTCTGCATTCTAACTGTTCAAAACATTCCATAAAGCTTTTACTTGCCTTAGGAGGCTGCATAGACATAAGAATGGAAGGGTAAAAACAAAAACAAAGGAAAGAATGTAAAGGGGAAGGGTGGGACAAAAACTAAATATGATTAAATGTTTACTCCAAAGAAAATACCTTACAAAGCTAAAATAAACGAGGGAGTTTGAAGTGACAATTACAAATGGCTCCTACCAACAGCAGAAATGAGAGTTGGAAAGCAAGTTGAATTCAGATTTAGAAAGAAATATGAAGTCTTCTGTATATCCAAGGTGTATTCTGTAAACAATTGTGGGGCACATAATGCCAAGATAATCTTAAACAGGATTAAGTTCTATCCTCTTGAGTGGTATATGAAAATGCAAACCTTACTCTAGGTCTCAAGGCTCTTAAATCTTTACCAATGGACAAAAATAGAATCTCAGTATTAGTGACCAGAAAGTCACAGAATTGATGTTATGTTTGTACGTTTAGTATGAAGTCTTAGAGTTTATCAATTGCCATGAACAAGGTTTAAGATTGAATATAGGATATTAATTTTATTTCCCAATTCAATATATTTGGAGATAAAAATAAATTCCAAATGTGTCTCACCTTTGTACCAGTTAAAACAAAACAAAAAAAAAACCTTTAATTTTTTTATATTAACATATTGATCAGAAAGCAATTGTATATAATTTAACAAATTTAACCATTGCAATGCATCAATGTTGATAAAGCTTCCAAAGCCTACCCCGAATAATAATCATGGAAACTATTTTCTTGTGATATTTATAAGCCCACAGAGGAACTGTATCTTGGGCCAAGTTTTAGGATGCATTGTCTGCACAGGTTGAAAGTGCCTGATAGCTTTGGTTTAAGGAACACTAGAATTAGCAGGTTTTGCTGACCGTTATGGGATACAGCCCTGTTATTTTTTATAGATTTTCATTAGAATCTCCCTACAAATAAAAGACATTTTATATTCTAACTTAAGAGTCATTATGAAAAGAAGCCTAGACATTTAGGTATCAGAAATTAACTTGTTCCTGTTACTATTTTTTTCCCTTTGAAATCTGTAATTTCTTCTATACTTTCATTCAACAAAGTTTTGATCAGCAATTTATAGCTTAGCACAGCAATCATATACACTCCACAACTAAAAGGATTCATCAAGAACATCCTTGTATTAGAAGTTTCCCCTACCAGCTTAAAGGCTAGAACCACATGACTATATGCTGGGTGCAGATATTTATCTGGAATCATGTACACAGTAGGAAATTCATAAAACTTTTGATATTTAATAGGTGATAGGTGAACATATTCAAAAATTAATTTTTTTTTCATATTGTAAGTAACAAATTATGGTAGTTATATATATTGAGTCTATAAATAGCCAAATAACTTCAAAAAGCATAATTTTGCAAAACTTAGGCAGCTCCCACCTATTCCTCACAAATACTAGGGTATATTCACAGTATTTGAGGAACATACTTTGCGGCACCTCAGTGGTACATCAGTTAAGTGCCTTGAGTCTTGGTTTCAGGTCAGGTCATGATCTCAGGGTCCTAGGATAGAGCCTCACATAGGGCTCTGTGCTCGGTTGGAAGTCTGCTTGAAGATTCTCTCTCCCTCTCCTTTGGCCCTTCCTACTTGTGCTCGCTCACTCTCTGTCTCTCAAAATAAGTAAGTCTTTTAAAAAAAATAGAGAATGTACTTTGCTTTAAGATCAGATTTCAATTTAGTCCAAATTTAAAACTATTACCAGATACTCCCTGGCACATTTCTCACTTGAAATAGATCTTTTTGGTTTTGTTTTGAATCTTTCCAAGCACTTACCTAAAGTTAAATATCTAGTCCCAGCTGAACAAATTTCTTTACTGCAGTGTGTTTTTACTTTAAGGATATCTGGCAACTATTTTCTTTCTAATAGGATTTTTACATGAAAAATTAGTAATATTAAAAAAAATTATATCAAATTTGATTCTCTTTTTTCAAACTGATGAGGGAAAAAATGCAGTGGTAGGTCTTTTTACAGAAAAAATAGAAATAATTTTGTCCCAAAACTGTCAATTAGCAGATTAATTTTATTTGTTTTTTTTAATTAAGATTTTATTTTTAAGTAATCTCTACACCCAATGTGGGGCTTGAATTTACAACCCTGAGATCAAGAATCACACCCTCTACCGAGTGAGCCAGCCAGGTGACCCTGGGGGATCAATTTTAATTGGCAGGAATTCATTTTGAGCTAGGTACATCTCGTCTTTGTCAATGTACAAGTAAGTTAAAACATGTTGCACTGTGAAAATACACGGTAAACCAATAGCTTGGAAATGAGTAAAAAAGATGAGAGAAAAACAATGCTCTGAAGTAAATGGTGGAAATGTATTTCACCCAATGCTCCAGCAAGACCACAGAAATCAGTCTCAAATATTGCTAACTCTAGATAACCTCTGACAATATTCTGGATTTAAAAGTATGGCATCATTGCGGGATTTGGCTACGTAACTTAACCCATTTCATTTGCTTCCTTCCTGTATGTTTATTCTTCAGAAAACTTACGAATACTTGAGATAACGTGGTATATATAATAAATTGTATACTCACATACGTATGGACATATGCATTCAACAGAACACACCATCTCTAAGTGACTGCCAGATACCAGCAGTGGTACTCCAAAAATAGATATAGATCTCTATATTCCAAATCAACAGGTTCTACAAATAAGCCTTTTCCACAAATACAGAGAGAATTTTAAGTATGGAAATCATGGCATCTTAGAAAAAATAACATACTTTTGTTTCATCAATGTTGTTTGATTTGCCTAAGAAAATTGATTCGGAAGATTAGGTCCTAGTGATTTTCCTCCCAAATGATTTTAAAGTGATTTAAAATGATTTAAAGTGACCCAAAAAGAGTATGCAAAGGAAATTATATAGAATTGTTCTCTTCTTTCTATACACTGTGTACCCATACTTTCTCTTGAGGTTAACAAGGCTATGAAAATCCCTGGAACAGAAGTAGAGACAACATAAACAAAGATAATAAACAGATGAGGAAAATAATGACAATACTGAAAGAAACCAAATAGTTCCAAGTGCCTGGAAGCCAAGGGACCCAGCTGTGTTACTGCTGAAATTTATCCCTATGCTAATATTCTAAAATCTACTAAGAGATCTAGCAGAGAAATTCAGACTAGTAGTGGTTGCATAAAGAAAACATCTGCCTGAGCAACTGTTTTTGTTCTGTAAGAAGAAACTTGAATATCAGGATACTTAAAGTTCACATATCCTTATTAAAAGTTTAAGTTTTTTTTTTAATGTTGAAGGTATAAGACATATTAAGATAACATTCATTCTATTTTTAAAGCTTATGTATCTAGATGCATAGATTTCCATCTAGAACCTAAAGGAATTTCCATGTTTTTAGGTTAGATGCCCTCCTATGAAAGTTCGCAGATTCAAACGACCATGGCTTCTAAATGAAGAATCACAACTTTATTGTTTGACATTCAGACAGGAAGTATGCTTAGCTCTTTGATGCCCCATTCTAATTAGGTGTAGAACTTTGTTTTTTCTTTCACAGCTGTTTTGCCAGTATGTTCTTTTCCTCAAGAGGTAACCCAGAGTGTAATATATAAAAATGAGGTTTGTCCCCATTTTGTCCAGCACAAGTTGTTCCATTTTCTAGTCAAATGAGTAAGAGTGAGGAGCTAGTTCCAAGGTCACTTCAATGTGCATCTCTATAAACTTCATTAAATGCACAATACCTGTCATTACCCCAAGGTTCTTCAAAGAAGCTTCCGTTATTTTTTGAGCATGCCTGAGGTAATAACTAGACAGTAGTCTCATTCAATTGTTGGTGCTACCAACACTTAGAAATTCTTCGATTCTGGCTGAAGACTCATTTCTACCCATCTGTTAATCTGCCCATTGGAATCTGTGTCAGTTTTTTTCCTTTGTTCAGATGCACCTTCTGTCCTGCTCTCTGTCCTGAGAGGCTGACAGGTATGGATTACCTTAATTGGTGCTCATGTCTTTGGCTTCCAAGAAATTCAGCCAATGGGGAATCCCAGTGAATAACCAAGGAAGGAAAAAGAGTGTCATTTAGTTTACACGCCTCACTCCCCCTCACCCACCCAACCCCTGGTTCACTCCGTGATGTTGTCTTGGTCTTAGGGGTGTAATCCATTGGGCTACTACTTGCACTGTTTCTATAGCATCTCTTAGTAGTTTCCTTACACCCTACTAATATCCTTATAGTCAATCATTTTGTAAGCAAAACTTCCTTGAACAACCCTAATTTTTTTCTTTTGGGAACCTGAAACAGCATCTTTATCTTCCTAAAATTAAGATCGTCCATTTACCCCTAATTATTTGATTTCCACAATTCTGTTAATATTACCATTTTTCTAGGCATATCAAGAAATTTCATAAAACCGATAATCATCATCATCTGCTTAGAGCATAATTAACAATTTCATGTACATCCTTTCATTTACTTTCAATTTATGCACCCTTGCTTCTACCACACACATGAAGCCATCTACTTTGCAACATCATGCACATGGTCATCCAAAATGCTATCTTAGCTTTACACATTTGGTCTCCACTGAACAGAGGTCACTTTTTTCTTCCCTACATTACCAGCTATTAATTATTCCCATTCCATCTATTTTTTGTATCCCATTATTTTTAGCTGCTCACTAAATAGAGCCTTAAATAGATTTCTATCCTCACTCACTCCAGGCTACCAGCAGTAGAGTAACTGTCCTTAGAGTTCTCATGTTATATGAAAGTTCTAAACCCTTCAGTGGCTTGTCATGAACACAAAATTTCCATAGTCCACAATTTTCTAGCCTTTAACAACCCCTTGAGACTTGTCTCCCACTATTCCCCTCATTACTTCCTGAATTTCAGCCAAATAAATGAATATAATTGAACCTGATTTTCCCTATTTCTCTGCCTTGCCTACATACTCTCCTTTAATGGCAAAATTCTTTTTTAGAGATAAAATATTTCTCATCTTAAAAGGTCCAAGGAAGATACCACCCCTAAGTTTCCTCTGCCAGCAGAAAATTATTTTGCTCTCTAAACTTTCACAGCCCTGTCACATTCTTCCATTTTTATCCCAATACACTTCTCTTTTAGCTTTTATGTATATGTTTTATATGATGCCCATTGTCTACTTTGGACCCTTTAGCTAGAGGAATGGGTCTTATTCATGTTTACAGTACTTAGGAAGTCATTGAAGCTTGGCTGACAAAGAATTAGTCTCAAAGATGATGGCATTTGTATTTTTTTTGGAATATCAACTCAGTAGTGTATTAACAGTAATGTTTAAAGTAAATCTTAGGTAGATTGTATAACTTTATGGTAACCTCTAGCAATGAAAATATGATCCAGAAAAACTTGTTATACAATGGTAATTTTCATCTAAGAGGTGGTGGAGATATACATACATACCTTTTTATAACTCTATATATGCAGATACACGACCATGTATATTTTTTCTTTATTACATTCTAATATCTAGAATGGACCTATCATTTTACAGTCTCAAAAGTATTTTAAGTAAAAAAGCAGGAAAAAGAAGACTAAAGGTTTTATGTAGTTTTATATTAGTACTGCAAATACTTGGGTAGATATATAATAAAACTCCCATTACAACCACAGAGGGAGCTTATTTCTTACATGTATTTGCATTTATTACAACATAATGATTACTCTCAGTTAACGAGAAGTAGCTGTACTTATCCAAATATCAGCCTTGCCTTACAAATAACAATGTCATCTTTGAAAACACAGGTCTTCTTATCCCCTTTCCATTCTCCTTCAAAAAATTTACAAACTTATCAGAGTCCAGCCATATCACTAATGCTTTTCTAGACCTGAGTGCTACCTCAAATCAATGGTTGCTTAATGTTCTAAGCTACTTAAGTTCCATCCTTTCTCAGATAATTTATCTCTTCAGATAAGACATAACATTATAGGATAGAACCACACTGGGGAGATTATTTTACCTTTTGACTGCATAAACTCAGTTTGAGGTTATATTAGAGTGCTTGATGTTCTCTTTGCTTCTAACTACATTTACCCTTGCTCTTGCATTATGGAATAAGACTGTCCTATAGATGGGAACCAGCTTCCTTTGGATCACACATGATTGAAAAGCCAGAATAGATACCTAATTGGGGCTATAAATGGTCACTTAACAGGGTATAGTTAAGCACAATTTGCTAAATTCTTATAGAGGAGCTTTATGAAAGTCTGACTTTATTCTGCCTCTCCCAGTACCCAACCATTTAAAAGGAAAGAAATATTGGCTTTCAGGGTACTACATGTGCTAGGCACTGTGCTGCCATATTATACACATTACTTTCTTCTATTCCCTTTATAAAAGTGCATTTTATAAATGAGGTCCAGGGAAGCTATCTTGTTCCAATGGTCAGGTAGGGAGAAGTCAGTGGGATGAGATTCTGAAATCTACAATCTTTTCCATGCTCCATGATGCATCCCAGGAATGTTCCAGAGGGACTGAGAGTAAAGCAGCCATCATGAAACACAGCATCTACTCAGATTTATACAGAAGCAAGTGAGTAAATAAGACCAAATAGACACTGATTTGTAGCATTGACATTTCATAGTTTATTCCTACCATGACTAATTTCAGACTACCAACATGGGGGTCACTGAATGCAGACTTGTGCAAAAGGGTACATAGTTGACTCTTGTCACTAGCAAGAGCCAGCTCCTACCCATCCTTGGATATTCCAAAGGAAAACAAAGTATGTGGCCATTGAGGAAATCTAAATGCAAATGTTGTCTACCATCCAATCAGTGAGTCTTGAAAGGGAGGTGGGAAGGAGACATGGCAACTTCTGTCAGACACCATCTAAATAGTAAGTCAAACATGGACTTTTTTTTTTTTCCGGTAATAAAGCAACTACAGACTTCAAAACTGAACGATTTGAGTAGAATGCTCCATTCTTATTATAAAATTGTATGTTCACCAGAAAATTGGACCACCCTGTCAGAGTACATCGAGGCAAAGATACTTCATACAAAGAAGAGGATTAGATACTGATGGAAAAGAGAGCATGTGTTTAGATATGTTAAAAAAATAAAGCATTAGAAAATGTTCTTTGGGGTTTTCTTCCAATTTTGGTCTTCCAATTTTGGTATACAGATTGACATTCATAGGTGTACATATTCACAGAATATTTTCTTCATTCAATAATTGTTCAACTCCCATGTGACCACATTGTTCTAGATTCCAGAGACTTATTACTAACCAACGTAGATTACATTTCCTGTCACAATAAGCTGACATTCCATTTAGGAGAGAGAAGTACATAAGAAAATATATTTCATTATGGCTTTAAAAATAAATTTTCCGAAGTCCAAGCTAATATTTTAAAAAGCACCGATGACAGATATCTACTTTAAAATATCCAGTACCTCAATATATTTTCTAAGTTATATTATGGCAACTTAGGAGAAAAGTCTTGATCCATCAAAAATTATTTCTTGAGTGCCTACTATAGGAAATAGGCAAATTGTTTTTTCCAAGTCAGTTATTGTCTCTAAGAGATTTTCTAATGGAGGAGGAATACGACATGAACTAAAGTATTAGATAATTTCCAGTTACTGACATATACCATGAAAACAAAGAAAATAGTATGAGAGTGATTAAGTGACAACTTGAATCAAGGTGGTCAGCAAAACAGTCCTAATGATGTGGAATGGTACCGATCTCTGAAAACCCCACTTCCTAGTTCATCTGGTAACACCAGGAAATCTTCCTGTTTCTGCTTCAGATTTCCAGGCAGTTGAAACTCCTTCCTTTCACGACCATGGAAGGATTGGGAACAAAATATTTATATCTGAAGAAAAAGAAAATCAAAGCACCCTGAGCTAAGAATGAGCTGATGCATTCTAGAAACAGAAAAAGGTTCATGTAGCCTAATAGAAAAAATAATGAATTTCAGTACCAGATAAAGTCAAAGTTTTGCTGAAACTCACTATGAACAGCTTTATAGGCATTGGTAAATAATTTTGCAGTTAACTATAATTCTACAATGGAGTCATAGAAGGGGTACCTGGGTGGCTCAGTCGGTTTAGTGTCCAGCTCTTGATTTTAGCTCAGGTCATGATCTTAGTGTCCTGGGAATAAAGCCCCATGCTCAGCAAGCAGTATGCTTGAGATTCTCTCCCTCTTAAATATCACAGGTTATTTTAAAACTTTGATGTCTAGAATTCACTTATGTAGACATCTATGCATATATATATATATACACACATATATATACACACACATATATATATACATATACACACACACACACATATATATATATACAAATATATACATTATATATATAATGTGTATATATATATACACACACACACACACACACACAAACACACATATAAAGGTATATATATGTTAGATACGATTAAATTATTAATAGCATCTTCTGGCTTTGCTTATGGTCCCTTTTCCTAGTGTTCTTCTTTACTAAGTTTAATTAGCTGATTATAGTATTGCCCATCTTATACCCTCATTTTAAAGGTTCAATGGAGTTATGACAGGTCATAAATACAAGATAAGCGATTTTCAGCCCTGTGGACTTGGTTAAACTGAATTCTGCCATGGAAAGGAGGTAATTTAGTTACTATAAGAAAAGGACCTAGAGACTACTAGTTACCACCCATGACATTTTATTCCTTGGTAACGGAAAGTTCTTTTCATCTGAGACTATACTGCAGAGCTGTCTATCCTACTGGCTGACCTTCCTACTACTTGGAATGTGGAGGTGATATCTTTCTGCAGGAGCTCCTGAAGGTATCTTGGAACCTGCAAATTTAGCCATATACTAAGAAAGATAGAAAAGGAACATTGAAGCCACTGTGGTCCTTCATGATCTTGAGTTTACCTTTTACTTCTTTTATGTTAGAGAAAAAAAATTCAGTCTTATTGAATCTGCTGTTATCCAGAGATTTCTGTGGTATGCACGTGAACTTAATCTTAAATTGACAAAGAATTCAGTTTATTTCTAAGTTTCTATTTTACCTAGTCATTCCTGGATACTTATAAATATGATGATACCATTTTGCCAGAAAAAATAATAATAAAGTAGGAAAATGTCACTGGGAGGAGCCTAAAAACCAATTCAACTGCTTTAAAAATTGATGATGAAAGACAAATCACATATACTCAACTCCAGCTCTGGCTTGGTGGTTTTTTCCTGGTTACTTTTTTTTTCCTTTATGATTTCTTAAGCACTTAAAATATGGATTGGAATTATTGGTATTATTTGCTTATTGGAAAACAAGATACAGTTATCAGTGTGTTTTTGCAAATGAAGCATTAAAGTTCCTAACCATGCTTATATTTTTCTCAGCTTTCATAATTGCCATCTAATATAACGGTCACTGACATGATTAGGATAATCTATTTAAAAATAACTAAATTGAACAATTGAATATATTCCAAGTTAAAAGATAAAAGGAAACATTTGATTCATTTGTGTTAAATATCCATGAACTCGATCTATCTTCCTAATTTTTTTTGAATTTATAGGTATTATAGATATACTGAATTCATTAGATTATGTTAAGTATCCCTAATATCTAGAGTACATCCATATGTATGTTTTAAACATTCCCTACTTTAAAAATGCTTACTATACCAAAATCCAAGAGTATAAGCACAATATGCTAAGTATTTATTATCCCCTCTGCCGTGACATTGTATATTATAAAAGTTTCCCTTCATCAGGAGAGAGGAATATATAGAACACCCATAGCTTACCGTGAGGGCTATGATAGAGACAGCTATGACGGCATATAGAAAGGAGAGATGAATCTGTATTGACTTTGGGGAAAGAGAAAGTAGCACTTTAGCTATGTGCTGAAGGGTAAGGAAAAATCAGCAGGTAGAAAAGGAAAAGGGGAATTCAACCAGAAGGAAACACCCTGAACACAAGCATGAGAGCAAATATAAACCATCTCTCTCACATTGTTATTTTCCCAATAGCAACCCTCACCTAATGTACTGACACCGTCATCCCAATAATTTCATTAACTTAAACAATTCCATTTTTAACAGCCTGCTGTTTGATTCACCACCTCCTATACATCAAGCTATTGACTTCAGTATTGTCAGTTCATCAATACCATCCTTAACTGTCTTCCCAGATTCACTGACCATTTGCTAGGTTTTCCTGGGGCTTAATGATGAATTGCTACTTAATTGATGCTGTATGCTTACACACTGTGATAATGTCACAGAACACATGAATTATGAAGAAAGTATGGTACTAAGGAGAATCCTAAATATCGTTTTTATACTTTGAAACATTACCGTATTTATGGATTTAAATTATTTTAACTTGGGTTTTTAACACAAAACCCATTTATTGGAACAGATTTCTTTTCATACACGCCATATAAACATTCTTTTTTCACCCCAAACAATGAAAATGACCTGCCATATGCCATCATAAAGCTGTTCAGGCTTTATTTTTATTAGTTTACATTGCATCCTTACTGAGCAGGATCTGGAAAGTCTGAAAATCCAATTTTATCAGTCATCCAAATCTTGCTTTAACATGCATTATTTTAATTCTTTCACCTACAGTTATTTTTTGACAACGGTAAGTTGTACTCGTTTTTATTTTCAAAAGCGAGAATCTTGAAGGAGAGAAAACAACAGCAGTGAAGGTCACACAAGCTATTTCGGAGGAGCTGTTCCATAGCATTAACCTACAACTTGCAAGAGTTCTCCTCTGCCAGCATCTTTAAATATGCAGCCTCTTTATGGACATAAGGAAGGATGAAGTGGATGTGAGTTCTGCTCAAGACACATGGTATAGGAGCATTGCTCTCTTGAGGACCTTTATACACATTCAGTGACAGCTGTCAGCTGTGAGCACAATTGTAAGTTTCATTAATGAGGGTTTCTTTCAAACTAATCTTCATTTATTTGAAGGCTAATATTAAAATGGGCATATGGTAGTTGCCCATCTTATGAGTAAGACTCTGCCGAAAATCATACCCTCGAACACAAGCACACAGACCTACAGACAAAGTCATATATCTGCTGTACAACACACATGCACAGGCTTTAAATGGTTACCTTTAGCTCTCAGTTTTGTTGCTGACATGTATCCGTGAATTCCTATAAATTGTTTATGAGGCTACCCTACAATTTATGATCGAATGACCATTTGTCAGAAGAAAAATATAGGATTTATTCATACGAGTGCAGAAGTATTTGTTATCCATTGACCTTTAGTATTATGTATTTGTTATTGATTTCTTGCTTAAAATATGCAATTATATAATATATGATTTCGTTAACTAAAGTGTATTTATCATGTTTGACAGATACCAAGGAGAGTCATTGTATTAGAACCTCAGGGAGATAAATGGATAACATTTCCACTAGGCAAGTTTCCAGTATGCATGCATTTAATTTCTATACTTCTTAGATAATATTTTGTTCAGGTTGAATAAGATGCTGACAGAACAGAACTAATTAAAATAACACAGATTCCTGAATGACTCGCTCTATTCTGTGCTTTGTGCATACTGTTGTTTTATTCTGAAATACCTTAAAACACTGCATTTGTCCTATCACTACCCCCTCCAAGAAATTTTTAATCATCTATGTATTCATACAAGCTCCATCTGGCCACCCCTCAATAGGAATCTATAGGAAAAGGAAAGTAACAACAGGAAAACATTAGGGTAAACATACGTAAAGAGATTCTTAGCCTGACCTCTCTTTGTATGGACCAAACACAAGAGCCACCACACAGAAGAAATTTAAGGAGCAAGTCTTTGAACTTTGGCTTAATAGATGCTGCTATAACATTCAGTTACTCACACCCCTTTTTATTGGCCTCTGTAACATCAGTTTAAAACAAGCACCGTATTTACCAGATTTTACCATCGGGTGAAAATTAAAAACTTTAGCAACTCTGCCATATTTCTCTAATGGGGGGGGGGGAGGGTTGATCATGCAGTCTTCCATTGTTTGGAGTGACAACATCTTCAGCAGCAGGAAAATCTGAGTTTTCCTGACAGAATTCCTATCTCAGCATCCTCTGTTCAGCTACTACTTTGTGCCCTTTGCTGATTGGAGTCCTGACCTTCTGTCCTAGCCTCCTGGGGAATTCCAAAATAATTTCTTATTGAGTTTTATTGAACTCTTTACATAGATTTTATTTAATTTTACCATAACACGAGGTAGGAGGTAGTATCATCATTTCACAGATGAGAAAACTGACTGGGAAGGTGAAAGAACTTGCTTAAGGTCAGGCTATTGTAAAATGTGGTAAAAACAGGTGGGGAAAGCAGCCTGTAGGACTACGGTGCCCCAAGCTTTAACTCCTTTATCTAGGTTCCCACAGTTTACCATCAGATTTCTTTTCCTTTCTCCAGATTTTTATTTGAATTATATATAGCTTAGTTTTCGGTTTAGGAGTAGAACTTAGTGAGTCATCACTTACATATAACACCCAGTGCTCATCACAAGGGCCTTTCTTAATACCCAGCACCCATTTAACCCACCGACCTCCCCTCCAGTTACCCTCAGTTTGTTTTCTATAGTTCAGAGTCTGTTTCTTGTTTGCCTTCTCCCACCCCATGTTTGTTTTGTCTGTAAAATCATATGGCAGGTCTTTGACTTATTTTGCTTAGCATGATACTGTCTAGCTCCATCCTTGTCACTGCAAATGGCAAGATCTCATTCTTTTTTGGGGTTGAGTAATATTCTATTATATATACATACCACATCTCTTTATCCATTGCTGTCTGATTTCTTTAATGTGTCTCAACTTTCCCACCTTGTCTGCTGCCAGACTGTCAGAATAGTAAGCTTAACTTGCTGGCACACCATCCTGCTTTCCCAGAATACTCCTAGCCAGCCCTCCCTGATCTCCCAGTCTATGGGCCTAAAAATCCAACATTTGTTCTCCCACTGCCACTCCTCTGTTTCATGTCCCACCGACCTATCAAGGCATCCTACAGTATTTACACATAGGTCCCCTCTCTGCCCTTCACCCCTCCCCGCCCCCTCCATCAAGATCATGCTGTGAGGACTTGCTTAGGTTGCCTAGAAGATAGGACTTAGTTCTGGCAGTTTGTCTATTATCTGAGTCCCAAATATCTTCATGACCCACCTCTTCTCTTAAAGAGTTATTTAACATGTTTGTGTGTCCCATCTGTCCATTTGGATTATTAGTGTGTTATTTCTACATATCTGCATTCTCACAGTACCTATCAAAGGTTAATGCATATACCAAACAATGCAGGAGGAAAAAACGCACACACATGATATATGGGCACATGCTGCTTTCCAGTTATTATTTGGGGAGAAACCAGAGCATTTATGAACAGTAACTGCTCAAATGTGTGAAAGGGCTTCTATTCTATTACATCGTAATTATATAGAAAAGGGTAACACAAATGACTTTCTGAATAACAATCGTATATTCCACAAATGATCACTCACCAGCTTACTTGATGTACATGGCTTACTTGATCTTATGTATTTATAATTGCCTATATATTATGTATATTGCAGTATACCTATAAGGGGTGGTAAATGTTTCATGGGCTATGTTGCACTGAGTACTATTAAAGTATTCCTATTTCCTCTGAAACAGTCAATTTACACTTGCTTAAAATATGTAAGACAACAGCAATATAAATAGTATTAAAGAAGAACAAATTATATATTAGTGTCACCAAATGTAGTATGTGGTGATTACGTATGAATCATAGTTCAACCGTTAAATATACCAGTATCTAGGACTGAGTAGTGACTTAACCTAAGTCTTGTTTATTCATCATAACAAAATAGCTTCTTTATGGGTTTTCATGAGGAACAAATAACATTTTACACACATATACACACTCATGCAAACGGTTTGCAAGGGGCAAATATTCAACATGTTAATAATTAACAACTCTGAAAAAGAGTGGCCGTTTTCAGAAGTATTAGGTTTTAAGACCAAGCCAAATTAAGTCACAGTGTATGACATCGATGATATACTATAATCATTTAGTTTTGCAGGATATCATGTACGAGTCTAAGCACACTGCTGGTCTTTAATAATCCCACACAGGGCAAACACCATCCTTGTGGGAGAATCATGATCCAGCATGACAAAATAATTGAAAGAAATATTCGTATCACATCGGCATCACTGAGAATGTACCACAGACATTCGGAGATTTTTGTCTAAGTGTTAAGGAAAAAATTAGTATCCTGAATCTTATAATTAAGATGAACTAATTTAAGAATCAATGTTGAAAACCATTTATAAAAACTTGAAAAACATGACACTATGTCTAAAACATAATTAACAGAAACACTGATATGTTTAAAAGAAAAACTTGTTTGCATAACCAGAGAACAGAGTTCAAAAATTGGAGTCTATCTTGTTTCTAGGTTTATCTCTGGATTTTTTTTTTTTTAAGATTTTATTTATTTATTTGACAAAGAGAGACAGCCAGCGAGAGAAAGAACACAAGCAGGGGGAGGGGGAGAGAAAGAAGCAGGCTCCCAGCGGAAGAGCCTGATGTGGGGCTCGATCCCAGAACGCAGGGGTCACGCCCTGAGCCGAAGGCAGACGCTTAACGCCTATGCCACCCAGGCGCCCCTATCTCTGGATTTTTAAATAGTTATTTTCAAATATGAAGAGCTAATCCTCTAGCTCTAGAATAAGTTATAGTTGCTTCTCCAGAAAGTATTAAAAACAGAACTATGATGCATTGCCTCACCTCCCTCCAAGTCTCCAATGTGGCAATTATGTTGTCAGGATGGTTGGTCAACACCAGTGATGTGGCTTATAGACAATAACAATGCAGCAATCTATCTTTATACCTGACTTTCCAACAAGGAACAGACAAGAACAAGCAACTGAGATTCTCCCTCTCACCACTGCATATTGAGACCATTTCTCACTGACATAAGCAGACACATTATCCTAATGAATGAATTCGATGAATTTATCTTTGTTATTGATGATGTTCTAGACCACAGTATTTCAGAGCTCTCTAACCGGCCAGCCACTGGAGATATAAATCAGATACAAAGGCCTCAAGTTTGAAATAATACCTTTTAAACCTAACTTCTCCTAGTATTTGGGATGTGTAAAGCAACATACAGTACAGAATAGTCCTTGCATATCAAAAGTAAAAGTTATTTTTATTAGTCACTCTTACCTTTATACCCATCTTAGTGTTGCAGAATTGGTGGAGTCATCACGGGTGGTTCAATTATACAAATTTATTATACTTTTACTATAAATGAGACCTATTTCTCACCTTTGTTCTAAATAAAAAAAAAAATAAACTGTACAATAGAGGACCTATTTTTTTGTAAGGATGTTTGAACACAAATGCCCAGTTAAAACATACACCAGAAATATATTCAAACCCAAGCAAAAAAGGAATATATTCCACACAAATATTAAGATAAATAGTAATAGAAGTGAAAAAGAGATCCTGACTACACACCTCCAAAGCAACTTTAGGAGGCTAGGAGCCACGGGCTTTGTGGATTTGATATGTGGTATTAACAAACTACTTTTATAGCAAGTGAGTAATAGTCAATTATGGTTTTGGTTATATGTATGCAGTATTAAGGTACTAGATACAGATCAAATTTGACAGTTACTGAAGCATGTAACAATACATCATTACATCATTTGCTGGAAATATTCATGGGCCTTAAGCAAGCAGGTATTAGCTCCACCTTATGAATAAACAGATTCAGAGCTGTTTATTCATTCCTTCATTTGTTCCATCACCACTATTACTTCGTACGTACCATAGACTAAGCCACATCTGGGTATTAGGAATTTATTAGCGAATGGAGGAAATTAAGTTTCTACTCTGAGCTTGTTCTTGATAGAGTTTGGGAGTTGGAGAGAAACAAGAAAATATGTCAAGTGGGGATAAACACTACAAATAAAAAGGAATCAGGTAGGATAAAGAAGCTAATTCACATGGGGTGATCATGGACATCCTCTTTTAACAGAGACCCCAGTGAAAGGAAGGTGAACCATGCTTTAGTGTGGAGAGATTACATTCTGGAAAGAGGACAGTAACTTCAAAGACCTTAGGTGTTAGTAACTCAGAGTTCTTTAAGGTTGATGTTTTTTTAGAAAGATGAGTGTCCAAGAAGCACAAAAGAGAGAAGCTGAACAAACTTAACCAGAATGGCAACATGCAATATACATGGTCTTTACAATGTTATACAATGACATCCCAGCTTTATAGGAAGATATTTTAGATGCATGATGTGAATGCTTTACAAATGCAAAACATGAAAACCACCGAAAAGCTGAATTCTACTGTTGCCTATTTAAATAAAACTCTAAGGAAGGTGAAATGCAAGCAAACAGGAAAAAGATCTTGGAACTGGACTAGACCATAAAATTTTTAAGTCATTGAGAATTTGTTGAAATCTTAAAAAAAAAAAATGCACCAAGTTCACAGAATGTAGAATATGGACTCTAGTCTATTTTATCTAAATATCAAATAGCTAGTCCATGTCAATTGGTAATTGGGTAACACTTGCTACATTTCATTGAGCTATTTCTCTGAATATTTCCTAAAG
This sequence comes from Ursus maritimus, assembly GCF_017311325.1. Taxonomy (NCBI): domain Eukaryota; kingdom Metazoa; phylum Chordata; class Mammalia; order Carnivora; family Ursidae; genus Ursus; species Ursus maritimus. Next base: position 62,094,934 of record NW_024423344.1, on the reverse strand, counting down.
CAGGCCATATGTCATAATATAAAAATGAAATTTAGCAAAATTCACTGTTCTGGAAATCAGAATTTCAGTCTCACCTTCTGATGGTTTGATTAAAAAGGAAACCCGTGTTGGGGTACTAAAAAGAATGCACCATGCATACGCTGGATGGATATCTTCACCAACTCTTCCCCTTACCAACCTTCTGGTCAATAACGAGTGACACTGAGTTTAAAGTTATACTGGATCCTAAAGACCCAATAAAGAACTTTAACAGTTAGCCCTTATGAAAGTTAACTGCTACCGAGAATTCCCATCTGTCCAACATTGCCAGATCCATGGCTTTTCTTATCTCTCCCAACATTTCTCACATCCTTCACTGGATTCTTCTCTTTATCTATCCCAAACTTTAGGGACCAATAAAACTAGGAGCTGGGCACCATCTCTTCTTACTCTTTTTCTAAGCACACAGATTTCCTCTCAAGGTTTTGAAACCATCTACAGATTAACCAGTTTATACCTGCAATCCTGACTCCATTACCCCCACTCTTGCATCTTACTTTCTATCAGGATAACTAAACTTCTTCTTAGTCAAAATTGGTGTGACAGGAAAAGAAAAATTATAGACCTATCTGTTCATCTATCAGGCTTCACCATACCTCAACAAAACCGATTACCGGGGCGCCTGGGTGGCACAGCGGTTGGGCGTCTGCCTTCGGCTCAGGGCGTGATCCCGGCGTTCTGGGATCGAGCCCCACATCAGGCTCCTCCGCTATGAGCCTGCTTCTTCCTCTCCCACTCCCCCTGCTTGTGTTCCCTCTCTCGCTGGCTGTCTCTATCTCTGTCAAATAAATAAAATCTTTAAAAAAAAAACAAAAAATGATTACCATCCATAAAACTAAGACTAAAACTGTGGAGTCAACAAAGATGCCTTTTACCCTCCCCAGCTGTAACTATCCTATTAAATCTATGATATCAATCTCTAAGCTAGATCTTAGATACATTCATTTTTTTTCCATTTCCACTGAGAGCAACCTAGCCCAATTGACCCTCATCTCTTTCCTATACCATTGCAATAAACTCTTAAGTGATCGATTTTTACTTTAGCCTCTCTTTAATCCACAGATTGGAAATAAAAGATTTCCTACAGATCACTTAGAGTTTCAGTGCAAAGATTTCACTCTCAAAGGCAAATTAAAAAAAATAAAAAGGTGAATTCACAGCTAGATGTTAGTGAAGTAGATCATCTAATAGAAATGTCAATGCCAAAAATGATCCAAAGAGAAGGTTAAGGATGAAGTGCAACTTGGCTCAATGTCGTGAGGAATATATTTTGAGAATTGCAACAGAAATTAAGGTGAAATTATTTTCAATAGCAGGTCAGATTAAGGCCAAGAGAAATTCTGAAAAGCATCACTCCTAATATAGGGCTTAAAAAGCAAGAGATAAGGTAAGTGTTAAGTTTGATGTATCTTTAAAAAAGATTTTATTGAGAAAAATCAGGAAAAAACTGCACTGAAAACAAGACTCTAAATATACCAAATATTTGATTAAACCTGGGGTAACATTGAATAAAAATAGGAATTAAGTTAAACACATAGAATGCTAAAGACTTTAGAGATCTTACAGAGTTTTGAATATAAAGACAACTTTAATAAATGCTCAGTGTTTGGGTTACTCTTTGTATCGAAAGCTTATGGTCTATAATCTTTGTGCATGTTGCATGGCTTGTCTCATAGGTATGAGCATAAGTACAATGAATTTTCTGAATAGCTTGATATGCCCCCTAAAGAGATCAATAGCAGGTTAAGCGGGACTAGATATAGATTTTGGATGACTTTTTCTCTACTGTGAAAATACTCCTTGAAGTTTACTTCTGACATGAGATCATTTTTTAGAGAGTGCCTTTGGGGGAAAAATTAAGGAAATGATGCTTATAGGTATTAGTAAAGGACTGTTAAAAAGCTAGAACAGAAAAAGACAAAAACATAAGTCCATGAAATTGAGAATCAAATTCTGAGCATGTCTATTCAGAAAGGGATGCATGTTAGAGGTGGTCTGTAAGGTAAGGTTTTTAAGGCACTATTTTCAACTAGCACTATTTTCAAACAATGTTCCGAAGAGCTGAGGGATTCTATTTACTCATGATACACGTCAACCATTTATTCTCCCATTCCATAAACTACCATTGTCATGGACTACTAAACTCTGAAATCTGAGACTAATTGTCTAATTTCTGATTAAGAAGTCCTATCCTCCAAAGCTTCTCACACCAAGAACATTGTACCTCAATTTTGTTGAAACCTCCATCTCCCTGAGGAGCTCCGTTTTCATCCATTCCCTATGATTTCTTTCCATAATCATTTTTTACAGAAAACCTATGCTTCAGCAGCTCACCTCTCATCAGGCACGGATTTCTTATCTCCAAAACTTGTGCTCAGCTCCTTTTATTGGTTCTTATACCAATCATTTTGGAGTGGAATCAAATTTGGCAGAAGAACTCTTAAAGAGGATTTCTCATACAAAATACTTATTGTACTTGGGGTTATGCTTGAATGACAGGGAGTGAATAGCTCTCCAAAGAGTAATGTAATCCACTTGGTTCTTGGCAAAGATCTAATAACTTTATATATTGAAGAATATATTTAATTTAAATAAGTTCAGAAAACAATGAGTTTCTCCCTCGAGCTATAGGTATTCCGTCTTATCCCCATGCCTGATTAGTATTCACAAACACTAGTTCTTTGAAGCTTTTTAAATTTCTAGGGCTCATCTTTTATGGTTTTAAGGACTCTGAAATGCCCTTCCAGGATTACCTTGGTTACAAACAAGAGGAGTCAAATTTACTAGCTAATGTAAAAAGATGATTTGTTGACTCAGGCAGCTGAGAAGTCCAGGACTAGGTGGGGTTTCAGTTCGGCTGGATCCAGATGCTCAGATACTATCATCAGGAGTCTCCTTACATCAGAATATTGCTGTTTTCCTTGTTGATTGTGTTCCAGACAGGTTCATTCCTGTCCATACGAGGGCAGCACAGTCAACAACAGCTCCAGGCTTACAAACCATAAGCCTAGCAAAACGGACAGATAAAGAGCTCTTCTTTCCTTTAGCCTAGCCATAATCCCAAGATATTTGTCTGGCTTGGGTCATTAACCTGCCCCTAAAACAATCACTTTGTCTAGAGAGATAAGATGTTTGAATGTATCCTGTTCCCATCCTATGAGACTGGGTTAAGAGGATTTGTATGTGTAATGCAGGAGTGGAGAGAAAGAGAAGGCAGTCCCTAAATCAGAATTTGAAGGCTGCTGTCAGATTTAAAAAAAAAAAAAAAAAATCTGGACAGTGGCAAAACATTAGATTATGAATACATCCTGTGTTATGGACTGAACAATGTTCCCCCAAATTTATGAAGCCCAAACTCCCAGTATGGGTATATTTAGAAACAGTGCCTTTTAAGGAGATATTAAGGTTAAGTGAGGTCATAGGTCCTTAGGACTGGTGTTTTTATAGGAATAGACACACCAGGAAAGTGTGTGCACAGAGAAAAGGTTATGTGAGGAGACCCTGAGAAAGCTATAGTCTTCAAGCCTGAGAAGCCCTAGAAGTATCCACCCTTGTTGGTACCTTGATCTTGGACTTCTAGCCTTCACAACTGGAGAAATCAGTTTGTTTTTTAAGCCACCCAGCATGGGGTATTTTCTTACCATGGTCTAGAATACAAATACGCTAAGCTAAGTACAACTGATGAATATTGGTGTTTGGAAAATGGGGAGAAAAAAAATCAGGACACATCAGAGTAAAATAACATAATTTCTGGAATTGAAGCTTCCTTTAATTCTGATGAGGAGGAATGAATTGTATATCCAGGGTTAATGTTACACTTAAAGGCTGGCTACTGGCTTCAGGGTCAATGTACATGAAACCAGGGACAATTACATGTACACAAAAGTATGTATTTGTATGATAACTGGGAATAGTTTTTAAAGGAAAAAAAAACACTATTCGGCGATGTCTAAAGACCTTTTATTTCCAAAGCTGAGATAGAGTTCAGATTCTTCAGTCTCTTCTTCTAAAATTATTTTTAAATCTTAATTTATAAATTTGACATCAACTCCTTACCATCTATACTATCAATATCACAGTATTTCTGGACATTTTTATATGCAGATTTTTGCTGTGTCAGAGGCATTATGTGAAGCAGATGCCCTGCCATTGTTGTGACCATTTTAATATAAAACCGCTAAAATAAAGAACACACACACACACACACAAAATCAATCCTAAGATGTACCAAAAAAAATGTATCTTATATAAAATATTAGAATATGGAAATGCTGACTTGGAAGATCAACTATGATAAAGCTTAAAAGATATTAGTCAACTGTATATTGAAATAATCAACCTTAAAAATGTACGAAAGCAAATCTTTGGTGGGTGGAAATCCAGCCTGGACTGTCACGGAGCTATAATGAAACTCATTACAATATAATTCCCTATACTATAATTAAAGTAGGATAGAGATTACATCTAATATTTCTCTGGATATTTGATTATTGTTTCTTCTGCTTGATTATACATATATATTTAAGATTTTATTTATTTGAGAGAGAGGGAGAAAGAGAACAAGAGAAGAGAGAGAGCACAGGCGGGGGGAGGGGCAGAGGGAGAAGCAGTCTTCCAGCTGAGCAGGGAGCCCAACACAGGGCTGGCTCCCAGGACCCTGGGATCATGACCTGAGGGGAAGGCAGATACTTAACCGACTGAGCCACCCAGGAACCCCTGATTATATCTTTTTAAATAATGAATGTAGGGGCGCCTGGGTGGCTCAATCGTTAAGCGTCTGCTTTTGGCTCAGGGCGTGATCCCAGAGTCCTGGGATCGAGCCCTGCATCTGGCTCCTCTGCTGGGAGCCTGCTTCTTCCTCTCCCACTCCCCCTGCTTGTGTTCCCTCTCTTGCTGGCTGTTTCTCTGTCAAATAAATAATATCTTTAAAAATAAAGAAAGTAAATTCTGTAATAGTATATTTTGTAATTAATCTCAAGAACCAATTCCTATTTTTTTTTCCAATAGGGATACATAATAACAGTTATGTGGTTGTGCATTTTATGTTGTGACACCAGAAGTTCTTCAATGCTATGGATTGTTTAAGTAGGACTAGATTGTAAGAATGGTGTGGATATTCACTGAATTATCTTATGTCAAGAAGTTTTGTTTCACTACAAAGATTGAGTGAAATCACAGACCTAAATGAATGGAACGACATTCACATTCATGAATCCAAAGACGATATTGTTAAGATGGCAATACTCCCCAAATTGATCTATGGATTCAACAAATCCCCATCCAAGTGTCAGCTAGTTTCTTTGCAAAAATTCAGAAGGCAATCCTAAAAAAAATCATACATTCAAAGGACCCAGAAAAGCCAAAATAATCTTGCAAGAAAAGACCAAAGTTGGAAGACCCATACTTTTCATGTTCACTATTTACTAAAAAGCTACAGTAATCAAGACAATGGTACTGGACATAAAAGATCAATGGAATAGGATTGTGAGTCTATACCTAAAATCTCATGTTTATGAGCAGTTGATTTTTCAATTTTTGCTAACAATCCAAGAAGAATCTCTTCAACAAATGGTGCTGTGACAGCCAGATGTCAATATGAATAATGAAACTGGATTCCTACCTCACACCATATACAAGCAATAGAAAACTTGAGTATAAATCTCAATTGTTTCTTTAGTAGGACATTGCAAATGCAAGCAACAGAAGCAAAGATGGACAAATAAGACCTCAAGATTAGAAACTTGTGCTTCAAAGAATACTGTTAAGAAAATGAGAAAAATCTATGCAATGGGAGAAAACTTGCTAATCCTCTGATGAGACTTGTATTTAGAAAATATAAGACCTCTTACAACTCATTAAGAAACAGATAGTCGAATTTAAAATGGGCAAAGAACTGGAGGAGACCTTTCTTCTAAGAATATATACAAATGGCCAGTGAGTGAAAAGATGTCCAACATCTTTAGCTTCAGGGAAATGCAAATCAAAACCACTAGGAGATATTCCTTCACACTCACAAAAGTAGCTACAATCTAAAAGGCAGAAAATATATCACATTAAGTTAGAGGCCAATCATAAAGACCACATACATGATTTCATTTATAGGAACATCCAGAATAAGCAAATTTATATGGACGGAAAAGTAGCAGTGGTTGCCTAGGGCTGGGAAGAGACCATGGGTGTGTGGTTTTTTTTGTGGCAGGTGGTGAGGACAATGTTCTAAAGTTAACAGTTCTACAACTTTGTGACTATACTCAAAAGCACTGAATTTTACACTTTAGTTATATTGTATAGTATGGGACCTACATCACAATCAAGAAGTTATAAAAATTAATGGTGTTTTAAAATACATACCAGAATGCAGGTATATGAAATGCACACATATTTGGAAGAGAGAGGCATAGAATCATGATTTATTGACACCAATCAAGTTGAAGAAACAAGGCCCTTCATTTGCATACGATTAACAAAAAGACAAGGCACAAACTTAAGGGCACTGATCATTAAAAGCTCATTATGAGAGTCCTCAGTACACATCCATTCCATCCCTCAAGATATTAGGTATGGAACACTTTCATGAATACATCGATGAACCATCAGAGCAGGAAACATGTTAGCTATCTTTGCTTTTTGCAAGATTTCATTTACGTAACTATGAGGATTTAAGGTGCACAATAGGACAACCACATAGAGTGTATAAGGTCAACAATTTGAGACATCTTGGAGCAAAGACAGTAATGTATTCCCATGTGAGGAACATAAGACTTGCTAAATACCCTCTGTATTTTGCTTTTTAACAGTGGACTTTGTATTTATCATCATAAATATTTGATTTCACTAACAAACTTGAATCAAGATACGTATCTACAGTTAACTATAATTACATACACTTAGTTAAAACTTAGAAAATGTCTAATCCTCAAAGAACACTAAAACAAGGATTTAAAAATATGTAAGTAGGAACAATTCATTAAAAAGCCATGAAAATAAGTATTCACATTAAAATAGCATTAATTACTCCAACAATATTGAAACATTAACTCAACTGCATCTCTATTCAACTCATATTCCCAATACATTTCTATTAACACACAGAATACCTACTTCATATTGTCTTTCATAGAGAGAATGTAAACAAATTATAGATTTATGTCATTTGTTGTGAAATGATACTATGTTAGTATAAAAGTATTCTCTAATACTTCCTCTCCTTATCCAATTTTAGACTAGATCTATAGAAGCCCTTTCAACAGGAAAGTCTTTTTTTGTATTATCTAAAAATATATAAGTTGATTATATTTAAAACATTTGTACGGTTATTAAGACTCATTAAATTTCCTTTTCCAAAAACGGAACATATGTAAGATAATTTTAAGTAGATTCTATTATATTAGTGCTTTTTATAATAGAGAACTTCAATCAACATCGCCTTATTTCAGAAAAGGTCAGACAGGGGTCAAACTTCTAGCGCATTTGAATCATTAAGTAAAAGAAGGCCTTATTTTGTAAACAAATTTTTCAAAAGAAATGTTTTCATTTTTTAAAGCAATGTCAGCAATATGCTTAGCTTTGCGTACAGCTAAAAATGCCAGTTGGGTGTCACTGTTATATCAACTATAATAGAATTAAATAGAAAAAAAGGGGAGAGAGCACCTAAGATAAATTAAAGAAAAAACTTAATAAAAGAGAAAAGTGAGGGGGGGGGAGAAAAAAACAGTAAAATTTTGAATAGCCCCAACATAGGAAAGGTCACTGATAAAAGGACATCGTCCTATTTGGATTGACTTGGGATTTCAGTTAAAACTGCTAATAAAGAATATTTTCCTCCTTAATTGTGTAAGGTGCTCCTCTCAATTTGCTAAGTTAATCAGCCCATTTTTTTGGGGGGGGAGAGGGGGAGAGAGAGAGAGAGAGAGAGAGAGTGTGTGTGTGTGTGTGTGTGTAGGGGCAGAGGAAGAGGGAAAGAGAATCTCAAGTAGACTCCTCACCCAGCACAGACCCTGAGGATCATGACATGAGCTAAAACCAAAATTCAGATGCTTAACTAAGCCACCCAGACGTCCCCAGCCCATCATATTTTTAACGGAAAAATAGTGATTTGTGACATTGCACTGGACCAAACAGCATTGTTTTCAAATGCTAAAAAAATTCAACTTAGCTAGAAACCTACAGAAGGACTGGGTAGAAAAAGTAAGTTTACGTGTGGTATATGGGTATGAAAAAAATCGAGTAAGATAATAAACAATTTTCACATGCTCAAATGATATTTAATATTAAGTAACTGAAAGTTTTGTGTATAGAAGGTAGTCCTAATAATGAGGAGTCTCTTACCATCAATATGTATTAGTAAGGTAACAGACTATAGTTAATTTGCAGGTGATTGGGCATAGTAAGAACTACATTTTTCTATTATTAGTTCTATTGTAATCATCAAAAGGCAAGATTTCCCGATCAAGAAACTAGCAAATATAGGATGGGGTGAATAAAATGGTGACCTTTATTAAAGGTATGAAGCCTAAAAAAAGAAATCATAAAACACACCTAGTCATTAAGTACATTTAAAAACTTCCCTAAGTATTTAATATTCCTGACTCCAATCTTTAATTTTCATGGATCTTCCTACCCAGTTGTATGGCCCCAAATTGTTGATATTTTTTCTACATTTCTTCCGATTTAAAAATGTAGACTGGATTCTCTGCCAACATCAGCCCCATCAGATGAGTGTTTGCAGTGTTATGTCTCAACAAACCAAGGATTCAATTGCTTACTCTAAGTGTGAATTGCTGAAAACTGTAATAAAATAACAATGCCTTTTTAATTGCTACAAATGCTGCTTTATATAGAATGTAGTATTTGGTGACAGCAACGACTTTCCTCTCCCTTCCATCTGATGTCATACTTAAGTTGGTTGCTGTAAGGCTGATTTGCCATTTAAAAATCCCTTTCTGATGTGGTACCATAGGCATTGTTCTTCCATTACCTTGAAATGAGATGATGACCAAGTATAAAAGTATTTTGTAGCCATAGTGGCAATAAAGCAATAATCTATAAAGAGAGACAGCCCAAAAGATTACATGGCAGCTACAAAGAGTGGCTGACATTTAGATATGATCGAAATGCTCAATTTAGTTCAAGCAATTTCTGAAAGAGCGCCATTCATATATACTAGAAGTTCTTTGGGTCAAGTTGAAGATTTTCTTAAAAACAGCTTCAGTACTCTTGCTTGAATGGTTGAAAAAAATGTGGAAGTTTTGATAACTGCTTCAATTACAGATTTAATGTTGTTTCTTTAGATTAGAAAAGGAACATCCAACAGTATTATGTTATTTGTGATAGGAGGGACGCTTAGATTAAAGGCACTATGAGAAACCTCAGAAAAGTTTACCCCCGCCCCTGTATTTCAGGCTATAAATCCACAATACATTTCTATAAGTTCGCTATCTTCATAGCCATTTTAAAGTCTTCTTTTGGAGATGCAAATTACAGCATTTACAACAAGAATTTGTGTCAAGGAAGAGTGTAAGATAGGTCTGCTATATCCATGAATTTCCATTAGTGAATGGTGATCGATTGTATCTGCCAGGCACATACATATTGCTGACCCTAGAGTCAGCTTTAGTTGGACACTTAACGACATTCCTATACTCCAGCTTTAAGGATGCAGAGATGCTGTATGATTTTAGAAGAACTGGGCAATGAAAATAACCCTGCGATATTACTGATAGCCTGTCTTTAAGATGAAATTATTTGAATTTGACTTACTGCACAGAACTTCACCACCTCTCCCCCCAACCATGTATCTACCACCTGCTATTTTCATATATGTATTTCTAGATAATTCGACTATATGAACATGCCAATATAACCATTGAAACAAATCAGGTTGGATGACAAAAATCATTTTGTTTTCCTTCTACAATTTAGAAAGTTAAAGGTAAACCAAAACCAACTGTCACATCAGATTCGATCAGAATAGTTTAAGATCATAAAATATTCACACCATGTTTTCATCCCATCAAGAACAACATATGTGCCAGGAGTTCACTTAAGGTATTCCTATTTAGCATTTGTTTTTCAGATTAGGCAACCTCTGGAAGAATATGGGTCTGGAGCTATATATTTCTATAGGTTGTTAAAATGGTAGATTAAGGTTAGTTTAATTCTAAACCTTTTTGCCTCCTAATGATAGAGTTACATTCATTGCAAGGGGAATTAAAATATCCTATTTTCTGAGGGACGCTTTAGGCATTTCTGTATCTACTAATGGACCGACAGGTGTTCTCTAAACAATTAGGACTAATTAGCATTTTTGTTGACTAGGTTGAATAGGGAGCACTGGAAGAAACACTTAATGGCCATATAAGTGATTATTTCACCCTTGGAATTTTCTTTGCCAGTGAAGAGATAAAATGCACTGTGGAGAAGCATGGAAAAGGGAAAGTGGCTTTACTCCATGATTATCATGAGTTAGCGTCCTTTAAAGGAGGAGAAAAAAAGGTTACATTATCTGTAAGTCAAACTAGATTCCTATCTACAACAGTTACCATGTATTATGTTGAATCCTTTACATAATTTACCTCTTAGCCTCAGAAATCTTATAAGTACTGATATCACCATAGTTACTTTTAAGGAAATGGATATTTCAAGAGGATATTTAACTTATCCACAATCATAGAAATAACCAGCTCTAAGTTTTGGGTATCCCATTATAAAGGACCTTTGCTTTCTGAAGACAGCTTGCCACCTCTTCATCCTGTTCCCCCAACCCGAAGGACATCGCATTTATAAAGGATTTTTATTTTAAGGAATAGCATGATGAATTATACAGTCACTAACTAGGATTTTCTAATTTCCAGTTTCACAGAAAATTCTCCTCATATTTTTCATTCATCAGAGTAATTTTGACAATCTATATGCCAATCATTATACCAGACCCAGGAAAAAAACAGGGTAATTAAAACAATCCTTGCCTTAAAGGGATAAGGGCCAGCATGTTTTAATATAGTTTTAAGTCTGTTCTGATCATTACTTATACCCATTATCAAGTTCTCTCTCTTGAGTTTGCTACAGTAATGGAAAGGGAATGGACTTTGTGGATCATTAATAAGCACAATGGTCATTTAAGTTACTTCTGGTTTTAATATATTGGGAATGAGATAGCCAGATAGCAGAAATCTCAAAATTAAAACTTAGAGTCAACAAATACGCTGATATCAAAAAGAATTACATTAACTGAATTGTTTCATAGTTATTAAGGATTTAAATGCCTATTTGTTCATAGTATATTATACAGATATTCTCTAAACACATTGATGAGGTATTACATACAATTCGACGACTTTATTTTTTAAACAACCCCAGATTGCATGATAGCTCCATAATCAGCCTGAAAATACGTTACTTAGGTTTTAATATTTTAAAAAGTTCAGTTATAGGAGGACATATGTATACTTTTCACTTTGTAGATAGGCATTAGGCAAGTATTAACCAATACGTATCATCTGCAAAGCTGTCTGCTCTTCGGTCTAGATTTTTCATGAGGCCATATCTACTCTGGATCTCGTGTACAGAGTAGCGATGGATTTCTACTTTTTCTTCCTTAGGCAAATATTAAGAATTTACTTCAGAAAAACTTAATAATTCTCAATCATAAAACAGTGTATGAAAAGCTAATAAATAAGGTTAATTATTAAATTCCCTCTTAATACAATTTTATACTTCAAATGCTTAGAGAGGGCTGGGGGGGGGAGAGTATAAAACAATGCCAAATTGCACCTATAGCAAACTGCCATTGCAACCTACAAGGGTTTAATGCCACCAACATAATTCCTTGCAATATGTAATACAGCAAAAAGTTTTGTCATATTGACTCAGTCTCTGAAGAGTTAAAAGTAACTTTTTGAAGCCCAAGGAGGGAGAGGAAGTTCAAGAGGTTAAAAACCTTCTTGAGCTGCTGCCATTGAATTATATGCAAGAAGGCAAATATAGGACAAGCTCAAAGCAGATCGACATCACAAAGTATAAATGATTAGTGACCAACAGCCTCTTGAAGGGTTTAAGACAGGCCATGATGAATTTCACCATCATGCCCACATTTCTTCAACAATGACCTGCATTTTAGATTTTCTTTTTCAGATGTTCAACTTAATAAAATCTCTACTGTGAATAAAGTATATATTAAGAGTAGGAAATACTATAAATTTTTTCTCCTCCTCCCTAAACAAACAAAAAATAGGAAATATAAATACTGATAGCTCAAATCTAAATTCAATCACAGAAAATGATTTAGGTAAGAGAAGAATAAGTTCCGTTCCATTTCCCAATTCATAACCCAATTAAAAATACATCTGTATACTTTTCTAGAATAAAAAGTAAACATTACTTTTCGTCAATACAGAATTTTGACTTTAATATTATGACTCTGATTTATATAGTGTGAACAGTCAGCAATTACCTAGGATTTTATAAAAACCAATTCCCATTCTTTGTAAGGCGTTTCCCCACAGCTGCTTTCCAAAGGAAACGACTAGTTCAGATGTTTCTTCAGGAATTCCTTCCCATACCCAAATAGAGTTATGCTGCCATTATTCGAATTATCCATCTCAGATACTGAGCATGACTTCCTGCTGGGGCAGGTACGATTTTAATTTCTTGGGCTCTCATCTTTAACATTCCCACTCCTTCCAAAACCACATATAGGGTCATAACAGGTTTTGGTTAAATCAATGGTCAGAGTTTATATTTTCATAACTATGTAAATGCCACTTGCCACTGAGTCAATGTTTATTACTTTTGTCTTCTTGCGCGAGTCTGTTTTGCTGTTATTTTTACTGTGCTTTATGTAACATTCTTGTGACACGCACACATCACTATTTTTTCCAGACACTTAAACAAATCTTCCAGACCTATCGATCTCTTCCAAATAATCTTTAACTGTGTAGGTAAACCCTTGTTGGTCTCCCTGACCACCATCTCGGTGATGGTTTGAGCTGGCTCCTCCACCCACATCGCCACCCTCAAGAATGCTCCACCTGCCGTCACCTGCCACTCTGCCTGGCTGTGCCAGTGATGGATCCTCATAGATCCTCTCTCTTTACTTTCCTGAAGGAAATCCTCTAAGTTCCAAAGAAACGGTACACAAGATAATTTTTATGTTTAGGTGTACAATATGTATCTTGTTCCCTTCTTTATTGGCAAAAAAAAAAAAAAAAAAAAAAAAAAAGGAAAGAAGAAAAATCAAGGAGATATCTAGTTCATCATTTTTTTCCAGACTTCTGAAGGTATTTGAGTGGATACAGAACAGGTTTTTCAAAATAAATTCTCACTTTATTTCTCAAGCTTTTTAACATTTTCTAGCTAGTTTCTCTGTAATTTCTTTTTTAGAACTCCTACTAAATGTATATAGGACCCTTTTAATTTATCCTCCGAGAGCTACATTTTCTCAGTTTTTCTGATTTGCCCTTATCCTCCCATTGATTAGTCTTTAAATACCACAATATTTTTAAAATCTATTTTAATTTATATTTTATTCTGTATTATGTAAGTCTCTTTGGAGACATGGTTCTAGATTTAACTGATCAAAGTTCAGGGCCTTTCTGAAATCCTCCACTTGAATGGATAGCTCTCTATGTAGCAGAAAGTTCTTTTTATGGCTTAAATCACCACTCATAGCGCTTTATGTGCTCTTTTCTCCCATTATCTGAGTTTTCCTCTTGATTGACACTTTTCTTTCTTGAAAGCATATAAAAGTGATAGCAAAGAGATGGTTTTGACTCATCTGTCATAGTTATTCAGAAGTGTTAAAATAATCTCAAAGGTGTAAGTTTATATTCAGTTCAAATAAACAGATCCAGAATATTAATTGTTGCTCTCTCAAACTCCCTTGACAATTATGTCAAAAATTTAAAAGAAAGTACTTAAGGTGCAATAGTGGCTTCCAAATTTTTATTTTCAAAATTCTTTCCAGTAGATTCTTAGCTTTCAGCTGTTGCCTCATACTTAGCATTTTGAATTTAAAAAGAAAAAAAAAACCTAATAGGAGAAAAAGGACATAGAACCTTTGGGAAAGGGTTCATGAAGGCATTTTGGGGAAGAATTTGAGGTCAGCATTAGGTTTTTGGTTTTTGTCCCTCCCCCCCAATTGCTCTAACTTATGACTAGCTGATATCATTTTGTACGTGTATACATGTACATTTCAAAAATAAATTTAATTCTCTTGAGTAATTTTTGTTTCCTTTTATATATATCCAGGAATCAGCTGGCAAAAGTTCACACATTTTATTTTGGGTCAATTAATCAAAGTTATTAGATGCCACTGATTATTTACAGAACACTAAATTGCTTAAAATTCAACAACAGCTGCATTATACTTTAAGACTGCCCCTCAGAAACCCTCAATCCCAGTTTTCATATAGATCCTGAGGTCTGATGCAAGTTGTGCAGCACTGTTTAATTCAATGATATTCTTTTATCAAACAAAAATCAAAAAATATGATGAAGAACTTAAATATGGTACAAATACATTCACTGAAATCAAAGACAGGATTCATGCAGAGAACAAGCTGCTAAAGTTGGTACGATAACCACCCCCCTCCCAAAAAAAGGCTCCATGTTCAAATAACTTAAAGTCAGGTAGGAGAAGATACATAGATACATCATGAAGTAGACTGATCAATGCCATGAAAGAATCAAAGTAATAAGTTATATATGATGCTCCAGAGTCCCGTCTACTTGGGAAACAGTGAGCAAGTCAGGAATCAGCTCACATTGGGGTCCCATCCAAGCCCAGCACCAACCACTCAGTAGTTGATAGGGTAAGAGGTGGTCTAGGGTTAGGGGAAAGTTATACAAGTTGGAAAGCACAATCAGCAAAAAAATGGTTTTAACGACTATTATAATGTCAGGGGTTTCCACGACCACCCCTAGGTTTGGTGATTTTCTAGAACAACTCACAGGACTCGGCATATAATTGTTCGGGCTAAGACTCAGCTAATCGATAAAAAGCACTATCAGCAGGGGGAAGAGACACGTGGGGCAAAATGCACAAAAACAGATGCCGTATTCAAAAGTCCTTTCTTAACAGAGCCATACGCAGATCCTCTAGCAACAGAATTGTGACATGTTTGACAATTTACAAAGGAAACTCACCTGACCCTAGGAATCCAAGGTTTTTATGGGAGGTCATCTAGGCACCTTCCACTTCATACATACCCAAATTCTAGACCTCCAAAAGAAAGTATTCATCATAAACAGTGTTTGTACTAATTTTAGACAAATGAGACACTTTTTATTGGTTCTGGGAAGAGTGGGAGCCCTCTTGAAACCAAATTACCATAAGCCAACCAAGGGCTAAACTTGCAAGCAGGCTTTTCTAACAAGTCTTGGACCTGCTACATTAGTTCTCTCTGCATGATTATTAACTATAGAACACAGTTTATGAAAGGTCTTGAGAATTAAAAAAAAAAAAAAAAAAAAAAAAAAAAAAAAAGTTTCCTGAAGCATTTAATCTTATTGTTTTGGGAATATGTTGTAAAACTGTTAAGAAAACTTGCTACTCTGCCACAGTGGAACTTCCTGAAGGTTTGTTATTTTTCATTAGGAGAGAACAGCTGAGAAAGGTCTTGGTCAACAATCAGATTATGGATTGTACTATTCTGATGGCATGACTGGTACATTACATCGAGTTTTCTTTTGTTCTTCCTCTCATAGTGGAGAAAGGTCTTTAAAAAAAAAAAAAAAAACTAAACTCTAAAAGGTTTTGACAGACAGAGACTGCAAGAGAGAGCACAAGCAGGGTGAGCAGCCTGAAGAGGGAGAAGCAGACTCCCTGCTGAGCAGGAAGCCCAATGCAGGGCTGGATCCCAGGACCCCGGGATCATGACCTGAGCCAAAAGCAGACGCTCAATCAACTGAGCCACCCAGGCACCCCAAGTTTAGATTATCTTTAAATAATTGCAAGTTATCACAACCTATTTTATGCATGGTACTCAGTTTCAAGTATGACAACATTATGTTATGAAAGCATTTTGATAAAAAATTGGATCTATGTACAAGAGACTTTTTTCATAGCAGTAACATGGGGCTGAAGCTGAAATGCCGTCAAATATTTCATTGACTAGGGGAAGAAAAAAAAAAAAGCAAGTTTTATTGCTCTCTAAAATTTTGATCTTCCATGAATTACAAGTGTACTATTCACAAAGCTACTCTTCGTTAAACATAAGAAAACTAGGTTTCGACTCTTTCAAACCCAATTTTTATCACCATCCAGAGCCATAGTTATATAAAATATCCAAAGATTATAGAAAAAAATATGAATTTTTTTTTAAAGATTTTATTTATTTATTTGACAGAGATAGAGACAGCCAGTGAGAGAGGGAACACAAGCAGGGGGAGTGGGAGAGGAAGAAGCAGGCTTATAGCGGAGGAGCCTGATGTGGGGGCTCGATCCCATAACGCAGGGATCACGCCCTGAGCCGAAGGCAGACGCTTAAACACTGTGCCACCCAGGCGCCCCCAAAAATATGAATTTTTTATGTCATATTTACTACTCACAATTTCTATCATTGTGACCGAAGGAATAAGATCAACCTGTAGAAGCAAGGTGTCTTTTTACAAATAAATGGCGAATAAAGTCAACTTCAATAGTATACAAAAGCAGAATTTTTTCCCAAATAGCTAATTATAATTTGTACTTCTGATAGAAGACCCCTGATACTCTTGAAGTTCTTCTCCTGTTGTTAATAAAAAAATACAACTATGAAGGAAACGTTGACCCCCGATGTTAAATAAGATTTATTTTATCTCAAGAATAGGGTGGGAATAAGTTTGGCTAAAAATCACTTGGGTGTAACGGACATGATGATTACTTCCATGTGTCAAATACCAGAGGAAGAAGTCTTTCAAGTTTATTGGGTCCAACTTGCATAGAACAAAATGGCTTTGAGGTCAGATATGAATGCTCTTTAGTGCTATTAATCTTCATCTGAACATAAAATTATTTTTTCCTTTAGTTTTAACAACAGGCTCTAATTGTCACTTTTCCTAGAAAAATAAGTTATACAAATAAGGAGAGAACGTGAAGAAAGTTATATTCAGGTTTACAGTCATCATAAGAAATCTACAAACACTAGCTCAAGAGGTTTTCCAGTCAACCTAAAACAATTTTGCATAAAATAGGAAAATAGGTTCTATAGTCCACCTTGTCCATGCTAATATTTGGCATAAAGTTATCACTTTTATTGAGTGAATACTTGTTAATTTTGCTATCAATATGCTAAGTTTATAATATTTGAGAAATAGTTTCAAACTATCAGCTATCAATACTATTAACCTTTTTGAAATTTTAATAGTTGGCAAACTCCTATGAATATTAAGTTGGAAAATATCCTCTAAATGAAATTAGACCATTTAAGTTAATAAGGGAGGATGTAAAAACAAAAAAAAAACAGAACAAAAACAAAACAACAACCCCACAGTGGAAGAAATTGTTGTGTGTCTGGGAAAACCAGCCTCATTTCTTAGTTTCCCCTCAATGTTTCTAATAGTTTTGAATTAGCATTTTCTTCTTTGACCATCTGTTGTTTCTGCTTCAGTGTTGTCTTCTCTTCATTTACTGTAATTAAACTACTTCAATTATTTCTATCAAGTCTCAGTTCATGTGCATCTCTGTATTTAAACCATTTCAAATGCATCAAATAAATAGTACCATCACTCAATTGTGAAAAGTATTTGAAGGCATACTTTATAACCAGTTGTGTAGTGCTGTTTTCCCCTCCCATCTTTTCCTACTAACCAGGGAGCTAAGAGAGGACAATAGCTCAGTCCTCTTGTGTTCTGAGGCATTTTCTCACTCACTCAGCAGCACAAGGTGCCTAGAGATTACAGAATTGATCGCAGATACCGCAGGAAGATAACCAGTTTGTCACAACACAAAGAAAGAGCTGCTTCACTGCACAGATTAGCTTGGGGAAAACAAAAGAAGATAAGAAAGTTCCCACCAGCTAAAGGTCAAGAATCACACTCATTTACTGGCAACACTCAAATATCACGCAATTCATAAAATGCTTCTGCTTAACTACTATTTAAGATATAACTGGGTGATGCTAATCAGACAGTGAAGAGTCTATCTCATTGTTCCAAAATTATAATTTAAATGTCTACTATTTTCTAGTGAACTTAAAGAGCTGCATCTTATAAGCAGGAATACAAGTGTTCCTGAAGGGCATCAAGATATGGAGAGGGAGACGGAACTGGGTTCTAGCTGAGACAGTTTATGATGGAAGGCAAGTCTCCTCATACTTAATAGAAAGGATTAGGACTAATATAGAGACTGGACAGCAACAAGAAGAATCAATGGCAGCAAAGCACAGGCACTCTGCTGTAACTGTCCATCAGAAGAGGCTTGATTGAGGGTATCACATGCAGGTGTAACTACAGGGTTCAACTGGCCCTAAGATCATTGCCAATGGTTTACATCAGTTGTAAAGACTTAGAAGTCACAGGAAATCAAAGTGTAGATTATAACCACAGTAGAGGAGGGTGCTGGACAGACATGGGATCCTATCCGATAAATCACTGCCTTTCATCTCTAATTCCGTGAGTCTACTTTAGGCCATCTATCTGAGCTAAAACCAGTGAACCTGATACTACGATTTTTTTTTAAATACTAGGAATTAAGATTTTATTTACTACAGAAGGAGAGAATGCTAGCACAAGCAGCGGGAGCAGGAGACAGAGGGAGAAGCAGGCTCCCCTCTGACCAAAGAACCTGATGAGAGACTCGATCCCAAGACCCTGGGATCATGACCTGAGCCGAAGGCAGACACCCAACCAACCAAGACACCCAGGAGTCCCTGAATACTAGGATTTCTGCCAAGGAAATACCTCTTGCTGTATTGATCTTTCACATAATGCATCCTAGCATGGATTCATTATACACAGGATAAAATAAGGTGCATGTAAGTACAGTTTATTCTCAGAAATAGCTCAGGTTACAATCAGCCGAAATAGAATAGCCCTGAGAAGTGAGCATTCTACCCTGCGACAGTCATAAAGCCATTTCTCAGCTAATAGAGAGTACTAACTTCTTAACCAACAAGTCCTCTAAGAGCACCAGGGTTAAACCCTTGCTTTGCCATATATGCCTGGCAACCACTCACCAGTAATATTTGTTAACTATGTGACCCGCTCTTGCTGCTTTAGTTTTCACATTGGTAGACTGATGCTAATACTCAGATCAATGCCACGTGCTTGTTTTGAGAATGAATTAACACATGAAGCACATGATATACTGTCAAACAGTTAAGTACTTCTATGGGTTGTGAGCCATCATTCCTACTGCATTACTGAAGTGGGGCTGGCAGCCTAGACCACCAGAGTACTAGATGGTGACAGTGCAGCATTTATGTTCGATAGTCCCGGAAAACAGAGCCAGTGTAATCAGTGGTCATGGAACCACAGTTTAGATTCTTGTTTCTGAAGCTCAGTTGCCCCATCTACAAATTAAAGAAAGATAATAGACCAAGACAGTTGAATTACACTGCAGAATCTCATAGATGTTCAAAAACGGCTTCACTAGGGGGTCTCTTTGGAGAAGGGGGCTGGTTAGATTGGAGAAAAAAAATGGATAAATTCTGTGAGCATTTTGTATTTAGACCACTCAGTCCCCTTCCTCAAGCTATTAGCCAGGTGGCCATCTTTCCACTTGAACAGAGGCTGGACCTGTCCTGCCCAGATAGAATCAGCAAGTTTCCAAAGTGAGGCACACCCTTTGCCAACCAGAGGCAAGGGGAGTATCTCTCTCCAGTGAAGTTCTGACAAACCCCTAGAAAGACCTACAAGTGACATTAAAGATTTTCCAACAAGTGTCAGAATATCAACAACCAAGCCCTACCCAAGTAGACAATTCTAGTCAGATTTATAGTGTCCCATTTTTAAACAGGGACTGTGTTACCAGACGTGCGAAGGAATGACTAACATTGTAGACAAATCCATACAGAATTTAAGAAATTAGTGAGAAAAGAGATCAGGTGAGAAACAAACATGGAATGGAATAAATCACCCTCACATGAATATATTTATAGATACGAAAGCTTGAAGATATTAGTGGTATAGAAAAATGTACTTTCGGGCCTATTTAAAATCTCCATCTCCAAATTTGCCCTTCTTATCTCTATAATGGTTTGATTCTCCCCAGACATAGCACCCGGACATCCGTTATAAAAAGTTTATATATACCCTTTGCCTGCCCAAAGGTATAGATTTAGTATTTATCACCACTCTAGAAGATTTTATTCCCAACTCAGACAAGGCAATTAAGTCACAGAGAAGCTGGGTAACACTCAAGGGTCACAGCATTGCTACATATCAAACAAATGGTATTTTAGCCCAGGTGAGCCCCTGAAGTACATTACTTGTATTGCCTTCTCTATAATATATTATAGGATAGAGACACCCCCACCTCAACCATTAGATCCCCAGTAATCAAAGGAATGGCTACACAAGAAGGTGGGTACTTCGTACAGAGTTGAAATCAGT